>NW_027207523.1:0-281172 GCF_963455315.2 Globicephala melas | reverse complement strand
ACACTGTTTTGTTGTTTGTTCGTTTGTTTTTTTTTTTGCTATGTGGGGTCTTCATTGCTGCGTGCCGGCTTTCTCTAGTTGCCGTGAGCAGAGGCTACTACTCTTCGTTGAGGTGTGCGGGCTTCTCATTGCAGTGGCTTCTCTTGTCGCAGAGCACGGGCTTTAGGAGCGCGGGCTTCAGTAGTTGTGGCTCTCAGGCTCTAGAGCGCAGGCTCAGTAGTTGTGGCTCACGGGCTTAGTTGCTCCGCAGCATGTGGGATCTTCCTGGACCAGGGATTGAACCTGTGTCCCCTGCATTGGCAGGAGGATTCTTAACCACTGCGCCACCAGGGAAGCCCAAGTTTTTTACTTAAATAAAGTTTACTTTACAATTTTTTCCTTTTTATGTCTTTTGCTTTTTGTGTTCTGTTTAACAAATCTTTGCCTGACCCACAGTTACAATTTTTTTTAATGTTTTTAATAGAAGTGTTAATATATTTAGCTCCTACCTTTACCTTTTAGAATTCATTTTGAGGTACTTTTGGTGAGATAATATGTGTAAAGTAAGAGTCAAAGTAAACTTTTTTTCCGTAGTAAGTCTTGAAGTCAGATAGTATAAACCCTCCTACTATGTATGTTCTTTTTCAAAAATTGTTTTGGCAATTCTAGGTCTTTTGCCTGCTGGAATTTTGCTTGAGAGTGCAGTGAATGTGCAGATCAGTTTGAGGAAGAATTGGCATCAACCAATATTGAGTCTTCTAATCCATTAGCATAGCATGTCTCCCCATTTATCTAGGTCATCCTTAACTTCTCTCTGCAGTGTTTTATAGTTTTTCGTGTACAGATCTTGCACATCTTTTGTCACATTTAAGTGCTTTATAGTTTTGATGTTATAGTAAGAAGCATATTTTAGTTTTTGGTTGTTGCTAGTATATAGAAATACAACTGATTTTTGTACATTGAACTTGTATCTTGAAACTTCATTAAACTTACTTATTAGTTCTAGTAACCTTTTTTTAGATTCCTTATGGTTTTCCACATAGATAAATAATGAGAGCAAGGGCAAAAGCGTTTTTTGACCCATAAATGTTGATACCAAAATGAGTGATGTGTCTACTCAAAATCATTTCTTTATTGCATTTGGGACTCTAAAGTGTAGTTTATCTACAAAAAGGAAAATGTTTCTTCTGCTAGTCTTTGACTCTTGAAATTGATACTACCTATATAAACTCTAATTATTTTATAAATATTAAAATCCCATCTTCCTTCCTGAGGCTCATTAGAACATAAATTCATTATAAATTTATATCATTAAGTTGTTTATTTGTTACACCTATGAGCCTACTTTTCCTTTCTGCTCCATCTTTTTAAAATTGTATTCTTATGCTTCTGAGACGTAAGACATGTCTGTCTCCCCTCATATATTTTTGGGTTTTTTTGTAACTTCAGACTCAGGCTTTTCCCATCTCTTTACTATTCTTGTATTATTATTAGGCAGGCTTCTCTGAGAAGTCAAACTGGTGGGTACTCACTGCCTGCCTTAGGCGAAGAAAGTGGCCAGATTTGAGTCTACAGCTTATCCTTTGGGGTGTTGTTTGGAATGTTTAAGCCAATCAACTCTGCTTTACTTAGACTGGCTCTTTCCCAATGATTGTATCCTGTGTAAGTAAATAAAGAAGAAGGAAAATGAGAGTTACCAGTAAATCATCCTCTGGTCTGATCAGGCAGGTTATCAAGCAAGTGAAATAATATCATTATACTTTACAGGGTGGGTATTCTTAAGTGTTCTTTCTCCCAAAGATTATCTAAAGGAAGATGTATAAGAAAAAGATGCTTATCAAACCTGTCCCTCTAGTGGCATGATAAACATAAGAAACTTTCAGAATCAGAGCATTAGCAAACCAGTTCTGTGCTTATGAATGTTTTCTCCTTCCTCAAATCTTCTTAATGGAAAAAAGAGGTTATGTTGTAACGTGTTACAGCAAATTAGAATTGGGCACTTTAGTGCCTGCTATTCCTTATGTTTCCTTCAAATGGAGTAAAAAGCCATTGAAACCCAAAGACGTGACTAAATCCTGCCTCCTGATTAACCTCTGGGATTTCTTCATCCTCTCTCCTAGCTTTGGTGTCATCCCCAGCACTCCTCTGGCCATCCATACACCACTGATGCCAAACCAGAGCATTGATGTCTCCCTGCCTCTCAACACCTTGGGCCCAAGTCATGAAGATGGAGCCTCTGAACAACCTGCAGGTTAGACTTCTACTTCACTCAGCGGGTACAGGTTTATGTCTTGCCAATGTTATCTGTAAAGCAACCCCTCTCTTTCTTATATTAGATTTGGTCATGGAATAGGGTTTGAAATAAATCTGTGGAGAAGACTTTTATTTTTCATTAAAAATACACACAGAAGTCACGCCTTGACACAAAGTTATTTTCTTTTTACTCAACAAACAAACGTCTCAAGGTGTTATGTACAAACTTTTTTTTCCTAAGACTTTCATAGGGAATTTGAATGTCACAAGAATAGATTTCAGTAGAGCTGTGTGGAGGTCATCTTTGAATACACAGCCATAAATAGTTGGGTTATCTGCATTTAAATATGATAAGTGTGTGGTAAGTGTAGCAGCATCTTAGAGGAGCTCAGAACTTTATGAAGTTTCTAAGAGCTTCTCCATCTTGAAAATATTGACTTTTTAGAATGCTTAAGGTCCTAGCTTAGAGTATCGTTTCGTTTTCACCACTTTGAATTTCTCTTTGAAATATAAGCCTTCTGGGGTTCGAGCAACATGAAGGCAGAGTAGTAAGCATGTAAGCTGAAGCTGAAGCAACCCTCAAGGGATAAAATACAGATATAAGCCCAAGAAGTTGAGGGTTTTAATGCTCACAAGGACAGAAGAGACCACCTTGGGCTGACCTGAGATGGGGAATTGTAACTGATCCCTGCACAAAGCTGAGAGCCTGGAAGGGCAAGTCCCTCAATGAAAGGGGAACTAGAAAAAGATTTCCACAGGGGCAAGTGATGAGAGAGTTCTCTTTGACCTGGGTTCTGGGCGACCTCTTGTGAGAAATCCAGGGCCGGAATTTATACTGTGTACGTGAAGAATTCTCCAAACCAGTAAATTAATGTAAAATTGGACCAGAACTGGTGAAACCCAGGGTACCTGGCAGAAGCAAATGCAAAATGGCCTTTATGCAATGGTTTTGAACTTTAAGGCCATCAGGACTCCCATCTGAGAAGAAAGTCTCTACTGAAAGTCAGCTCACAATTTAACCAAAAAAAAAACAAGAGGCACAAAAAAAAAAAAAAAAAAAAAGAGGGAGAGGTGCACTGTGACTGACAGAAGATGCGACAACAAGAGGGAAAGGTGCACTGTGACTGACAGAAGATGCGACAAAGAGGATTGCTATCCCCTTCTATCGAGAACTTGAAATGATACAATAGTATGAATGAGACTATAAAATATGTTTTAAATGATGAGCAAAAAATTTCAACCTTCCACTTTCCAATCAAGACAGGTAGGATCCCATTGCTCTATCTCCTGGAAATACCAGTGTGGGATACTAGTACTTATGGTGAGACATCAGCAATAAAATTACTTAAAGTACCAGTGCACCAAGCCTGCTTGCCAGTTGACTAACTACCTTGCTGCCTCAGCAGTTGACTGCTTCTTTCTCAGCAAAGGGTGTAATGATTTAGAGTGACAATGAGTGAGTCACAATATAACTTGGCTCAGTCTAGAAGAACAAAACAAGGATTTCTGTGCAGAAGGAATTGGCTCTCTTGCTATAATGAGACTAATGTGTTAAGGGGCTTTTCCAGCACAGAATCCTAAAAGAAACTAACTAACTCAAATTTACATCTCCTCTCTTCTCATTGAAGTCTAACCTCCTGTTGGCCCACAGAGCCTCAAGCCAAATATTTGAGGACAGTCAGCATGGGTGCGAGAATGCTTTACTTTAGAATTAGGAAAGGGAATTTGGGTCACAGAAATGAGGGCAAATTTCCTACTCTTAAAACCAAAAGGAAACAGTAAATAAATAAATGTCAGTTTACTTCCCTATTTGCATTTCCATTTCACATTCAGTGAAATGAACATCCCAAATAGGAACCCTCATGAAAGAAATTGAATCTTAGTCCAAACCCCTCCCTCAAAAGTATTGTTATGATATTAGGACTAGCAAGTTTTCAGTTTCACAAACGTGACATTATAAAAACAATCTTAAAAATTTTCTATCTAAGCAGAATATAATAAAGCAGCTTCCATCTGTAGTCAACTATCGATTCTCCATGTTTTCCCCATGGATTCTTTTCTTGCAGGGATGTCATAATAATGGGTATTTTCTCATTAATTGGTATTGCCCAATGGAGAAGATAAGCAAAAACTTGCAAAGAGGTGAAGTTTCTTTCCCCGCTGTGAGCAGCTCTATTTAATGTCTGCTAGTGCAAGGTGAAGCTAATGACTAGCTTAAAGTGCTGGGCTACTTCAGATTTCAGCTTCCATTCTGCTCTTGTCCTAGTATGAACAAAAAGAATCAGATCTTAACTTCAACAAGCTTAGACCATAAAGATCCAGATAAAGCCAGGTAAAGGTTGATTGGCATTTAAATGTTATGCGAACATAATGTTTAAATTCAAGAGCTCATGCAGGAAAAATTAGTACTTTTCTAGTACTCCAGACCATAAAATCAGGAAAGAAAAAATGGGGGTTTAGGAAATGAAATTTTGAAAGCAGTGTGAGTTTTAGCTATTTTGGCTAATTTGATATCAACGTAGGACAGATAAATCAAACCTAGTCGCCAAAACTGTAATGTAACATTTAGTACAAAAACTTTTCATTAAAAACATCGTCAAACTACTTATTGGCTTATAGTCTTTTTGAAACATTATTGAAAGACACTGTTCCCTCTTAAAATGTAAAATAGGTTATACCTTAGATATCTACTAGAAATTTGACCTAGAAAATTTTTTCAGCTGTACTAATAATGTTGGTTGTAAAAGCCTTTGTGAATTCAACTTATCAATATTACACAAAGTAAAGCTTAGCTTGCCCCCGTTGGGAGCTTCTCTTGAGTTTATTTATATCATATAATTATATTCCTTAAAAAGAAAAGAGAATTGATCCCTTCTATTTAAATAAAACAAAAACCTTAACAAATGTCTAAATGAATTTTCTCTGAGTTTTCTCTGACTTTGATATCCTTGTTTTTGATTTCATCTGTGTCAGTTGCTTAGAAACATTTTCCCAATATACTCCTTCAAACTTGATACCTGGCAACTGACTGCTTCTTCAAGTCAGTGTCTGCAAAAAGACAGTAGAACGATGATATAACACGTGTTCATCCCAATCTTTGTATAGATGCTGTAATGTTCTCACAGCTGCTTGGCCTCCTTTTTCACCAGGCTGTAAACTCTTGTGAGAACATGGATAGCACCGTTCTTTCAAATTTTAATTTTATCGGGATTATAAAAATACAACTTAGAGTCAACTAGTTCTGTAGTTAGCTAAGAAAAACCCAGTCCCCAGCCTTCTGTCACCACTTATGGCCGTCGTCTACATACATATTTCCAATCCTCCTGTTTTCCTGATAGAGCTGTCTTAGAATTTGCTTTAATCAGTGTTCATTGTTTATGTTGTTATGATTATATATACTCCTCATAGCTGAGCTATATAGTGTGATTATTTTTTTCTCCATAAAATTTTTATAAGTAATTAGATATTTACACATTAATACCTGTCTTTTTGTTTAATTTTTTTTTTTAATGAGATCAGCTTATGGATTATAGTATGGGACAGACTGGGAAGGTGACAGGACCTATAGTGATGAGCTTCCGAGGAATAGACCAACAAACAGACAGGAGTAGCACAGACAGACAGACAGACAGAAGGACAGGGAAACAAAGCCAAATGGGTAAGAGGCCTAGGCCCAGCCTCAGCAGCTGTGTCTGGCCTCCAGATCCAGCTCTGCCCTGGGGACCTGGGGGAAGAGCACAGCTGGCAGGGGCCTCAGTTCTTGTAGGGCCCCCTCTCCTCACTTCCTCCTACCCTCACCAGCAGGCTGGGACCTTTGACGGGTGTTATTTCTGGGGCTAGGGAATGGTTGATCTGGAGTCAGGGGCAGAGGGTCAAGGCTCTTGGAGGCTCCCTGGGGAGGTGGAGGCCTGGGTAGTATGGGGATAGCAGCAGCACTGGGGGGATTCTGATCAGGCAACAGGCGCCTGGGGTGGGGCACTGCTCAGCAGGGCGCCTATATCTAGGGCAGGCCCCCCACCCTGCCCACCACACCAACATGGTGCAATAAATAGAGTTTCAAGTAGTAAGTCAGTGTCAGGTAGGAGATCTGGGGGCTGGCAGACAGGCAGGGGCTTGAGAGAGGCCCCAGTCGGCCCACCAAGTGTTCTTAGTGGGCTCCAGCTATATCAAGTCTGTCTGTGTGCACTGGAGTAGGGACCTGGCCCCTGTGTCCACGTAGGGGCTCAGGCCCTCAGACCAGTGCCAAAGCCTGCTCAGTGGGGCAGAAGCAGGGCAGCATGGTGCCTACAGCATCCACGATGGCTGCCAGGTGCTCGTCCTGTGCCTGGGGCCCACAGAGCTGCCTGAAGTCTGCCAGGCGCAGCAAGTACTCAAGGCTGTGGCCAGAGAAGCCTCGACAGGCCAGGATCTGCGTAGCAATGGCCTCCTCAGGCGCAGGGCCCAGGTAACCAGGGTTCTGCGGGGTGGCCACGTAGGCCAGTGCCTTGAGTGGTTGGTCAGGGGCATCTTGAGGGCAGAAGGTGACCTCCTTGGTATCATAGCTACCAAGCACTGCCTCCCACACGTTCAAGTACTTCAGGGCCTCATTGACCTGCTCACCTTGCACCTGGTACGCCACACCCCAAGTGCAGCCCTCACGATCTTCAGGGAGGGTCACCACACGACCAGGCATCTTGTCGCTGCCCTGATGGAAGATGTCTCCCTGTCAGAGGCGGCCGCTGTAGCGGTGCACGAAGCCCACACGGCTGTCGCTGTAGGCGAAGTCAGGCCTCCACACCAGGGAGCCGTACCCGGAAATCCACAGCGCTTGGGGGCCGCCGTCGTCCTGGGGGTGGGGTGTTCTGGGCTGCCAACTCCTGCTTCATGGTGCCAGCCACAGGACGGGCCCGGGCCGCCTCCAGGGCTGGTCTCTGGTGTGGGCACGGCAGGACCGACAGACGTACCCACCCGGCCTGGCACTGCTTGGCCGCTCCTGTTTGTTTAATTTTTTGTGTTAACTGTAATTCATTCCCAAATTGCAGTGAGATCAGACCCTTCAAGATAGTCTTAATCGGTTTCACTTTCTTATAGTCTCCTTTTGGAGTCTTTTGACTGTGTCAGTCTGAACTGACTTCCTTCAACACCTGGAACTGTCATCCTGGGATCTCCCTTCATAATAGCCCTGAGGATTCATTCCCTTCGCCTGTCTGGTATGTTGGGTCTCCTATTGTATTTTTCTTTCCTTGGTTTACTCCTTCATTTTGATGAAAAACATCCTCTAGTAGCTTCCTAAGAATAAGTATGTAGAGAATAACGTTTTTGAGACTTCACATGTTTTAAAATGTCTTTTTTATCTTCACACTTGTCTGATGGTTTCTGTATATCATTCTCGGTTAGGAAAATAATTTGCTTCCTAGTCTGAAGCCATTCTGATTGTTGATCCTTTTCTGTGCCATGTTCTTTCTCAGTGAAAGCTTGTACAATCCTTTCTTTATCCTCCATGTTCTGAAGTTTCACAGTGATGTGCCTTGGTGTGTGTGTCTCTTTCACCCATTTTACTAGGTACTTTTTGGGCTCTTTCAATGTAGAAACTTGTATCCTTCAGTTCTGGGAGTTTTTCTTTTTTATACATTTCCCTCCATTTTCTCTGTCTCTCTTATTGGAAGTCTTGCTATTTGAATGTTGACCCTCCTGGACCGATCTCCCTTTTTTTGGTCCTATTTTCCATCTCTTTCTCCTTTTGCTCTACTTTCTAAAAACATTTTATGAAAAATTTTTAACTCTACAAAAGTAAGCAAAGTAGTGTAATGAGTCCCTGTGTGCCCATCATTTGGCTTCAATAATTATCAACCCATAGTTAATATTGTTTCATCTATACCCCTGTCCACAGCATATTGTTTTGACGTGAATCTTAGACATTTATTTCATATGTAAATATTTCAATATATATGTTTAAAACAGATGGTGTCTTATTAAAAACATAACCACAATAACTGTGCACATTAAAAAATTAACAAGAATTTGTTAACATCAAATACCCAGTCAGTTCTCAAGTTTTCAATTATCTCCATATCTTAAACTTTTTTGTTTGTTTTTATTATTACTGTTTGTTTGAATCAGTAAAGTGCACATATTATGATGGGTTGATATCTCATAAGGTTTCTTAGCTACACTGTTCAGTATGATAGCCACTAGCCATTTATGGCTATATAAATTGAAATTAATTAAAATAAAATAAAAAATTCATTTCCTCAGTTGCATCAGCCACATTTCAAATGTTCGCATGGCTGGTGGTTACTAGATTGGGCAGTGCAGAAGTAGAACATTTCCATCATTACAGAAAGTTCTGTTGGACAGTGCTGATCTATGGCCACCCTCTCTTTTTCTTTTATGTTTGGTTTTCAGCAGCTTGACTGTTATGGACCTAGGTGTTTTCATTGTATTTATCTGGCTTCGGGTTCACTGAGCTTGGATCTGTAAATTGATAGTTTCTGCCAAATTTGGGAAATTTTTTTTCCATTATTTCTTTAAATTTTTTTCTGCCTCAGCATCTCTATTCCCTCCTTTCAGACCTCCACTTACACATACGTGTAAGCACTCGATATTGTCCCTGAGATCACTAAGGGTGGTTTTTAGTTGTTATTGTTTTCTTCCTTTCTGTTCTTCAGATGGGGTGATTCCTGTTGATCTGTCTTCAAGTATACAGACTCTCCTTTTATAGGCTACAGTGTTCTGTTACATCCATTCAGTATAACTTTCATTTCAGATATTGTACTTTTCGGGACTTCCCTGGCAGTCCAGTGGTTAAGACTCTGCACTTCCACTGCAGGGGGCACAGGTTCAGGCCCTGGTCTGGGAACTAAGATCCCACAGGCCGCACGGCACGGCCAAAAAAAATACAAACAGCAACAGATACTGTACTTTTCAGTTCTAGGACTTCCATTTGGTTCTTTGTTAAAATTCCCCATCTGTTCACTCAGGAGTGCAACTGAAGAACCCTGTTTCACAGCCTACTCTTCCTTTATTCAACTTCCACCCTTTGGCCATCCCTTGGGCCTAAGGGTATGCTTACTGACCCTCAGGAAAAGTGACCAGTAGAAGTATTTCAAGAAGGCCCTGGAAACAGTGTTAGGGCTTTTTAGCCAGGAAATTCTATGTGTTCTACCTGGGCATGTCTCTTTGGCCGTGTGGATTCTTCTATACAGGGGTTCGGAGGAGGCCAGAGGAAGATCAGAGTATGGTCCTCTAAACCATGAGGGCCAGGTTAGGAGCTCCAGTTACCCATCACCGAGGGTAGCTGGAATCCTCTGTGTCAGTACTTTCATGTCTTCTTTAGGGGCTGGCTTAATTTTTCAAAAAATTATCCTTGCCTCTCCTGTTTAGAATATAAAGAGTTTCTAGCAGCCTCCTGGGAGCTAAATTGGGAAAGAGGGCTGGAGAGTCTCAGCATTCAGTATATGCATAAATTCACTTCCTTCACCACCCCTCAGCCATGCCTGGCATCCCCTTCAAAGTGCCATCTATCTTACTATTTTATTTATTTTATTTTTTATATATTTATTTATTTTTGGCTGCATTGGGTCTTTGTTGCTGCGCACAGGCTTTCTCTAGTTGTGGCGAGCGGGGGCTACTCTTCGTTGGGGTGCACTAGCTTCTCATTGCGGTGGCTTCTCTTGTGGAGCACAGGCTCTAGGCGCACAGGCTTCAGTAGTTGTGGCACGTGGGCTCAGTAGTTGTGGCGCACGGGCTTAGTTGCTCCGTGGCATGTGGGATCTTCCCAGACCAGGGCTCAAACCTGTGTCCCCTGCGTTGGCAGGCGGATTCTTAACCACTGCACCACCAGGGAAGTCCCAAAGTGCCATCTAATTTTCTCTGAAAGAATCAATCTTTCAGTTTTATTGAGGGGCTGAGGTAGCTTAGAATGGTGGGGGGATCTAGGGCTGTAACAGTTTCTTGATCCTCTTTCTTTTAACATCCCCTCCCCCCATTTCCCCTCCATACAGTTCCAGAGGCGCTACCAGTCCTAAGCCTTTGAGAATTCTGTGGTATTTTTGCTAACACCATTTGTTTCACAGTTACTGAGATTTTGTTGCTGTTTTATTTTCTCTTCCCCATCTTTATGAATTTATACCTTTAAATTTTTTCCCTTTAATTATGGCAGAATTTCTTCCAAGAGAAAGAAAATTTAAATGTGATTTTCAGTCTACTATCTTTACCTGAAAGCCTGATGGCCCCTTCATAAAAATTCTTCTTTCCTTCTATACTACTTTATGGTTAGAGGTTAACTTATGGATAAAGAATTGGTCCTTTAGTGTATATGGTTTTTATTATCTATCTTTGTATCCCCTTTATACCCCACATAAGTGTAGTTTAATAAGAGGATGGATATTAATTAGGGAAAAGCCATAATGTCTTGGTTTTTTCTTTAAATGTCTCTTCTAAAACAAGGCATTCATCTAAATACTAAATACTTCTAAATACTTCTAAAACAAGTATTCATCAACTGTGTTCATTTAACCTTTGAATGATTAGGGCAGGAAGTGCTGAGGATGCTAGCTGCAAAGGACACAGTCTTACAATCCCATTTATTCATATCTTTAAGATCTTTGTCAGCCAAAAGGGTTTTCTTGTTTGTTTTCTTTGGCTGCATCGGGTCTTAGTTGCGGCACCCGGGCGCTAGAGTGCGGGCTTAGTTGCCCCACAGCATGTGGGATCTTAGTTCCCTGACCACGGATCAAACCCGCATCCCCTGCATTGGAAGGCGGATTCTTAACCACTGGACCATCAGGGAAGTCCCCAAAAGTTTTTTGTTTTTTGTTTTTTGGGTTTTTTTGCCAGTGTATGGCCCTGAGAAAAGTGTGTCCCTTGCTACTCCTATATTGCAGTGAGACAATATTCCTGTGAGACAATCAGTTGCAGATGGTGTCTGTCCCTAATATTTCATGTCTTCCATATGTCTGTTCACACTCAGAAAGCCCACAGCTGTAGCTATTGTACCAGAAAAACTGGTAAATGCTTCCAAACGGGAAGACCTTTTCAGCAGCTTCCATCAAAGGAAGCAAACCAGCTTGGCATTCACTGACTTTTCTTGACTGTTGTGCAAGCCAAACAACCTCAATATTAAAGCCTCCTTTGGTCTTCCGGGATCCACAGTTGAGGACAGTGCACTCTGATTGCTTTTATGGAACCACATGCTGCTTGAATAGACGTTGAGTCCTTGAGGTGGTGGATCTTAGGAGAACTATAAGAGATTCCCAGGTCACAGATAGATCCAATGCTGAAAATAACCCCTGTAGACAGGACAGAATCTGAAATATTCCATTAGCAGTATGTAGGTAATGGTTATGAAAGCTCTTGGTTATGAAAGATGAAAATATTTTACCACCAAAGAAAAAATTGTTTTTTTCTGATTGCTGCTTCAAATTTGATATATTTTTCATGTCACATCAGGACTATAAATGTTCCTTTTAATCTCATCTGAGAAATAGGGTATCCTATATACTAGATGTTCCTTTTTCACTAGGTTGGCCTTAGTAAGAACCCTCTTTATCCTTTTTGTCTGGATAATCAAGATTCTGCTAGACAGTATCTTTTGTCTTTCTATAACCAGAACTCAACTACTGGCTTCTGGGACTCTCTTTTAGGATATGTTTGTTTTTTAATTTTTATTTATTTATTTTGGCTGCGTTGGGTCTTCGTTGCTGCACGTGGGCTTTCTCTAGTTGTGGTGAGCGGGGGCTACTCTTCGTTGTAATGCACAGGTTTCTCCTTGCGGTGGCTTCTCTTTGTTGTGGAGCGTGGGCTCTAGGCGCACGGGCTTCAGTAGTTGCGGCATGCAGACTCAGTAGTTGTGGCTTGCAGGCTCTAGAGCACAGTAGTTGCTCCTCAGCATGTGGGATCTTCCTGGACCAGGGATTGAACCTGTGTCCCCTGCGTTGGCAGGCGGATTGTTTTTCACTGCGCCAGCAGGGAAGTCCCAGGAATATGTTTAATAGCGACAGCCCTGCTTGAATAACCACACATAAGCAGTAGATAAGAATTCTGTATTCTGAGGGACTTCCCTGGTAGTCCAGTGGTTAAGAGTCTGTGCTTTCACCGCAGGGGCTGCGGGTTCGAAGCCTGGTCGGGGAACTAAGGTTCCACATGCTGTGTCGCTCTGTCTCAGCAGAGGGCCACGCTGCTCCGCCTTCCCCGGGGGAATCTGCACAAACCTTGAACTTTTCCGGGGTTCAGAGTCTCCGATGTCTCTTCTTCCCCGCCGCCCCCGCCCTGCCCCCGGATGCCCGATGTCTCGGTGCAGCCGGGCATCTGCTCGCTCTCTGGCTCGCTCTCTCTCGGAGTCAGTTTGGGTGAGCGGAGCACCGCGCCTGCCTGGGCTGCAGGCGGCAAGTCCCCGGCGCCACGCCAGGGGCCGGGGCACCGCGCGCCCGCGCAGCCCGCGGTCAGGGAGGCGGAAGCTGGTGCCTACGGGGCCGAGTGGAGAGGAGGTGCCAGCAGTGCAGCCGGCTCCCCATGGACGAGTGTGAGGGGAGAAGAAGAATCAAGGAGCAAAAAGGAAGAGGAGGTGTGGGGAGCCACAGTTGAACGGAGCCGCCACCGCCGCTGCCTCCTCGACTATCACGCCGGCTGCTCCGCCGTAAATGACGGCGGAGAGAAACACACACACACTCGCTCGCCCGCCCTCCTTCCTCGTCCGTCCGGGATTCAGCGCCCACCCCGGCAGTAGCGGGCGCGGAGCCTGGCGGGCTCGCTCCCTTCCCCGCCCCTCCCCGATTCCCCGTGGTCACGTGGCCCCGGAGCGCGCGGCCCACGATTCGCGCGCCACGGAGACGCCCCCCAACTCCTGCCTCGCGCCCCAGCTTCCCCTCCCCTGTCCACGTGTCCATTACGCATCCCCAGCCTGGGAGCGCGCGCGTCTCCTTAATGAGACTTGGGCAAGGGCCGACCTCACGATTCCGCTAACCCCTGTTTCATGTTTTATTTTTCCTCCCCAGAGCAGGCTAGCGCTGGGGCCCCAGTGGGGCCGGCCGGCTGCGGCGGCCACATTCCCTCCCCCACCCCGGAAGACGCCACCGCAGCCACTGTTGTCCCTTTTCAAAGGATGCTCTCTCCTCGCTGGTGGCCAGAGGTGTTTTACAGCCTCTCGGACAGAGGCGCGCATAGAGGGTACCCTATCCCCACCCCAGAGTGTGCGTGGGGCTCTTCGGAGCCCTGGGTGGGAACCAGCCGAGCTGTCGCGCCCAGCCCCTCTCGGGCCGCGCCGGAGCTCGCCGGCTCAGCTCCGTTTGGGGATGGGTCCGGGACGCACGCAGCTCCTGGAAAATCTGTCCGCTGCTGGGGGTGGAGGGACACGAAGAGGAAGGGACATGCCTTCCTACAAGTTGTTTTGCCAGCCTTTAAAGGGACATGGGGGTGGGGGTGGGGAACCGTCCTCTTGCACACTCACCCAGGCACCTGCCGAGGGGCAGGAGTGGGGGGGTGGCGTTCTTTCCCACCGTCAGGCCCGTTCCATTCGAGCACAACCCAGATCAGACCAGACGAGTCAACCGTCCACTGTCAGCCAGGCCTTGGATCAATAGAAATGATTTTATAGCATCATTGGGTATCACGCCCCAACCCCCAAGGACCGGCTCTCAATCCCACTCTACTCTGGAGGAAGAGGGTCTTCAATCCTATGGACATAGCTCGTATGCCGGGGGTGTGTGTGTGGATCTTCAGGGTCACCCCCCCCGCCCCCCATATCTCTTCACTCAACCAGAGTGTGGGAAGAGGTAGGTCAGAGCAAGGCCAGCTGGGGCGCTTCGTCTCTGTCCCTCATCTACCTGTCTCAGTGCTACAACTCTCGACACTGAGTTTCCTTTTCATCTAGAAAAGTGACATTTTCTTTTTGGAAAATGGGCTTGGAGCCTTCCCGGAAGCCTCCCTCCTCCCCGGCTGCTGGCTCTTGCCGCCTCAGCTTGGCACGGGGGCTTGCGGAGAGCGGCTCTCGTCCCTCCCCATAGCCCACGTCTGTCTGGAGCTCGGAGGTGCAGTGTGGGGAGGGCTGGCCGGGCTTTTGGCGGCCCTGGAGATGGAAGGTGCTGGAGTCGTCAAGGAAGATGATTCTCATTAGGCCCCTAATGCCTGATGGCAACTAGCGTCACCCAAGGGCTTATTCACCATCCCACTGAGAGGCGAGCCAGCCTCTGTGTGGGAGAAAGGGGGAAAGAAACCACCTCCTGAGACTGGCCTGGGGTGGGGGTGGGGGTCCAGGAGGAGGAGGACGAAAGCAGGGAGGTCTCCTACCTCTGCCCACCTCCCCACAAGGAAGGGGCACGGGGCTTGTAAAGAGTAAGTCCAGAGGACAGACACAAGTTTGCTTTTCTGAGCTGAGGACCCACTGCTCCGGTGATGTGGGTCAGCGATTTCAGTCCACTCTCCCAGCTTCCTCTGCAGACTGGGCACAGTGTTCCGGTTCTTCTCTCTAGCCCTGCTCCCGTAACCCAGAGCCCTTAGATAATAGGAATCCAATTTCCCTCTGCCCACTCAGTTTCCCCTTCCTCCCTCCCTCTCTTCCCTCTCCCTCCCTTTCACAATATGATGAATATTTCTGGTACCACAGCCACTGCTCACAACGGTGAGCAAGACGGACGTAGCCTGTCCTTGTGGAACTTCCATTCTAGAGGGGAAGACAGACACTAAGCTTGTGATTGATTACAAGCTGTGATAAGTATGTGGCATAAAAATGCATGCATTTTTGCTCATCTTATGGAGAAGACTGAGACCCAGAGTCAGGAAGGGTTGGGGGTCGGGGGTAGCCTGCTATCATTAGGTAATATGTAATTTCAGCCTCAGATTCTTCTGGTACCTTCTATGTGGATCCACCTTCATGGACCCTAGAACAACCCCAGCCTTCTGCCAGGCAGCCGGGCAGAAGTTGGGCCCATCAGGGACCCACACAAAAACTGCCTGACCTGCCACGACGGTGGACCTGGTGACATCTGCCCCTGTTTTTCAGGACCCCTGCCCACAGAAGAAGATAGGACAGGTCAATGTGGGCCTTCACTAAGGGGAGCTCACTGTGTGTGTGTGGGGGGGGTGCACAGTCGCACCTTGGACAGCAGGATGAGGAGCTGCTTCTGGCAAAGGGACTTGGTGCTGCGGGGACACACGCGCCGCTGCGCCGACATGGGCCAGCTGTCCCCGGGCTCGTGGACCTCCCGCTTCTGCCGGATCAGGCTGCTGGCCAGTGCCGCCATGGCGCCCCGGGAGGAGACACCCCCAAACCGGCAGGCTCCCGGAGCGCGCTGGGCCACCCCGGAGAAGCCCGCTAGCTCACCAGGACATGCTCTTGACTCTCCAGTCCGACTCGCCGCCTCACCCACGGGATCTGAGGATAAGCCCTAGACGACCCCCACCCCAGGCACCAGCTCCCACCCTTGGGCCTCGTGCTAGCTTCGCCAGACCCAGCAGCCTATGTACCTCTCAGTTGACCCCACCCTCGACCTTTGCCCCCCACAGAAAACTCCCCCTTCTCTGATCTCCAGTGTCCCTGTCCCCCACTAACACTATCCCAAAGCCAAGACCCTCAAATTTTCCAGGATGTGGTTCCAATATCCCCAGGCACCTTTCCACCCTATTTCCGGGCCCTGCACTCCTGCCAAAGCCATTCTTGTAATTTTAAGGGTGTGGGTCCTTAGCTTTGGGGATATTAGCTCACCCCACCCCTGCTGGGGTGCTGCCAGTGTCTAGGGAGAACCCAACCTTGGTGTCTTTTCCTTTGCCACCCACTAAGTGAAGGATCCCCCACTTTTTTTCACTGAAATCCCAAAACAATGTATGCCTTGGAATATCCAGACTGTCGCCAATCAGCAAGAAGAGGTTCCCAGACCCTGTCTCTGGACGATACCGCTTTTTACCAAGTCACCGCCGTTTCTAGTGGCACAGCGTTCCAGCTGCTGAGCCCCTTTCCTCACCTTGTTACCATCCACTCCTTTTGAAGTAACCTCCAAATCCGCCCTTCCTAGTGGTTACACCAGGTGGTTGTCTGGAGGGTCCTGTGTCACCTCGGAATAAGGAGCATAAGTTTTTGGCTCTTTTGTTTTTTTCTGGCAGCCCCTAATTTCCTCGGAGACAGCTGGTGCTGTTTAGATCCCACGCCCTCCAATCCAACCAGACCCCGAGAGAGGAGTGCACCCACGTTGTCACGGGTACCCAAATGTGAACAGACCCGCTATAAGTCAGAGCGCATCAGAGCTTTCTGCGACAGGGCTTCCTTGTCCTCCCCGGGACTGCCTATAGCGCCCCCCCTTCCTTCCCCGACGCCTCTCAACCTGTCCTGTCTTGTCGATCCGGGGACGGCTGGCGCTGGCACCGGTTCCAGGCTCCTCCCTCCCTGTACCCCGCAAGCGGAGCTTCCACCCCACGCCCGTCTAGGCGTCCCGGACCCCAGGAAGAAGTGAGGGTGTCTCCGCAGAGCGCCCTGGTCTGGCGAATTGAGCGCTGGGCCTGGCGGCTGGACCAAGCGGAGCGGCGGCAGCGGTAGCGGCTGTGGGAAGCTGAGGCGGCGGCGGCGACAGCAGCTCACCCTCCTCCGAAAGCCGGCCCGGGGGTGGGGCAGGGGGCGGAGACGCCGGCAAAGAGCAAGAGGTAAAGCTAGGCGGGCGGAACCCCGGGGTTCCTTGGAGGCAGGGAGTGGCGACAGTCTTAGAGACAGGCGGAGCCGAGGCAAGGCCGCATGTCTCGCATGTCTCGGGGTTCAGAGGAGGAGGGACAAGGAGGCGACTCCACTGAATGGAACTCTGGATGGGGGGAGAGGTTGGGCTTAGATAGATGGAATGGCGGATGCCCCGAGAATGGAGAAAGGGACCCTACTGCCCGGGATGGAGGACAGAACTGGATGAGGAAGGTGGGGGGAATAACTGAAGAGATAGCGGTGGTGGTGAGGTCTAGCCTGGGGTGAAATCCGGCCTCCTTAATGTCTCTGCTTTTGTGTGAGACAAATTGGTCAGTCCCTGGTCTCCATACCTTTCTCCTTTACACGTTTTTTCAGCAAATATATTACGCCCATCCCTATTGACTCCTAAGAGAAAAGACCATAAGAACTAGCGGGAGGTGGATGCCAGGGGCTGCACCGGAGTGGGCGGGGTGCTGGCCACAGATTTGGCCAGAATGGAACGACCTGTGCCAGGGATGGGGCGGGAGGAGGGTGGGAGGAAGCGGAGGAACCGGCGAGGAGGCCTTCTAGAACGGGCTCTTCGGGCCCAAAGCGCTCAGCCTGTCTCCCAGGTGAGGGGAGAGCAGTCCCCTCCACATCCCGCTGGCCAGCAGAAGCACATTCCAGGTTAGTAGGAACAGCGTCTTTAATGGGCCCCGCCTCCCACGCCGGCTAAGCCTCCCCCCTTGCGTGCAGCCTTGGCCTCTTCCACAGCGGCCCGCAGGGCGCGGGCAGGGTCCCTGCGAAGCAGGGCCAACGCCCCGAGCAGCGAAGCGGCCCCGTCCCCCGCACGGAGCTTTTGGCCACTCAGAAAATAGTGGGGCAGCGTCCCGGCCTCGAGCACCCGGCCCAGTTCATCCAGCAGCCCGAGGCAGCAGGCGCCCGCATTCTCGGGTCGCGCCAAATAGAGCGCAGGCAGCTGCTCACACGCCCAGTAGAGCAACGTCCGTAGGAGGTAGGGCGCGGCGACCGTAGTCCCGGCCACCAGAGGGCGCAGCAGCGCCTGAGCCGCCGCGTGCGCTTGCAGCAGGGAAACGGGTATGCGCGTCTTGAGCGCCAGCTCTTGGCGGGCGAAGCAGAGCTGCGAGCCGGAGGCGTCCGGCCGCTCTGTGCCGCCGCCGCCGGGCACCAGGTAGAAGGAAGACGACTCCGAGGCCAGCGGGCCGGCCCACGAGTGGCTCCCAGGCTCCTGGGGCCAGCCGGCCACGGACACCACGGGGATCAAGTCGAAAAGCAGGAGGCGGCGCGGGGTCCCGGGCGTAGCCAGGAGGATAGTGGTGACCCCCGCGTGGCGGGCTGCCTGGACCAAGCGCGGGGCACCCGGAACCGGAAACAGGGACTCAGCGACCGCAGCCAGCGAAGCAAAGAACCAGGCAGCCACCTGGGCGGGGCACAATGTGGGCCATGCCTCCGGAGCCTCCAACGGCTGTGGCACTGGGCTAACGTCGGTTGCTTTGGTGACGTCACCATTCGTTTTTTTCAGTGGTGAGGGAAAGTCAACATCGGTTACGTCTTGTTGAGGCAACTCTGGCACTGAAACATTACTAGGTGAGTTTTCCAAAGACTCGTGTGCCTCAGGCTCAGTGACGTGTGGCTGGTCCACGGAGATTTGCGGATCCTTGGGAGTTTCTTTGTTTTGGGCTGGGTGGATCGAATCACGTCCTCCTGGGACTGAGGGTCCTAGGCAATCCTGCCATGCCTCCCGGACCGAGGTTCCGCGTACCTGATCTGGAAGGAAGAGCCATGTGTAACAGGATCCCACGTCCGGTTGCAGCTCCTGCCCAGTGCCATCTAGCGAAAGCACGGGCACCAGGAGTGTGAAGCCCGCGTCGTAGTTAGGTCCCCGAGCGTAGGGCCCTAGAGGCGCAGGTCCCAGATCCAGGGAGCCCTCGCGAATCCCGCAACGAAGCAGCAGGAGCTCTGCCTGAGGAGGAAAGCGAGGGTCCCGGCGGTGAACGAGACCTAAGGAAACAGAAGGGATCGTAAAGTCGTGATCCAGAGCCGGGGCGGGGTGAGGCGTAGCTGAGAGCTGCAAGTTCCCAAAGGCTGGCAGGGTTACTTACCTAGCAAAGAGAAAACAAAGTCCTTGCCCTGGAGGAGATCTGGTCCTGGCTTGGGAATTTCACTCCAGCTCGCCTGCACACCCAGCTCCTGGATCAGCTGGGTTAGTTCTTTCAGCTGCGCCCCAGAGCAGAAGTCCATGTCCGTGAGCGGCCGGGCTGGGGCTGGGGGCGGTGGGCCCCACCAGGGAGCACTCCTCCAGACCGCGGAAGCCATATGGCTCTATCGTTTGGGGGCTAGGAAATACACAGACGGGAGGAAGCCCAGACGGGCCGTTCCTTTTGCTGCGGAAAACTGGCCCCCGTTCTTTTCTCTTCCAGAGGCCAAGAGGGTTCCCAAGACAGAGTCCACCAATGGGTCTGCAGACGAAGGGCCCTAAATTTAGTCTTGAAAGAGAACAAATAAATACCTCCTCCGTCCTTGCCCTTTTCTCATATGCTGGTCCCCGCCCCCATGGAACGGTTCACCTGTCTCAGCAGGTAGAAAGGAGCTGTTTGGCCCCTCCTAAGGAATGCAATAGCCTCCTTCGCTGCCCCTTGACTACGTCCCCTTACCTCTTTTTCAGAAGAGGCTAGTGGTTTGCGGCTTCCCTCTTAGGGTTAGCTACAAAGGCTGGGAAGAGAATGGATAGGAAGATTCAACAGGTAACTTCTTCCTGCTGCCTGCAAGGCCACGCCCCTAAATTATAACCACGCTCCTTTCTGGAGACTGTCGGGATGGTTCCGGACCAGCCCGGCCTCCAGTCAGAGTTCAGTCACTCCTTTCTCTCTGCAGAGATCTCGTGGCTGTCCTGGGAGTTGTAGTTTGTCTTCAAAGCTACCAGGGCGTTAGGGCCACGCCCCCACATCCTTTCCTGTTCCGTTGCAGTAGTGCCTGATGGAAGTTGTAGTTTCTGTGGAGATAAGCTATTCTGTGTCTTTATGGTAAACTATTCTGTGTCTTTATGATAAACTATTCTGTGTCTTTACAAGACCAGGTGAACCACACAAACACTCCTTGGGGTTAGAACAGAGGCCTAATAGGATGGATCTGAATAGCAAACAATAATGAGGGACATACACTAGGGCATGCGGAGAAATAGGGGACTCTACATCTCACTTGGGGGTAGAGGAGCCCTGGTCATTTAAATCTAGAAGGGTTCTTGCATGCAATTATAACTTCATTTTAGAGATGAGACTGCAAGCCTAGAAAGGTTGCACATGACTTGTCCAAGGTCAGAGCTGAGCCAGAGAGGTGTTGGAAATGGGCTCTCCAACTGGGACGTATCTCCTTGGAATCGGTGGTGGTAACATTAGACAAAAACACACCGGTAGTGTGCATGTAGTGACCCAGGGATGGACATCTGACTCAGGGAAGGGACATATTAGTGTTGCCCACCTCAGACACACAAGTGGTGGCAGGGAAAACGCTTTGGAATCTCGCAGCTTATGTGTGTATACAGAAGAGTTATCAGGACTGAAAATCAAGTCCAGAGGAAACTCCAGCTGGGCTAGCGCAGGGCAATGAAAAATTATCAGGGGAAGGAAATGGCTTTCAGCGACCAGTGCTATCATGGACACAGCTTAAGTCCAGGACGAAACTAGGAGCCAGAATAATAGGACAGAAAGATAGGACACCAGAGACACGCTCACAGATTAGACCAATGCATACTGGACCAGGATTTCTAACATTCCTTTTTCCCAGGGGTCTGTCTCCACAGTGAACTAGGCCTAAGTCCATGGGCAAGAAAATTAAGTGGAGACACCTCGAAAAATTTAGAGGCCTATGAAGGAGGGGACCCTCAGAATCCAGGGCTCAATTTGGGGAGCCTAAAACACAAGGATTCCTAGTCACTGACAAAGAGAGGTCTTCTCCTTCAGTAACCAAGAGCCCCAAACACAGCCCAGAACGGGGGAGGCAAGTTTCCATACATCTGGTCGTGACCCAAGAGACCAGATGAGGAAAACTGAAGCCTGGGCTCTTTCTCACAGTCTGGGGAAATCAGGCATTGGCTGTCCATCCCCACATCTTACCTCCTCCCCAGAGGGTGGCTTCTGAGCCACCCTAAAAAGAGCTAAGTTCTCTGGTCTCTGGGGGAGCTTTAAGATGCTGGGGGTGGGTGACAGGGAAAGGAAAATTGCTCTAAACTCTAAAGCACTGCTCTCCAATAGCATTTTCCATGGTGATGCAAATGTTCTAAATCTGTGCCGTCCAGTGCAGTAGCCGCTAGCTCCATGTGCCTACTGACACTTAGAAAGTCGTGGCACTGAGGAAAAGAATTTTTTTGTTTTTGGCCAAGCCATGAAGCTTCCGGGGTCTGAGTTCCCCGACCAGGGTTTGAACCCCAGCCACAGCAGTGAAAGCGCCAAGTCCCAACAACTGGACCACCAGGGAACAGAATTGGATGCCAGAGAAATTCTGTTCCCTGAGGAAGAGAAATTTTTAACATTTTAACTTAATTTTAAAAACAATTAATTTTCCTTAATTTTTAATAATTTACATTCTAATAGGCATTTGGCTAGTGGCTACTGTAATTCACAATGCAGCTCTAGGGCCTTGTGGCTCCCGCTCCCGGGGTGGCTGGCCCGGACCCAGACTCCGCCGCGGGCCCAGTTGCCGTCCTTTCGGCCCGCGAGCCCCTCGACCTGCACCTGGCCGCCCCCACCGGCGCCCAGCCCCGGCGCCGCCACCTGTGTGCCGGTGTGTCCCTCCACAGCTCCCTCCGACAAAAGCCCCGCCCCACCCCCACCCCGCCCCTCTGGCGTGTCAGCGCGGCCGGGTGCGGGAGCGGGATCGAGGGCAGGGGCCGCTTCCCCGGGCCTGCCGGCCACCAGGGGCGGGGTCCTGAGCTCGGCGGGGGGTGTGGGGGCAAGGGTGGCCTTGCCGGGGCTGAGGGGCCGTGGCGACTCAATGGTGGCTCCCGGTGGCTTCGGGCCGGCTGCTGTCGGGCAGGAGGGCCGGCCCGGGCTGCGGCCGGGCTGCGCCTAGCGCCGCGTGGGCGGGCAGGGCCGATGCCCAAGGGACCGCGGGCCCCGGGCCCTGAAGCCTCCGGGGCCACGTCCCTGTGAGCGACGTGCGGGATCTTGGGCGGGGCGCCAAGCGCCGAAGGGTTTGCTGGGTCACGGCCGCCCTGGGCTGGGAGGTGGTCGCCAAACCCTCCGCCGCCGCCCGATACCCGAGACCTCCGTTGCCCCTGCCTGGGCGGGCGAGGGGGCCCTGCCGGGGCGGGCCGGCCGCCAGGCTGGCGTTAAGGCGCCAGCGCCAGCGAAACTGGGCCTCAAGAGGCCGCCCGCGGCCCCCCGCCCCCGTCTACGGCCATACCACCCTGAACGCGCCCGATCTCGTCTGATCTCGGAAGCTAAGCAGGGTCGGGCCTGGTTAGTACTTGGATGGGAGACCGCCTGGGAATACCGGGTGCTGTAGGCTTTTTGCCTCCCGCTCCGCCCGCCTTCTCCTTTACTCGCCCGCGGCGGGGGGGCCGCCGGCTCCGCCCCCGCCGAGCCCCGCTGCAGGCAGTAGTCAAGGTGGTTTACCTGCCCGAGCAGGAAGCTTGGGCGATGGCAGAAGTGGGAAGAAACTCTTGAGCACAGGTTCTTGGGATCCACGGAGCAGCGCATGCACATGCGATGGGTGCCTACACAGCTGGCTTGCTTGTCTGTGGGGAAAGGCGAGATGGGTCAGGGCCTGGGTTCCTGAGGGGCTGAGAATCAAGGCAGGGATAGAAGAAAGGGGACAGGCCCACATCCCCTGAACCCACGCCGGCGCCCACTCACCTTTGTGGAAAATACGATTGAAAAGTGCCCGCAAGAATCTCTTCAGATGCCTCCAGAGTTGAGGGAAGAAGGGGAGGGGGGAGGCCGGGAGCAGGGTGAGCCCTGAAATCCAACCCTTGTCCCGGTCACACCCCAGCAGCCCTCCCACCTCAGCCCCTTCAAGACCCCAGGGCTCCCCCAACCGTGCTGCACAGATCCTGCCCTGACCGTAGTCACCATGTTGATCCCCACGTTGAGCAAGATGAAGCTGACCGGGATCAGAAGAATTGAGTATCCTTGCTCCTGGCATTTCCTGGGGATGGGGCCAGTGAACGGCTCGGCTCGGTAGTAGTTTCGCTCACCCATGGCCGTTGGTCCCAGGACTGCCTGGGCCCTCTGCCCTCCAGTTTTAACTGGGAGCCAGACTGGGTCATAATGGGGCAGGTGGTGAGGTCACAGTGAGGGAGGGGGATGAAAAGGAGGGCCCAGAGTGGCATTCCCTGGTAACCAGGGTCAGGTAAGCTGAGCCTGGACAGTCAAACAGGGCCCGGTGGCCGGCATACATCCCCTCGAGCGGTCATTCATTCGCTCACCGCCCGCTGACTCACTTGTTCAAATGACACATTGCGTCTCTTGGCCCCTCTTGAGACTAGGAAGACCTTGGCCTCAGAGGCCTGCTGAAGGCCTGGCTGGAGTCCAGAGCCTCAGCCTTCTTCATGCCCTTCACTGGGCCTGGAGCTGGACCTGCCCAGATGTGGAACCTCCCAGTTTGGAAGCAACTTCTTGTATGAGGCTCTCTGTGGACAGGGACAGCTGAGACGCAGAGGAGGTGCCCAGAGACCAGGGGTTTGGAGTCTGCAGCTGCAGATGTACTTAGTGCATGGTATAGGACCAGGAGGGGCCTGCTGGCAGAACTGTGGCCACTAAACCAAAGGGACCCTCAGGCCAAGAAGGGGACACTGGCTTCTTATTGCAGGAAGCCAAGCGCAGGGACCCAGGCTGGCAGAAGGAGTGGCGCTTCCAAGCCACAGACCACCAATGTTTCCTGGACTCTGGCGCTCTTTATTCCTCTCTCCATGCCCTGCCGCCCCCTGCCCCTGCCCCCACTTGCTGCTGGTAAGTTCATTTTCCCAGTCTGGCTCCCGTGCAGAGAGGGCCTGGAGGCCGAGGTGGAAGGTAGCAGCGAGTTGGCCCGCGCTTGGCCCTCCTGCGGTTGCCGCTTCAGCACCAGACTGTCATACACCTGGTAGTTGGCATTGCCTCCCGGGTTCCGGCTGAGTGGCATGAAGGTGGGCGGGGGTGGAGGGTGCTCGGTAGCCTGGACGTCGGGCAGGAGGTGAGAGGGGCGGAGGAGCAGCGCTGAGCTGGGAGCCGGGGCCCGCTGGTCCGAGGCCTCGGCCAGTACCGTGAGGGAGGCGGAGGTGGCCACAGGGCGCCGCAAGGGCAGGATCTCAGCCCATTCGGCCGCCGGGTGCCGCACCTCGTGGGGATCGCGGGAGTAATCCAAGTGTCCCGTGGAGGGATGCAGGCTGCGGTTGGACTCGCTGTGAGCACAGCTGGGGAGGCTACGTCTGTGGGCCGGTGGGGTGTCGCGCTACCAGGCGTCGGGCCGGTAGACCCGAGGCACCAGAGCGGATGGAGGCTCAGAGCCCTCCAGACCCAGACTCCGCCGCGGGCCCAGTTGCCGTCCTTTCGGCCCGCGAGCCCCTCGACCTGCACCTGGCCGCCCCCACCGGCGCCCAGCCCCGGCGCCGCCACCTGTGTGCCGGTGTGTCCCTCCACAGCTCCCTCCGACAAAAGCCCCCCCCCACCCCGCCCCTCTGGCGTGTCACCGCGGCCGGGTGCGGGAGCGGGATCGAGGGCAGGGGCCGCTTCCCCGGGCCTGCCGGCCACCAGGGGCGGGGTCCTGAGCTCGGCGGGGGGTGTGGGGGCAAGGGTGGCCTTGCCGGGGCTGAGGGGCCGTGGCGACTCAATGGTGGCTCCCAGTGGCTTCGGGCCAGCTGCTGTCGGGCAGGAGGGCCGGCCCGGGCTGCGGCCGAGCTGCGCCTAGGGCCGCGTGGGCGGGCAGGGCCGATGCCCAAGGGACCGCGGGCCCCGGGCCCTGAAGCCTCCGGGGCCACGTCCCTGTGAGCGACGTGCGGGATCTTGGGCGGGGCGCCAAGCGCCGAAGGGTTTGCTGGGTCACGGCCGCCCTGGGCTGGGAGGTGGTCGCCAAACCCTCCGCCGCCGCCCGATACCCGAGACCTCCGTTGCCCCTGCCTGGGCGGGCGAGGGGGCCCTGCCGGGGCGGGCCGGCCGCCAGGCTGGCGTTAAGGCGCCAGCGCCAGCGAAACTGGGCCTCAAGAGGCCGCCCGCGGCCCCCCGCCCCCGTCTACGGCCATACCACCCTGAACGCGCCCGATCTCGTCTGATCTCGGAAGCTAAGCAGGGTCGGGCCTGGTTAGTACTTGGATGGGAGACCGCCTGGGAATACCGGGTGCTGTAGGCTTTTTGCCTCCCGCTCCGCCCGCCTTCTCCTTTACTCGCCCGCGGCGGGGGGGCCGCCGGCTCCGCCCCCGCCGAGCCCCGCTGCAGGCAGTAGTCAAGGTGGTTTACCTGCCCGAGCAGGAAGCTTGGGCGATGGCAGAAGTGGGAAGAAACTCTTGAGCACAGGTTCTTGGGATCCACGGAGCAGCGCATGCACATGCGATGGGTGCCTACACAGCTGGCTTGCTTGTCTGTGGGGAAAGGCGAGATGGGTCAGGGCCTGGGTTCCTGAGGGGCTGAGAATCAAGGCAGGGATAGAAGAAAGGGGACAGGCCCACATCCCCTGAACCCACGCCGGCGCCCACTCACCTTTGTGGAAAATACGATTGAAAAGTGCCCGCAAGAATCTCTTCAGATGCCTCCAGAGTTGAGGGAAGAAGGGGAGGGGGGAGGCCGGGAGCAGGGTGAGCCCTGAAATCCAACCCTTGTCCCGGTCACACCCCAGCAGCCCTCCCACCTCAGCCCCTTCAAGACCCCAGGGCTCCCCCAACCGCGCTGCACAGATCCTGCCCTGACCGTAGTCACCATGTTGATCCCCACGTTGAGCAAGATGAAGCTGACCGGGATCAGAAGAATTGAGTATCCTTGCTCCTGGCATTTCCTGGGGATGGGGCCAGTGAACGGCTCGGCTCGGTAGTAGTTTCGCTCACCCATGGCCGTTGGTCCCAGGACTGCCTGGGCCCTCTGCCCTCCAGTTTTAACTGGGAGCCAGACTGGGTCATAATGGGGCAGGTGGTGAGGTCACAGTGAGGGAGGGGGATGAAAAGGAGGGCCCAGAGTGGCATTCCCTGGTAACCAGGGTCAGGTAAGCTGAGCCTGGACAGTCAAACAGGGCCCGGTGGCCGGCATACATCCCCTCGAGCGGTCATTCATTCGCTCACCGCCCGCTGACTCACTTGTTCAAATGACACATTGCGTCTCTTGGCCCCTCTTGAGACTAGGAAGACCTTGGCCTCAGAGGCCTGCTGAAGGCCTGGCTGGAGTCCAGAGCCTCAGCCTTCTTCATGCCCTTCACTGGGCCTGGAGCTGGACCTGCCCAGATGTGGAACCTCCCAGTTTGGAAGCAACTTCTTGTATGAGGCTCTCTGTGGACAGGGACAGCTGAGACGCAGAGGAGGTGCCCAGAGACCAGGGGTTTGGAGTCTGCAGCTGCAGATGTACTTAGTGCATGGTATAGGACCAGGAGGGGCCTGCTGGCAGAACTGTGGCCACTAAACCAAAGGGACCCTCAGGCCAAGAAGGGGACACTGGCTTCTTATTGCAGGAAGCCAAGCGCAGGGACCCAGGCTGGCAGAAGGAGTGGCGCTTCCAAGCCACAGACCACCAATGTTTCCTGGACTCTGGCGCTCTTTATTCCTCTCTCCATGCCCTGCCGCCCCCTGCCCCTGCCCCCACTTGCTGCTGGTAAGTTCATTTTCCCAGTCTGGCTCCCGTGCAGAGAGGGCCTGGAGGCCGAGGTGGAAGGTAGCAGCGAGTTGGCCCGCGCTTGGCCCTCCTGCGGTTGCCGCTTCAGCACCAGACTGTCATACACCTGGTAGTTGGCATTGCCTCCCGGGTTCCGGCTGAGTGGCATGAAGGTGGGCGGGGGTGGAGGGTGCTCGGTAGCCTGGACGTCGGGCAGGAGGTGAGAGGGGCGGAGGAGCAGCGCTGAGCTGGGAGCCGGGGCCCGCTGGTCCGAGGCCTCGGCCAGTACCGTGAGGGAGGCGGAGGTGGCCACAGGGCGCCGCAAGGGCAGGATCTCAGCCCATTCGGCCGCCGGGTGCCGCACCTCGTGGGGATCGCGGGAGTAATCCAAGTGTCCCGTGGAGGGATGCAGGCTGCGGTTGGACTCGCTGTGAGCACAGCTGGGGAGGCTACGTCTGTGGGCCGGTGGGGTGTCGCGCTACCAGGCGTCGGGCCGGTAGACCCGAGGCACCAGAGCGGATGGAGGCTCAGAGCCCTCCAGACCCAGACTCCGCCGCGGGCCCAGTTGCCGTCCTTTCGGCCCGCGAGCCCCTCGACCTGCACCTGGCCGCCCCCACCGGCGCCCAGCCCCGGCGCCGCCACCTGTGTGCCGGTGTGTCCCTCCACAGCTCCCTCCGACAAAAGCCCCCCCCCACCCCGCCCCTCTGGCGTGTCACCGCGGCCGGGTGCGGGAGCGGGATCGAGGGCAGGGGCCGCTTCCCCGGGCCTGCCGGCCACCAGGGGCGGGGTCCTGAGCTCGGCGGGGGGTGTGGGGGCAAGGGTGGCCTTGCCGGGGCTGAGGGGCCGTGGCGACTCAATGGTGGCTCCCAGTGGCTTCGGGCCAGCTGCTGTCGGGCAGGAGGGCCGGCCCGGGCTGCGGCCGAGCTGCGCCTAGGGCCGCGTGGGCGGGCAGGGCCGATGCCCAAGGGACCGCGGGCCCCGGGCCCTGAAGCCTCCGGGGCCACGTCCCTGTGAGCGACGTGCGGGATCTTGGGCGGGGCGCCAAGCGCCGAAGGGTTTGCTGGGTCACGGCCGCCCTGGGCTGGGAGGTGGTCGCCAAACCCTCCGCCGCCGCCCGATACCCGAGACCTCCGTTGCCCCTGCCTGGGCGGGCGAGGGGGCCCTGCCGGGACGGGCCGGCCGCCAGGCTGGCGTTAAGGCGCCAGCGCCAGCGAAACTGGGCCTCAAGAGGCCGCCCGCGGCCCCCCGCCCCCGTCTACGGCCATACCACCCTGAACGCGCCCGATCTCGTCTGATCTCGGAAGCTAAGCAGGGTCGGGCCTGGTTAGTACTTGGATGGGAGACCGCCTGGGAATACCGGGTGCTGTAGGCTTTTTGCCTCCCGCTCCGCCCGCCTTCTCCTTTACTCGCCCGCGGCGGGGGCCGCCGGCTCCGCCCCCGCCGGGCCCCGCTGCAGGCCCCACCTCCTCAGGCCCCTCCCACCACGGCGCGCGCCGGCGGGGTCGCTCCCCGCCGGCCCGGCCGGCCAGGCGGCCAGAAGGCGGCCCTGGAAGGCAGCCGCACCCCAGACGCTCCCGGGGTGGCTGGCCCGGACCCAGACTCCGCCGCGGGCCCAGTTGCCGTCCTTTCGGCCCGCGAGCCCCTCGACCTGCACCTGGCCGCCCCCACCGGCGCCCAGCCCCGGCGCCGCCACCTGTGTGCCGGTGTGTCCCTCCACAGCTCCCTCCGACAAAAGCCCCGCCCCACCACCACCCCGCCCCTCTGGCGTGTCAGCGCGGCCGGGTGCGGGAGCGGGATCGAGGGCAGGGGCCGCTTCCCCGGGCCTGCCGGCCACCAGGGGCGGGGTCCTGAGCTCGGCGGGGGGTGTGGGGGCAAGGGTGGCCTTGCCGGGGCTGAGGGGCCGTGGCGACTCAATGGTGGCTCCCGGTGGCTTCGGGCCGGCTGCTGTCGGGCAGGAGGGCCGGCCCGGGCTGCGCCTAGGGCCGCGTGGGCGGGCAGGGCCGATGCCCAAGAGACCGCGGGCCCCGGGCCCTGAAGCCTCCGGGGCCACGTCCCTGTGAGCGACGTGCGGGATCTTGGGCGGGGCGCCAAGCGCCGAAGGGTTTGCTGGGTCACGGCCGCCCTGGGCTGGGAGGTGGTCGCCAAACCCTCCGCCGCCGCCCGATACCCGAGACCTCCGTTGCCCCTGCCTGGGCGGGCGAGGGGGCCCTGCCGGGGCGGGCCGGCCGCCAGGCTGGCGTTAAGGCGCCAGCGCCAGCGAAACTGGGCCTCAAGAGGCCGCCCGCGGCCCCCCGCCCCCGTCTACGGCCATACCACCCTGAACGCGCCCGATCTCGTCTGATCTCGGAAGCTAAGCAGGGTCGGGCCTGGTTAGTACTTGGATGGGAGACCGCCTGGGAATACCGGGTGCTGTAGGCTTTTTGCCTCCCGCTCCGCCCGCCTTCTCCTTTACTCGCCCGCGGCGGGGGGGCCGCCGGCTCCGCCCCCGCCGAGCCCCGCTGCAGGCAGTAGTCAAGGTGGGTTTACCTGCCCGAGCAGGAAGCTTGGGCGATGGCAGAAGTGGGAAGAAACTCTTGAGCACAGGTTCTTGGGATCCACGGAGCAGCGCATGCACATGCGATGGGTGCCTACACAGCTGGCTTGCTTGTCTGTGGGGAAAGGCGAGATGGGTCAGGGCCTGGGTTCCTGAGGGGCTGAGAATCAAGGCAGGGATAGAAGAAAGGGGACAGGCCCACATCCCCTGAACCCACGCCGGCGCCCACTCACCTTTGTGGAAAATACGATTGAAAAGTGCCCGCAAGAATCTCTTCAGATGCCTCCAGAGTTGAGGGAAGAAGGGGAGGGGGGAGGCCGGGAGCAGGGTGAGCCCTGAAATCCAACCCTTGTCCCGGTCACACCCCAGCAGCCCTCCCACCTCAGCCCCTTCAAGACCCCAGGGCTCCCCCAACCGCGCTGCACAGATCCTGCCCTGACCATAGTCACCATGTTGATCCCCACGTTGAGCAAGATGAAGCTGACCGGGAGCAGAAGAATTGAGTATCCTTGCTCCTGGCATTTCCTGGGGATGGGGCCAGTGAACGGCTCGGCTCGGTAGTAGTTTCGCTCACCCATGGCCGTTGGTCCCAGGACTGCCTGGGCCCTCTGCCCTCCAGTTTTAACTGGGAGCCAGACTGGGTCATAATGGGGCAGGTGGTGAGGTCACAGTGAGGGAGGGGGATGAAAAGGAGGGCCCAGAGTGGCATTCCCTGGTAACCAGGGTCAGGTAAGCTGAGCCTGGACAGTCAAACAGGGCCCGGTGGCCGGCATACATCCCCTCGAGCGGTCATTCATTCGCTCACCGCCCGCTGACTCACTTGTTCAAATGACACATTGCGTCTCTTGGCCCCTCTTGAGACTAGGAAGACCTTGGCCTCAGAGGCCTGCTGAAGGCCTGGCTGGAGTCCAGAGCCTCAGCCTTCTTCATGCCCTTCACTGGGCCTGGAGCTGGACCTGCCCAGATGTGGAACCTCCCAGTTTGGAAGCAACTTCTTGTATGAGGCTCTCTGTGGACAGGGACAGCTGAGACACAGAGGAGGTGCCCAGAGACCAGGGGTTTGGAGTCTGCAGCTGCAGATGTACTTAGTGCATGGTATAGGACCAGGAGGGGCCTGCTGGCAGAACTGTGGCCACTAAACCAAAGGGACCCTCAGGCCAAGAAGGGGACACTGGCTTCTTATTGCAGGAAGCCAAGCGCAGGGACCCAGGCTGGCAGAAGGAGTGGCGCTTCCAAGCCACAGACCACCAATGTTTCCTGGACTCTGGCGCTCTTTATTCCTCTCTCCATGCCCTGCCGCCCCCTGCCCCTGCCCCCACTTGCTGCTGGTAAGTTCATTTTCCCAGTCTGGCTCCCGTGCAGAGAGGGCCTGGAGGCCGAGGTGGAAGGTAGCAGCGAGTTGGCCCGCGCTTGGCCCTCCTGCGGTTGCCGCTTCAGCACCAGACTGTCATACACCTGGTAGTTGGCATTGCCTCCCGGGTTCCGGCTGAGTGGCATGAAGGTGGGCGGGGGTGGAGGGTGCTCGGTAGCCTGGACGTCGGGCAGGAGGTGAGAGGGGCGGAGGAGCAGCGCTGAGCTGGGAGCCGGGGCCCGCTGGTCCGAGGCCTCGGCCAGTACCGTGAGGGAGGCGGAGGTGGCCACAGGGCGCCGCAAGGGCAGGATCTCAGCCCATTCGGCCGCCGGGTGCCGCACCTCGTGGGGATCGCGGGAGTAATCCAAGTGTCCCGTGGAGGGATGCAGGCTGCGGTTGGACTCGCTGTGAGCACAGCTGGGGAGGCTACGTCTGTGGGCCGGTGGGGTGTCGCGCTACCAGGCGTCGGGCCGGTAGACCCGAGGCACCAGAGCGGATGGAGGCTCAGAGCCCTCCAGACCCAGACTCCGCCGCGGGCCCAGTTGCCGTCCTTTCGGCCCGCGAGCCCCTCGACCTGCACCTGGCCGCCCCCACCGGCGCCCAGCCCCGGCGCCGCCACCTGTGTGCCGGTGTGTCCCTCCACAGCTCCCTCCGACAAAAGCCCCCCCCCACCCCGCCCCTCTGGCGTGTCACCGCGGCCGGGTGCGGGAGCGGGATCGAGGGCAGGGGCCGCTTCCCCGGGCCTGCCGGCCACCAGGGGCGGGGTCCTGAGCTCGGCGGGGGGTGTGGGGGCAAGGGTGGCCTTGCCGGGGCTGAGGGGCCGTGGCGACTCAATGGTGGCTCCCAGTGGCTTCGGGCCAGCTGCTGTCGGGCAGGAGGGCCGGCCCGGGCTGCGGCCGAGCTGCGCCTAGGGCCGCGTGGGCGGGCAGGGCCGATGCCCAAGGGACCGCGGGCCCCGGGCCCTGAAGCCTCCGGGGCCACGTCCCTGTGAGCGACGTGCGGGATCTTGGGCGGGGCGCCAAGCGCCGAAGGGTTTGCTGGGTCACGGCCGCCCTGGGCTGGGAGGTGGTCGCCAAACCCTCCGCCGCCGCCCGATACCCGAGACCTCCGTTGCCCCTGCCTGGGCGGGCGAGGGGGCCCTGCCGGGGCGGGCCGGCCGCCAGGCTGGCGTTAAGGCGCCAGCGCCAGCGAAACTGGGCCTCAAGAGGCCGCCCGCGGCCCCCCGCCCCCGTCTACGGCCATACCACCCTGAACGCGCCCGATCTCGTCTGATCTCGGAAGCTAAGCAGGGTCGGGCCTGGTTAGTACTTGGATGGGAGACCGCCTGGGAATACCGGGTGCTGTAGGCTTTTTGCCTCCCGCTCCGCCCGCCTTCTCCTTTACTCGCCCGCGGCGGGGGCCGCCGGCTCCGCCCCCGCCGGGCCCCGCTGCAGGCCCCACCTCCTCAGGCCCCTCCCACCACGGCGCGCGCCGGCGGGGTCGCTCCCCGCCGGCCCGGCCGGCCAGGCGGCCAGAAGGCGGCCCTGGAAGGCAGCCGCACCCCAGACGCTCCCGGGGTGGCTGGCCCGGACCCAGACTCCGCCGCGGGCCCAGTTGCCGTCCTTTCGGCCCGCGAGCCCCTCGACCTGCACCTGGCCGCCCCCACCGGCGCCCAGCCCCGGCGCCGCCACCTGTGTGCCGGTGTGTCCCTCCACAGCTCCCTCCGACAAAAGCCCCGCCCCACCACCACCCCGCCCCTCTGGCGTGTCAGCGCGGCCGGGTGCGGGAGCGGGATCGAGGGCAGGGGCCGCTTCCCCGGGCCTGCCGGCCACCAGGGGCGGGGTCCTGAGCTCGGCGGGGGGTGTGGGGGCAAGGGTGGCCTTGCCGGGGCTGAGGGGCCGTGGCGACTCAATGGTGGCTCCCGGTGGCTTCGGGCCGGCTGCTGTCGGGCAGGAGGGCCGGCCCGGGCTGCGCCTAGGGCCGCGTGGGCGGGCAGGGCCGATGCCCAAGAGACCGCGGGCCCCGGGCCCTGAAGCCTCCGGGGCCACGTCCCTGTGAGCGACGTGCGGGATCTTGGGCGGGGCGCCAAGCGCCGAAGGGTTTGCTGGGTCACGGCCGCCCTGGGCTGGGAGGTGGTCGCCAAACCCTCCGCCGCCGCCCGATACCCGAGACCTCCGTTGCCCCTGCCTGGGCGGGCGAGGGGGCCCTGCCGGGGCGGGCCGGCCGCCAGGCTGGCGTTAAGGCGCCAGCGCCAGCGAAACTGGGCCTCAAGAGGCCGCCCGCGGCCCCCCGCCCCCGTCTACGGCCATACCACCCTGAACGCGCCCGATCTCGTCTGATCTCGGAAGCTAAGCAGGGTCGGGCCTGGTTAGTACTTGGATGGGAGACCGCCTGGGAATACCGGGTGCTGTAGGCTTTTTGCCTCCCGCTCCGCCCGCCTTCTCCTTTACTCGCCCGCGGCGGGGGGGCCGCCGGCTCCGCCCCCGCCGAGCCCCGCTGCAAGCAGTAGTCAAGGTGGTTTACCTGCCCGAGCAGGAAGCTTGGGCGATGGCAGAAGTGGGAAGAAACTCTTGAGCACAGGTTCTTGGGATCCACGGAGCAGCGCATGCACATGCGATGGGTGCCTACACAGCTGGCTTGCTTGTCTGTGGGGAAAGGCGAGATGGGTCAGGGCCTGGGTTCCTGAGGGGCTGAGAATCAAGGCAGGGATAGAAGAAAGGGGACAGGCCCACATCCCCTGAACCCACGCCGGCGCCCACTCACCTTTGTGGAAAATACGATTGAAAAGTGCCCGCAAGAATCTCTTCAGATGCCTCCAGAGTTGAGGGAAGAAGGGGAGGGGGGAGGCCGGGAGCAGGGTGAGCCCTGAAATCCAACCCTTGTCCCGGTCACACCCCAGCAGCCCTCCCACCTCAGCCCCTTCAAGACCCCAGGGCTCCCCCAACCGCGCTGCACAGATCCTGCCCTGACCGTAGTCACCATGTTGATCCCCACGTTGAGCAAGATGAAGCTGACCGGGAGCAGAAGAATTGAGTATCCTTGCTCCTGGCATTTCCTGGGGATGGGGCCAGTGAACGGCTCGGCTCGGTAGTAGTTTCGCTCACCCATGGCCGTTGGTCCCAGGACTGCCTGGGCCCTCTGCCCTCCAGTTTTAACTGGGAGCCAGACTGGGTCATAATGGGGCAGGTGGTGAGGTCACAGTGAGGGAGGGGGATGAAAAGGAGGGCCCAGAGTGGCATTCCCTGGTAACCAGGGTCAGGTAAGCTGAGCCTGGACAGTCAAACAGGGCCCGGTGGCCGGCATACATCCCCTCGAGCGGTCATTCATTCGCTCACCGCCCGCTGACTCACTTGTTCAAATGACACATTGCGTCTCTTGGCCCCTCTTGAGACTAGGAAGACCTTGGCCTCAGAGGCCTGCTGAAGGCCTGGCTGGAGTCCAGAGCCTCAGCCTTCTTCATGCCCTTCACTGGGCCTGGAGCTGGACCTGCCCAGATGTGGAACCTCCCAGTTTGGAAGCAACTTCTTGTATGAGGCTCTCTGTGGACAGGGACAGCTGAGACGCAGAGGAGGTGCCCAGAGACCAGGGGTTTGGAGTCTGCAGCTGCAGATGTACTTAGTGCATGGTATAGGACCAGGAGGGGCCTGCTGGCAGAACTGTGGCCACTAAACCAAAGGGACCCTCAGGCCAAGAAGGGGACACTGGCTTCTTATTGCAGGAAGCCAAGCGCAGGGACCCAGGCTGGCAGAAGGAGTGGCGCTTCCAAGCCACAGACCACCAATGTTTCCTGGACTCTGGCGCTCTTTATTCCTCTCTCCATGCCCTGCCGCCCCCTGCCCCTGCCCCCACTTGCTGCTGGTAAGTTCATTTTCCCAGTCTGGCTCCCGTGCAGAGAGGGCCTGGAGGCCGAGGTGGAAGGTAGCAGCGAGTTGGCCCGCGCTTGGCCCTCCTGCGGTTGCCGCTTCAGCACCAGACTGTCATACACCTGGTAGTTGGCATTGCCTCCCGGGTTCCGGCTGAGTGGCATGAAGGTGGGCGGGGGTGGAGGGTGCTCGGTAGCCTGGACGTCGGGCAGGAGGTGAGAGGGGCGGAGGAGCAGCGCTGAGCTGGGAGCCGGGGCCCGCTGGTCCGAGGCCTCGGCCAGTACCGTGAGGGAGGCGGAGGTGGCCACAGGGCGCCGCAAGGGCAGGATCTCAGCCCATTCGGCCGCCGGGTGCCGCACCTCGTGGGGATCGCGGGAGTAATCCAAGTGTCCCGTGGAGGGATGCAGGCTGCGGTTGGACTCGCTGTGAGCACAGCTGGGGAGGCTACGTCTGTGGGCCGGTGGGGTGTCGCGCTACCAGGCGTCGGGCCGGTAGACCCGAGGCACCAGAGCGGATGGAGGCTCAGAGCCCTCCAGACCCAGACTCCGCCGCGGGCCCAGTTGCCGTCCTTTCGGCCCGCGAGCCCCTCGACCTGCACCTGGCCGCCCCCACCGGCGCCCAGCCCCGGCGCCGCCACCTGTGTGCCGGTGTGTCCCTCCACAGCTCCCTCCGACAAAAGCCCCCCCCCACCCCGCCCCTCTGGCGTGTCACCGCGGCCGGGTGCGGGAGCGGGATCGAGGGCAGGGGCCGCTTCCCCGGGCCTGCCGGCCACCAGGGGCGGGGTCCTGAGCTCGGCGGGGGGTGTGGGGGCAAGGGTGGCCTTGCCGGGGCTGAGGGGCCGTGGCGACTCAATGGTGGCTCCCGGTGGCTTCGGGCCAGCTGCTGTCGGGCAGGAGGGCCGGCCCGGGCTGCGGCCGAGCTGCGCCTAGGGCCGCGTGGGCGGGCAGGGCCGATGCCCAAGGGACCGCGGGCCCCGGGCCCTGAAGCCTCCGGGGCCACGTCCCTGTGAGCGACGTGCGGGATCTTGGGCGGGGCGCCAAGCGCCGAAGGGTTTGCTGGGTCACGGCCGCCCTGGGCTGGGAGGTGGTCGCCAAACCCTCCGCCGCCGCCCGATACCCGAGACCTCCGTTGCCCCTGCCTGGGCGGGCGAGGGGGCCCTGCCGGGGCGGGCCGGCCGCCAGGCTGGCGTTAAGGCGCCAGCGCCAGCGAAACTGGGCCTCAAGAGGCCGCCCGCGGCCCCCCGCCCCCGTCTACGGCCATACCACCCTGAACGCGCCCGATCTCGTCTGATCTCGGAAGCTAAGCAGGGTCGGGCCTGGTTAGTACTTGGATGGGAGACCGCCTGGGAATACCGGGTGCTGTAGGCTTTTTGCCTCCCGCTCCGCCCGCCTTCTCCTTTACTCGCCCGCGGCGGGGGCCGCCGGCTCCGCCCCCGCCGGGCCCCGCTGCAGGCCCCACCTCCTCAGGCCCCTCCCACCACGGCGCGCGCCGGCGGGGTCGCTCCCCGCCGGCCCGGCCGGCCAGGCGGCCAGAAGGCGGCCCTGGAAGGCAGCCGCACCCCAGACGCTCCCGGGGTGGCTGGCCCGGACCCAGACTCCGCCGCGGGCCCAGTTGCCGTCCTTTCGGCCCGCGAGCCCCTCGACCTGCACCTGGCCGCCCCCACCGGCGCCCAGCCCCGGCGCCGCCACCTGTGTGCCGGTGTGTCCCTCCACAGCTCCCTCCGACAAAAGCCCCGCCCCACCACCACCCCGCCCCTCTGGCGTGTCAGCGCGGCCGGGTGCGGGAGCGGGATCGAGGGCAGGGGCCGCTTCCCCGGGCCTGCCGGCCACCAGGGGCGGGGTCCTGAGCTCGGCGGGGGGTGTGGGGGCAAGGGTGGCCTTGCCGGGGCTGAGGGGCCGTGGCGACTCAATGGTGGCTCCCGGTGGCTTCGGGCCGGCTGCTGTCGGGCAGGAGGGCCGGCCCGGGCTGCGCCTAGGGCCGCGTGGGCGGGCAGGGCCGATGCCCAAGAGACCGCGGGCCCCGGGCCCTGAAGCCTCCGGGGCCACGTCCCTGTGAGCGACGTGCGGGATCTTGGGCGGGGCGCCAAGCGCCGAAGGGTTTGCTGGGTCACGGCCGCCCTGGGCTGGGAGGTGGTCGCCAAACCCTCCGCCGCCGCCCGATACCCGAGACCTCCGTTGCCCCTGCCTGGGCGGGCGAGGGGGCCCTGCCGGGGCGGGCCGGCCGCCAGGCTGGCGTTAAGGCGCCAGCGCCAGCGAAACTGGGCCTCAAGAGGCCGCCCGCGGCCCCCCGCCCCCGTCTACGGCCATACCACCCTGAACGCGCCCGATCTCGTCTGATCTCGGAAGCTAAGCAGGGTCGGGCCTGGTTAGTACTTGGATGGGAGACCGCCTGGGAATACCGGGTGCTGTAGGCTTTTTGCCTCCCGCTCCGCCCGCCTTCTCCTTTACTCGCCCGCGGCGGGGGGGCCGCCGGCTCCGCCCCCGCCGAGCCCCGCTGCAGGCAGTAGTCAAGGTGGTTTACCTGCCCGAGCAGGAAGCTTGGGCGATGGCAGAAGTGGGAAGAAACTCTTGAGCACAGGTTCTTGGGATCCACGGAGCAGCGCATGCACATGCGATGGGTGCCTACACAGCTGGCTTGCTTGTCTGTGGGGAAAGGCGAGATGGGTCAGGGCCTGGGTTCCTGAGGGGCTGAGAATCAAGGCAGGGATAGAAGAAAGGGGACAGGCCCACATCCCCTGAACCCACGCCGGCGCCCACTCACCTTTGTGGAAAATACGATTGAAAAGTGCCCGCAAGAATCTCTTCAGATGCCTCCAGAGTTGAGGGAAGAAGGGGAGGGGGGAGGCCGGGAGCAGGGTGAGCCCTGAAATCCAACCCTTGTCCCGGTCACACCCCAGCAGCCCTCCCACCTCAGCCCCTTCAAGACCCCAGGGCTCCCCCAACCGCGCTGCACAGATCCTGCCCTGACCGTAGTCACCATGTTGATCCCCACGTTGAGCAAGATGAAGCTGACCGGGATCAGAAGAATTGAGTATCCTTGCTCCTGGCATTTCCTGGGGATGGGGCCAGTGAACGGCTCGGCTCGGTAGTAGTTTCGCTCACCCATGGCCGTTGGTCCCAGGACTGCCTGGGCCCTCTGCCCTCCAGTTTTAACTGGGAGCCAGACTGGGTCATAATGGGGCAGGTGGTGAGGTCACAGTGAGGGAGGGGGATGAAAAGGAGGGCCCAGAGTGGCATTCCCTGGTAACCAGGGTCAGGTAAGCTGAGCCTGGACAGTCAAACAGGGCCCGGTGGCCGGCATACATCCCCTCGAGCGGTCATTCATTCGCTCACCGCCCGCTGACTCACTTGTTCAAATGACACATTGCGTCTCTTGGCCCCTCTTGAGACTAGGAAGACCTTGGCCTCAGAGGCCTGCTGAAGGCCTGGCTGGAGTCCAGAGCCTCAGCCTTCTTCATGCCCTTCACTGGGCCTGGAGCTGGACCTGCCCAGATGTGGAACCTCCCAGTTTGGAAGCAACTTCTTGTATGAGGCTCTCTGTGGACAGGGACAGCTGAGACGCAGAGGAGGTGCCCAGAGACCAGGGGTTTGGAGTCTGCAGCTGCAGATGTACTTAGTGCATGGTATAGGACCAGGAGGGGCCTGCTGGCAGAACTGTGGCCACTAAACCAAAGGGACCCTCAGGCCAAGAAGGGGACACTGGCTTCTTATTGCAGGAAGCCAAGCGCAGGGACCCAGGCTGGCAGAAGGAGTGGCGCTTCCAAGCCACAGACCACCAATGTTTCCTGGACTCTGGCGCTCTTTATTCCTCTCTCCATGCCCTGCCGCCCCCTGCCCCTGCCCCCACTTGCTGCTGGTAAGTTCATTTTCCCAGTCTGGCTCCCGTGCAGAGAGGGCCTGGAGGCCGAGGTGGAAGGTAGCAGCGAGTTGGCCCGCGCTTGGCCCTCCTGCGGTTGCCGCTTCAGCACCAGACTGTCATACACCTGGTAGTTGGCATTGCCTCCCGGGTTCCGGCTGAGTGGCATGAAGGTGGGCGGGGGTGGAGGGTGCTCGGTAGCCTGGACGTCGGGCAGGAGGTGAGAGGGGCGGAGGAGCAGCGCTGAGCTGGGAGCCGGGGCCCGCTGGTCCGAGGCCTCGGCCAGTACCGTGAGGGAGGCGGAGGTGGCCACAGGGCGCCGCAAGGGCAGGATCTCAGCCCATTCGGCCGCCGGGTGCCGCACCTCGTGGGGATCGCGGGAGTAATCCAAGTGTCCCGTGGAGGGATGCAGGCTGCGGTTGGACTCGCTGTGAGCACAGCTGGGGAGGCTACGTCTGTGGGCCGGTGGGGTGTCGCGCTACCAGGCGTCGGGCCGGTAGACCCGAGGCACCAGAGCGGATGGAGGCTCAGAGCCCTCCAGACCCAGACTCCGCCGCGGGCCCAGTTGCCGTCCTTTCGGCCCGCGAGCCCCTCGACCTGCACCTGGCCGCCCCCACCGGCGCCCAGCCCCGGCGCCGCCACCTGTGTGCCGGTGTGTCCCTCCACAGCTCCCTCCGACAAAAGCCCCCCCCCACCCCGCCCCTCTGGCGTGTCACCGCGGCCGGGTGCGGGAGCGGGATCGAGGGCAGGGGCCGCTTCCCCGGGCCTGCCGGCCACCAGGGGCGGGGTCCTGAGCTCGGCGGGGGGTGTGGGGGCAAGGGTGGCCTTGCCGGGGCTGAGGGGCCGTGGCGACTCAATGGTGGCTCCCAGTGGCTTCGGGCCAGCTGCTGTCGGGCAGGAGGGCCGGCCCGGGCTGCGGCCGAGCTGCGCCTAGGGCCGCGTGGGCGGGCAGGGCCGATGCCCAAGGGACCGCGGGCCCCGGGCCCTGAAGCCTCCGGGGCCACGTCCCTGTGAGCGACGTGCGGGATCTTGGGCGGGGCGCCAAGCGCCGAAGGGTTTGCTGGGTCACGGCCGCCCTGGGCTGGGAGGTGGTCGCCAAACCCTCCGCCGCCGCCCGATACCCGAGACCTCCGTTGCCCCTGCCTGGGCGGGCGAGGGGGCCCTGCCGGGGCGGGCCGGCCGCCAGGCTGGCGTTAAGGCGCCAGCGCCAGCGAAACTGGGCCTCAAGAGGCCGCCCGCGGCCCCCCGCCCCCGTCTACGGCCATACCACCCTGAACGCGCCCGATCTCGTCTGATCTCGGAAGCTAAGCAGGGTCGGGCCTGGTTAGTACTTGGATGGGAGACCGCCTGGGAATACCGGGTGCTGTAGGCTTTTTGCCTCCCGCTCCGCCCGCCTTCTCCTTTACTCGCCCGCGGCGGGGGCCGCCGGCTCCGCCCCCGCCGGGCCCCGCTGCAGGCCCCACCTCCTCAGGCCCCTCCCACCACGGCGCGCGCCGGCGGGGTCGCTCCCCGCCGGCCCGGCCGGCCAGGCGGCCAGAAGGCGGCCCTGGAAGGCAGCCGCACCCCAGACGCTCCCGGGGTGGCTGGCCCGGACCCAGACTCCGCCGCGGGCCCAGTTGCCGTCCTTTCGGCCCGCGAGCCCCTCGACCTGCACCTGGCCGCCCCCACCGGCGCCCAGCCCCGGCGCCGCCACCTGTGTGCCGGTGTGTCCCTCCACAGCTCCCTCCGACAAAAGCCCCGCCCCACCACCACCCCGCCCCTCTGGCGTGTCAGCGCGGCCGGGTGCGGGAGCGGGATCGAGGGCAGGGGCCGCTTCCCCGGGCCTGCCGGCCACCAGGGGCGGGGTCCTGAGCTCGGCGGGGGGTGTGGGGGCAAGGGTGGCCTTGCCGGGGCTGAGGGGCCGTGGCGACTCAATGGTGGCTCCCGGTGGCTTCGGGCCGGCTGCTGTCGGGCAGGAGGGCCGGCCCGGGCTGCGCCTAGGGCCGCGTGGGCGGGCAGGGCCGATGCCCAAGAGACCGCGGGCCCCGGGCCCTGAAGCCTCCGGGGCCACGTCCCTGTGAGCGACGTGCGGGATCTTGGGCGGGGCGCCAAGCGCCGAAGGGTTTGCTGGGTCACGGCCGCCCTGGGCTGGGAGGTGGTCGCCAAACCCTCCGCCGCCGCCCGATACCCGAGACCTCCGTTGCCCCTGCCTGGGCGGGCGAGGGGGCCCTGCCGGGGCGGGCCGGCCGCCAGGCTGGCGTTAAGGCGCCAGCGCCAGCGAAACTGGGCCTCAAGAGGCCGCCCGCGGCCCCCCGCCCCCGTCTACGGCCATACCACCCTGAACGCGCCCGATCTCGTCTGATCTCGGAAGCTAAGCAGGGTCGGGCCTGGTTAGTACTTGGATGGGAGACCGCCTGGGAATACCGGGTGCTGTAGGCTTTTTGCCTCCCGCTCCGCCCGCCTTCTCCTTTACTCGCCCGCGGCGGGGGGGCCGCCGGCTCCGCCCCCGCCGAGCCCCGCTGCAGGCAGTAGTCAAGGTGGTTTACCTGCCCGAGCAGGAAGCTTGGGCGATGGCAGAAGTGGGAAGAAACTCTTGAGCACAGGTTCTTGGGATCCACGGAGCAGCGCATGCACATGCGATGGGTGCCTACACAGCTGGCTTGCTTGTCTGTGGGGAAAGGCGAGATGGGTCAGGGCCTGGGTTCCTGAGGGGCTGAGAATCAAGGCAGGGATAGAAGAAAGGGGACAGGCCCACATCCCCTGAACCCACGCCGGCGCCCACTCACCTTTGTGGAAAATACGATTGAAAAGTGCCCGCAAGAATCTCTTCAGATGCCTCCAGAGTTGAGGGAAGAAGGGGAGGGGGGAGGCCGGGAGCAGGGTGAGCCCTGAAATCCAACCCTTGTCCCGGTCACACCCCAGCAGCCCTCCCACCTCAGCCCCTTCAAGACCCCAGGGCTCCCCCAACCGCGCTGCACAGATCCTGCCCTGACCGTAGTCACCATGTTGATCCCCACGTTGAGCAAGATGAAGCTGACCGGGATCAGAAGAATTGAGTATCCTTGCTCCTGGCATTTCCTGGGGATGGGGCCAGTGAACGGCTCGGCTCGGTAGTAGTTTCGCTCACCCATGGCCGTTGGTCCCAGGACTGCCTGGGCCCTCTGCCCTCCAGTTTTAACTGGGAGCCAGACTGGGTCATAATGGGGCAGGTGGTGAGGTCACAGTGAGGGAGGGGGATGAAAAGGAGGGCCCAGAGTGGCATTCCCTGGTAACCAGGGTCAGGTAAGCTGAGCCTGGACAGTCAAACAGGGCCCGGTGGCCGGCATACATCCCCTCGAGCGGTCATTCATTCGCTCACCGCCCGCTGACTCACTTGTTCAAATGACACATTGCGTCTCTTGGCCCCTCTTGAGACTAGGAAGACCTTGGCCTCAGAGGCCTGCTGAAGGCCTGGCTGGAGTCCAGAGCCTCAGCCTTCTTCATGCCCTTCACTGGGCCTGGAGCTGGACCTGCCCAGATGTGGAACCTCCCAGTTTGGAAGCAACTTCTTGTATGAGGCTCTCTGTGGACAGGGACAGCTGAGACGCAGAGGAGGTGCCCAGAGACCAGGGGTTTGGAGTCTGCAGCTGCAGATGTACTTAGTGCATGGTATAGGACCAGGAGGGGCCTGCTGGCAGAACTGTGGCCACTAAACCAAAGGGACCCTCAGGCCAAGAAGGGGACACTGGCTTCTTATTGCAGGAAGCCAAGCGCAGGGACCCAGGCTGGCAGAAGGAGTGGCGCTTCCAAGCCACAGACCACCAATGTTTCCTGGACTCTGGCGCTCTTTATTCCTCTCTCCATGCCCTGCCGCCCCCTGCCCCTGCCCCCACTTGCTGCTGGTAAGTTCATTTTCCCAGTCTGGCTCCCGTGCAGAGAGGGCCTGGAGGCCGAGGTGGAAGGTAGCAGCGAGTTGGCCCGCGCTTGGCCCTCCTGCGGTTGCCGCTTCAGCACCAGACTGTCATACACCTGGTAGTTGGCATTGCCTCCCGGGTTCCGGCTGAGTGGCATGAAGGTGGGCGGGGGTGGAGGGTGCTCGGTAGCCTGGACGTCGGGCAGGAGGTGAGAGGGGCGGAGGAGCAGCGCTGAGCTGGGAGCCGGGGCCCGCTGGTCCGAGGCCTCGGCCAGTACCGTGAGGGAGGCGGAGGTGGCCACAGGGCGCCGCAAGGGCAGGATCTCAGCCCATTCGGCCGCCGGGTGCCGCACCTCGTGGGGATCGCGGGAGTAATCCAAGTGTCCCGTGGAGGGATGCAGGCTGCGGTTGGACTCGCTGTGAGCACAGCTGGGGAGGCTACGTCTGTGGGCCGGTGGGGTGTCGCGCTACCAGGCGTCGGGCCGGTAGACCCGAGGCACCAGAGCGGATGGAGGCTCAGAGCCCTCCAGACCCAGACTCCGCCGCGGGCCCAGTTGCCGTCCTTTCGGCCCGCGAGCCCCTCGACCTGCACCTGGCCGCCCCCACCGGCGCCCAGCCCCGGCGCCGCCACCTGTGTGCCGGTGTGTCCCTCCACAGCTCCCTCCGACAAAAGCCCCCCCCCACCCCGCCCCTCTGGCGTGTCACCGCGGCCGGGTGCGGGAGCGGGATCGAGGGCAGGGGCCGCTTCCCCGGGCCTGCCGGCCACCAGGGGCGGGGTCCTGAGCTCGGCGGGGGGTGTGGGAGCAAGGGTGGCCTTGCCGGGGCTGAGGGGCCGTGGCGACTCAATGGTGGCTCCCGGTGGCTTCGGGCCAGCTGCTGTCGGGCAGGAGGGCCGGCCCGGGCTGCGGCCGGGCTGCGCCTAGGGCCGCGTGGGCGGGCAGGGCCGATGCCCAAGGGACCGCGGGCCCCGGGCCCTGAAGCCTCCGGGGCCACGTCCCTGTGAGCGACGTGCGGGATCTTGGGCGGGGCGCCAAGCGCCGAAGGGTTTGCTGGGTCACGGCCGCCCTGGGCTGGGAGGTGGTCGCCAAACCCTCCGCCGCCGCCCGATACCCGAGACCTCCGTTGCCCCTGCCTGGGCGGGCGAGGGGGCCCTGCCGGGGCGGGCCGGCCGCCAGGCTGGCGTTAAGGCGCCAGCGCCAGCGAAACTGGGCCTCAAGAGGCCGCCCGCGGCCCCCCGCCCCCGTCTACGGCCATACCACCCTGAACGCGCCCGATCTCGTCTGATCTCGGAAGCTAAGCAGGGTCGGGCCTGGTTAGTACTTGGATGGGAGACCGCCTGGGAATACCGGGTGCTGTAGGCTTTTTGCCTCCCGCTCCGCCCGCCTTCTCCTTTACTCGCCCGCGGCGGGGGCCGCCGGCTCCGCCCCCGCCGGGCCCCGCTGCAGGCCCCACCTCCTCAGGCCCCTCCCACCACGGCGCGCGCCGGCGGGGGCGCTGCCCGCCGGCCCGGCCGGCCAGGCGGCCAGAAGGCGGCCCTGGAAGGCAGCCGCACCCCAGACGCTCCCGTGGTGGCTGGCCCGGACCCAGACTCCGCCGCGGGCCCAGTTGCCGTCCTTTCGGCCCGCGAGCCCCTCGACCTGCACCTGGCCGCCCCCACCGGCGCCCAGCCCCGGCGCCGCCACCTGTGTGCCGGTGTGTCCCTCCACAGCTCCCTCCGACAAAAGCCCCACCCCCACCCCGCCCCTCTGGCGTGTCACCGCGGCCGGGTGCGGGAGCGGGATCGAGGGCAGGGGCCGCTTCCCCGGGCCTGCCGGCCACCAGGGGCGGGGTCCTGAGCTCGGCGGGGGGTGTGGGGGCAAGGGTGGCCTTGCCGGGGCTGAGGGGCCGTGGCGACTCAATGGTGGCTCCCGGTGGCTTCGGGCCAGCTGCTGTCGGGCAGGAGGGCCGGCCCGGGCTGCGGCCGGGCTGCGCCTAGGGCCGCGTGGGCGGGCAGGGCCGATGCCCAAGGGACCGCGGGCCCCGGGCCCTGAAGCCTCCGGGGCCACGTCCCTGTGAGCGACGTGCGGGATCTTGGGCGGGGCGCCAAGCGCCGAAGGGTTTGCTGGGTCACGGCCGCCCTGGGCTGGGAGGTGGTCGCCAAACCCTCCGCCGCCGCCCGATACCCGAGACCTCCGTTGCCCCTGCCTGGGCGGGCGAGGGGGCCCTGCCGGGGCGGGCCGGCCGCCAGGCTGGCGTTAAGGCGCCAGCGCCAGCGAAACTGGGCCTCAAGAGGCCGCCCGCGGCCCCCCGCCCCCGTCTACGGCCATACCACCCTGAACGCGCCCGATCTCGTCTGATCTCGGAAGCTAAGCAGGGTCGGGCCTGGTTAGTACTTGGATGGGAGACCGCCTGGGAATACCGGGTGCTGTAGGCTTTTTGCCTCCCGCTCCGCCCGCCTTCTCCTTTACTCGCCCGCGGCGGGGGGGCCGCCGGCTCCGCCCCCGCCGAGCCCCGCTGCAGGCAGTAGTCAAGGTGGGTTTACCTGCCCGAGCAGGAAGCTTGGGCGATGGCAGAAGTGGGAAGAAACTCTTGAGCACAGGTTCTTGGGATCCACGGAGCAGCGCATGCACATGCGATGGGTGCCTACACAGCTGGCTTGCTTGTCTGTGGGGAAAGGCGAGATGGGTCAGGGCCTGGGTTCCTGAGGGGCTGAGAATCAAGGCAGGGATAGAAGAAAGGGGACAGGCCCACATCCCCTGAACCCACGCCGGCGCCCACTCACCTTTGTGGAAAATACGATTGAAAAGTGCCCGCAAGAATCTCTTCAGATGCCTCCAGAGTTGAGGGAAGAAGGGGAGGGGGGAGGCCGGGAGCAGGGTGAGCCCTGAAATCCAACCCTTGTCCCGGTCACACCCCAGCAGCCCTCCCACCTCAGCCCCTTCAAGACCCCAGGGCTCCCCCAACCGCGCTGCACAGATCCTGCCCTGACCGTAGTCACCATGTTGATCCCCACGTTGAGCAAGATGAAGCTGACCGGGATCAGAAGAATTGAGTATCCTTGCTCCTGGCATTTCCTGGGGATGGGGCCAGTGAACGGCTCGGCTCGGTAGTAGTTTCGCTCACCCATGGCCGTTGGTCCCAGGACTGCCTGGGCCCTCTGCCCTCCAGTTTTAACTGGGAGCCAGACTGGGTCATAATGGGGCAGGTGGTGAGGTCACAGTGAGGGAGGGGGATGAAAAGGAGGGCCCAGAGTGGCATTCCCTGGTAACCAGGGTCAGGTAAGCTGAGCCTGGACAGTCAAACAGGGCCCGGTGGCCGGCATACATCCCCTCGAGCGGTCATTCATTCGCTCACCGCCCGCTGACTCACTTGTTCAAATGACACATTGCGTCTCTTGGCCCCTCTTGAGACTAGGAAGACCTTGGCCTCAGAGGCCTGCTGAAGGCCTGGCTGGAGTCCAGAGCCTCAGCCTTCTTCATGCCCTTCACTGGGCCTGGAGCTGGACCTGCCCAGATGTGGAACCTCCCAGTTTGGAAGCAACTTCTTGTATGAGGCTCTCTGTGGACAGGGACAGCTGAGACACAGAGGAGGTGCCCAGAGACCAGGGGTTTGGAGTCTGCAGCTGCAGATGTACTTAGTGCATGGTATAGGACCAGGAGGGGCCTGCTGGCAGAACTGTGGCCACTAAACCAAAGGGACCCTCAGGCCAAGAAGGGGACACTGGCTTCTTATTGCAGGAAGCCAAGCGCAGGGACCCAGGCTGGCAGAAGGAGTGGCGCTTCCAAGCCACAGACCACCAATGTTTCCTGGACTCTGGCGCTCTTTATTCCTCTCTCCATGCCCTGCCGCCCCCTGCCCCTGCCCCCACTTGCTGCTGGTAAGTTCATTTTCCCAGTCTGGCTCCCGTGCAGAGAGGGCCTGGAGGCCGAGGTGGAAGGTAGCAGCGAGTTGGCCCGCGCTTGGCCCTCCTGCGGTTGCCGCTTCAGCACCAGACTGTCATACACCTGGTAGTTGGCATTGCCTCCCGGGTTCCGGCTGAGTGGCATGAAGGTGGGCGGGGGTGGAGGGTGCTCGGTAGCCTGGACGTCGGGCAGGAGGTGAGAGGGGCGGAGGAGCAGCGCTGAGCTGGGAGCCGGGGCCCGCTGGTCCGAGGCCTCGGCCAGTACCGTGAGGGAGGCGGAGGTGGCCACAGGGCGCCGCAAGGGCAGGATCTCAGCCCATTCGGCCGCCGGGTGCCGCACCTCGTGGGGATCGCGGGAGTAATCCAAGTGTCCCGTGGAGGGATGCAGGCTGCGGTTGGACTCGCTGTGAGCACAGCTGGGGAGGCTACGTCTGTGGGCCGGTGGGGTGTCGCGCTACCAGGCGTCGGGCCGGTAGACCCGAGGCACCAGAGCGGATGGAGGCTCAGAGCCCTCCAGACCCAGACTCCGCCATGGGCCCAGTTGCCGTCCTTTCGGCCCGCGAGCCCCTCGACCTGCACCTGGCCGCCCCCACCGGCGCCCAGCCCCGGCGCCGCCACCTGTGTGCCAGTGTGTCCCTCCACAGCTCCCTCCGACAAAAGCCCCACCCCCACCCCGCCCCTCTGGCGTGTCACCGCGGCCGGGTGCGGGAGCGGGATCGAGGGCAGGGGCCGCTTCCCCGGGCCTGCCGGCCACCAGGGGCGGGGTCCTGAGCTCGGCGGGGGGTGTGGGGGCAAGGGTGGCCTTGCCGGGGCTGAGGGGCCGTGGCGACTCAATGGTGGCTCCCGGTGGCTTCGGGCCAGCTGCTGTCGGGCAGGAGGGCCGGCCCGGGCTGCGGCCGGGCTGCGCCTAGGGCCGCGTGGGCGGGCAGGGCCGATGCCCAAGGGACCGCGGGCCCCGGGCCCTGAAGCCTCCGGGGCCACGTCCCTGTGAGCGACGTGCGGGATCTTGGGCGGGGCGCCAAGCGCCGAAGGGTTTGCTGGGTCACGGCCGCCCTGGGCTGGGAGGTGGTCGCCAAACCCTCCGCCGCCGCCCGATACCCGAGACCTCCGTTGCCCCTGCCTGGGCGGGCGAGGGGGCCCTGCCGGGGCGGGCCGGCCGCCAGGCTGGCGTTAAGGCGCCAGCGCCAGCGAAACTGGGCCTCAAGAGGCCGCCCGCGGCCCCCCGCCCCCGTCTACGGCCATACCACCCTGAACGCGCCCGATCTCGTCTGATCTCGGAAGCTAAGCAGGGTCGGGCCTGGTTAGTACTTGGATGGGAGACCGCCTGGGAATACCGGGTGCTGTAGGCTTTTTGCCTCCCGCTCCGCCCGCCTTCTCCTTTACTCGCCCGCGGCGGGGGGGCCGCCGGCTCCGCCCCCGCCGGGCCCCGCTGCAGGCCCCACCTCCTCAGGCCCCTCCCACCACGGCGCGCGCCGGCGGGGTCGCTCCCCGCAGGCCCGGCCGGCCAGGCGGCCAGAAGGCGGCCCTGGAAGGCAGGCGCACCCCAGACGCTCCCGGGGTGGCTGGCCCGGACCCAGACTCCGCCGCGGGCCCAGTTGCCGTCCTTTCGGCCCGCGAGCCCCTCGACCTGCACCTGGCCGCCCCCACCGGCGCCCAGCCCCGGCGCCGCCACCTGTGTGCCGGTGTGTCCCTCCACAGCTCCCTCCGACAAAAGCCCCCCCCACCCCGCCCCTCTGGCGTGTCACCGCGGCCGGGTGCGGGAGCGGGATCGAGGGCAGGGGCCGCTTCCCCGGGCCTGCCGGCCACCAGGGGCGGGGTCCTGAGCTCGGCGGGGGGTGTGGGGGCAAGGGTGGCCTTGCCGGGGTTGAGGGGCCGTGGCGACTCAATGGTGGCTCCCAGTGGCTTCGGGCCAGCTGCTGTCGGGCAGGAGGGCCGGCCCGGGCTGCGGCCGGGCTGCGCCTAGGGCCGCGTGGGCGGGCAGGGCCGATGCCCAAGGGACCGCGGGCCCCGGGCCCTGAAGCCTCCGGGGCCACGTCCCTGTGAGCGACGTGCGGGATCTTGGGCGGGGCGCCAAGCGCCGAAGGGTTTGCTGGGTCACGGCCGCCCTGGGCTGGGAGGTGGTCGCCAAACCCTCCGCCGCCGCCCGATACCCGAGACCTCCGTTGCCCCTGCCTGGGCGGGCGAGGGGGCCCTGCCGGGGCGGGCCGGCCGCCAGGCTGGCGTTAAGGCGCCAGCGCCAGCGAAACTGGGCCTCAAGAGGCCGCCCGCGGCCCCCCGCCCCCGTCTACGGCCATACCACCCTGAACGCGCCCGATCTCGTCTGATCTCGGAAGCTAAGCAGGGTCGGGCCTGGTTAGTACTTGGATGGGAGACCGCCTGGGAATACCGGGTGCTGTAGGCTTTTTGCCTCCCGCTCCGCCCGCCTTCTCCTTTACTCGCCCGCGGCGGGGGCCGCCGGCTCCGCCCCCGCCGGGCCCCGCTGCAGGCCCCACCTCCTCAGGCCCCTCCCACCACGGCGCGCGCCGGCGGGGTCGCTCCCCGCCGGCCCGGCCGGCCAGGCGGCCAGAAGGCGGCCCTGGAAGGCAGGCGCACCCCAGACGCTCCCGGGGTGGCTGGCCCGGACCCAGACTCCGCCGCGGGCCCAGTTGCCGTCCTTTCGGCCCGCGAGCCCCTCGACCTGCACCTGGCCGCCCCCACCGGCGCCCAGCCCCGGCGCCGCCACCTGTGTGCCGGTGTGTCCCTCCACAGCTCCCTCCGACAAAAGCCCCCCCCACCCCGCCCCTCTGGCGTGTCACCGCGGCCGGGTGCGGGAGCGGGATCGAGGGCAGGGGCCGCTTCCCCGGGCCTGCCGGCCACCAGGGGCGGGGTCCTGAGCTCGGCGGGGGGTGTGGGGGCAAGGGTGGCCTTGCCGGGGCTGAGGGGCCGTGGCGACTCAATGGTGGCTCCCGGTGGCTTCGGGCCAGCTGCTGTCGGGCAGGAGGGCCGGCCCGGGCTGCGGCCGGGCTGCGCCTAGGGCCGCGTGGGCGGGCAGGGCCGATGCCCAAGGGACCGCGGGCCCCGGGCCCTGAAGCCTCCGGGGCCACGTCCCTGTGAGCGACGTGCGGGATCTTGGGCGGGGCGCCAAGCGCCGAAGGGTTTGCTGGGTCACGGCCGCCCTGGGCTGGGAGGTGGTCGCCAAACCCTCCGCCGCCGCCCGATACCCGAGACCTCCGTTGCCCCTGCCTGGGCGGGCGAGGGGGCCCTGCCGGGGCGGGCCGGCCGCCAGGCTGGCGTTAAGGCGCCAGCGCCAGCGAAACTGGGCCTCAAGAGGCCGCCCGCGGCCCCCCGCCCCCGTCTACGGCCATACCACCCTGAACGCGCCCGATCTCGTCTGATCTCTGGAAGCTAAGCAGGGTCGGGCCTGGTTAGTACTTGGATGGGAGACCGCCTGGGAATACCGGGTGCTGTAGGCTTTTTGCCTCCCGCTCCGCCCGCCTTCTCCTTTACTCGCCCGCGGCGGGGGGGCCGCCGGCTCCGCCCCCGCCGAGCCCCGCTGCAGGCAGTAGTCAAGGTGGGTTTACCTGCCCAAGCAGGAAGCTTGGGCGATGGCAGAAGTGGGAAGAAACTCTTGAGCACAGGTTCTTGGGATCCACGGAGCAGCGCATGCACATGCGATGGGTGCCTACACAGCTGGCTTGCTTGTCTGTGGGGAAAGGCGAGATGGGTCAGGGCCTGGGTTCCTGAGGGGCTGAGAATCAAGGCAGGGATAGAAGAAAGGGGACAGGCCCACATCCCCTGAACCCACGCCGGCGCCCACTCACCTTTGTGGAAAATACGATTGAAAAGTGCCCGCAAGAATCTCTTCAGATGCCTCCAGAGTTGAGGGAAGAAGGGGAGGGGGGAGGCCGGGAGCAGGGTGAGCCCTGAAATCCAACCCTTGTCCCGGTCACACCCCAGCAGCCCTCCCACCTCAGCCCCTTCAAGACCCCAGGGCTCCCCCAACCGCGCTGCACAGATCCTGCCCTGACCATAGTCACCATGTTGATCCCCACGTTGAGCAAGATGAAGCTGACCGGGATCAGAAGAATTGAGTATCCTTGCTCCTGGCATTTCCTGGGGATGGGGCCAGTGAACGGCTCGGCTCGGTAGTAGTTTCGCTCACCCATGGCCGTTGGTCCCAGGACTGCCTGGGCCCTCTGCCCTCCAGTTTTAACTGGGAGCCAGACTGGGTCATAATGGGGCAGGTGGTGAGGTCACAGTGAGGGAGGGGGATGAAAAGGAGGGCCCAGAGTGGCATTCCCTGGTAACCAGGGTCAGGTAAGCTGAGCCTGGACAGTCAAACAGGGCCCGGTGGCCGGCATACATCCCCTCGAGCGGTCATTCATTCGCTCACCGCCCGCTGACTCACTTGTTCAAATGACACATTGCGTCTCTTGGCCCCTCTTGAGACTAGGAAGACCTTGGCCTCAGAGGCCTGCTGAAGGCCTGGCTGGAGTCCAGAGCCTCAGCCTTCTTCATGCCCTTCACTGGGCCTGGAGCTGGACCTGCCCAGATGTGGAACCTCCCAGTTTGGAAGCAACTTCTTGTATGAGGCTCTCTGTGGACAGGGACAGCTGAGCCACAGAGGAGGTGCCCAGAGACCAGGGGTTTGGAGTCTGCAGCTGCAGATGTACTTAGTGCATGGTATAGGACCAGGAGGGGCCTGCTGGCAGAACTGTGGCCACTAAACCAAAGGGACCCTCAGGCCAAGAAGGGGACACTGGCTTCTTATTGCAGGAAGCCAAGCGCAGGGACCCAGGCTGGCAGAAGGAGTGGCGCTTCCAAGCCACAGACCACCAATGTTTCCTGGACTCTGGCGCTCTTTATTCCTCTCTCCATGCCCTGCCGCCCCCTGCCCCTGCCCCCACTTGCTGCTGGTAAGTTCACTTTCCCAGTCTGGCTCCCGTGCAGAGAGGGCCTGGAGGCCGAGGTGGAAGGTAGCAGCGAGTTGGTCCGCGCTTGGCCCTCCTGCGGTTGCCGCTTCAGCACCAGACTGTCATACACCTGGTAGTTGGCATTGCCTCCCGGGTTCCGGCTGAGTGGCATGAAGGTGGGCGGGGGTGGAGGGTGCTCGGTAGCCTGGACGTCGGGCAGGAGGTGAGAGGGGCGGAGGAGCAGCGCTGAGCTGGGAGCCGGGGCCCGCTGGTCCGAGGCCTCGGCCAGTACCGTGAGGGAGGCGGAGGTGGCCACAGGGCGCCGCAAGGGCAGGATCTCAGCCCATTCGGCCGCCGGGTGCCGCACCTCGTGGGGATCGCGGGAGTAATCCAAGTGTCCCGTGGAGGGATGCAGGCTGCGGTTGGACTCGCTGTGAGCACAGCTGGGGAGGCTACGTCTGTGGGCCGGTGGGGTGTCGCGCTACCAGGCGTCGGGCCGGTAGACCCGAGGCACCAGAGCGGATGGAGGCTCAGAGCCCTCCAGACCCAGACTCCGCCATGGGCCCAGTTGCCGTCCTTTCGGCCCGCGAGCCCCTCGACCTGCACCTGGCCGCCCCCACCGGCGCCCAGCCCCGGCGCCGCCACCTGTGTGCTGGTGTGTCCCTCCACAGCTCCCTCCGACAAAAGCCCCACCCCCACCCCGCCCCTCTGGCGTGTCACCGCGGCCGGGTGCGGGAGCGGGATCGAGGGCAGGGGCCGCTTCCCCGGGCCTGCCGGCCACCAGGGGCGGGGTCCTGAGCTCGGCGGGGGGTGTGGGGGCAAGGGTGGCCTTGCCGGGGCTGAGGGGCCGTGGCGACTCAATGGTGGCTCCCGGTGGCTTCGGGCCAGCTGCTGTCGGGCAGGAGGGCCGGCCCGGGCTGCGGCCGGGCTGCGCCTAGGGCCGCGTGGGCGGGCAGGGCCGATGCCCAAGGGACCGCGGGCCCCGGGCCCTGAAGCCTCCGGGGCCACGTCCCTGTGAGCGACGTGCGGGATCTTGGGCGGGGCGCCAAGCGCCGAAGGGTTTGCTGGGTCACGGCCGCCCTGGGCTGGGAGGTGGTCGCCAAACCCTCCGCCGCCGCCCGATACCCGAGACCTCCGTTGCCCCTGCCTGGGCGGGCGAGGGGGCCCTGCCGGGGCGGGCCGGCCGCCAGGCTGGCGTTAAGGCGCCAGCGCCAGCGAAACTGGGCCTCAAGAGGCCGCCCGCGGCCCCCCGCCCCCGTCTACGGCCATACCACCCTGAACGCGCCCGATCTCGTCTGATCTCGGAAGCTAAGCAGGGTCGGGCCTGGTTAGTACTTGGATGGGAGACCGCCTGGGAATACCGGGTGCTGTAGGCTTTTTGCCTCCCGCTCCGCCCGCCTTCTCCTTTACTCGCCCGCGGCGGGGGGGCCGCCGGCTCCGCCCCCGCCGAGCCCCGCTGCAGGCAGTAGTCAAGGTGGGTTTACCTGCCCGAGCAGGAAGCTTGGGCGATGGCAGAAGTGGGAAGAAACTCTTGAGCACAGGTTCTTGGGATCCACGGAGCAGCGCATGCACATGCGATGGGTGCCTACACAGCTGGCTTGCTTGTCTGTGGGGAAAGGCGAGATGGGTCAGGGCCTGGGTTCCTGAGGGGCTGAGAATCAAGGCAGGGATAGAAGAAAGGGGACAGGCCCACATCCCCTGAACCCACGCCGGCGCCCACTCACCTTTGTGGAAAATACGATTGAAAAGTGCCCGCAAGAATCTCTTCAGATGCCTCCAGAGTTGAGGGAAGAAGGGGAGGGGGGAGGCCGGGAGCAGGGTGAGCCCTGAAATCCAACCCTTGTCCCGGTCACACCCCAGCAGCCCTCCCACCTCAGCCCCTTCAAGACCCCAGGGCTCCCCCAACCGCGCTGCACAGATCCTGCCCTGACCATAGTCACCATGTTGATCCCCACGTTGAGCAAGATGAAGCTGACCGGGATCAGAAGAATTGAGTATCCTTGCTCCTGGCATTTCCTGGGGATGGGGCCAGTGAACGGCTCGGCTCGGTAGTAGTTTCGCTCACCCATGGCCGTTGGTCCCAGGACTGCCTGGGCCCTCTGCCCTCCAGTTTTAACTGGGAGCCAGACTGGGTCATAATGGGGCAGGTGGTGAGGTCACAGTGAGGGAGGGGGATGAAAAGGAGGGCCCAGAGTGGCATTCCCTGGTAACCAGGGTCAGGTAAGCTGAGCCTGGACAGTCAAACAGGGCCCGGTGGCCGGCATACATCCCCTCGAGCGGTCATTCATTCGCTCACCGCCCGCTGACTCACTTGTTCAAATGACACATTGCGTCTCTTGGCCCCTCTTGAGACTAGGAAGACCTTGGCCTCAGAGGCCTGCTGAAGGCCTGGCTGGAGTCCAGAGCCTCAGCCTTCTTCATGCCCTTCACTGGGCCTGGAGCTGGACCTGCCCAGATGTGGAACCTCCCAGTTTGGAAGCAACTTCTTGTATGAGGCTCTCTGTGGACAGGGACAGCTGAGACACAGAGGAGGTGCCCAGAGACCAGGGGTTTGGAGTCTGCAGCTGCAGATGTACTTAGTGCATGGTATAGGACCAGGAGGGGCCTGCTGGCAGAACTGTGGCCACTAAACCAAAGGGACCCTCAGGCCAAGAAGGGGACACTGGCTTCTTATTGCAGGAAGCCAAGCGCAGGGACCCAGGCTGGCAGAAGGAGTGGCGCTTCCAAGCCACAGACCACCAATGTTTCCTGGACTCTGGCGCTCTTTATTCCTCTCTCCATGCCCTGCCGCCCCCTGCCCCTGCCCCCACTTGCTGCTGGTAAGTTCATTTTCCCAGTCTGGCTCCCGTGCAGAGAGGGCCTGGAGGCCGAGGTGGAAGGTAGCAGTGAGTTGGCCCGCGCTTGGCCCTCCTGCGGTTGCCGCTTCAGCACCAGACTGTCATACACCTGGTAGTTGGCATTGCCTCCCGGGTTCCGGCTGAGTGGCATGAAGGTGGGCGGGGGTGGAGGGTGCTCGGTAGCCTGGACGTCGGGCAGGAGGTGAGAGGGGCGGAGGAGCAGCGCTGAGCTGGGAGCCGGGGCCCGCTGGTCCGAGGCCTCGGCCAGTACCGTGAGGGAGGCGGAGGTGGCCACAGGGCGCCGCAAGGGCAGGATCTCAGCCCATTCGGCCGCCGGGTGCCGCACCTCGTGGGGATCGCGGGAGTAATCCAAGTGTCCCGTGGAGGGATGCAGGCTGCGGTTGGACTCGCTGTGAGCACAGCTGGGGAGGCTACGTCTGTGGGCCGGTGGGGTGTCGCGCTACCAGGCGTCGGGCCGGTAGACCCGAGGCACCAGAGCGGATGGAGGCTCAGAGCCCTCCAGACCCAGACTCCGCCATGGGCCCAGTTGCCGTCCTTTCGGCCCGCGAGCCCCTCGACCTGCACCTGGCCGCCCCCACCGGCGCCCAGCCCCGGCGCCGCCACCTGTGTGCCAGTGTGTCCCTCCACAGCTCCCTCCGACAAAAGCCCCACCCCCACCCCGCCCCTCTGGCGTGTCACCGCGGCCGGGTGCGGGAGCGGGATCGAGGGCAGGGGCCGCTTCCCCGGGCCTGCCGGCCACCAGGGGCGGGGTCCTGAGCTCGGCGGGGGGTGTGGGGGCAAGGGTGGCCTTGCCGGGGCTGAGGGGCCGTGGCGACTCAATGGTGGCTCCCGGTGGCTTCGGGCCAGCTGCTGTCGGGCAGGAGGGCCGGCCCGGGCTGCGGCCGGGCTGCGCCTAGGGCCGCGTGGGCGGGCAGGGCCGATGCCCAAGGGACCGCGGGCCCCGGGCCCTGAAGCCTCCGGGGCCACGTCCCTGTGAGCGACGTGCGGGATCTTGGGCGGGGCGCCAAGCGCCGAAGGGTTTGCTGGGTCACGGCCGCCCTGGGCTGGGAGGTGGTCGCCAAACCCTCCGCCGCCGCCCGATACCCGAGACCTCCGTTGCCCCTGCCTGGGCGGGCGAGGGGGCCCTGCCGGGGCGGGCCGGCCTCCAGGCTGGCGTTAAGGCGCCAGCGCCAGCGAAACTGGGCCTCAAGAGGCCGCCCGCGGCCCCCCGCCCCCGTCTACGGCCATACCACCCTGAACGCGCCCGATCTCGTCTGATCTCGGAAGCTAAGCAGGGTCGGGCCTGGTTAGTACTTGGATGGGAGACCGCCTGGGAATACCGGGTGCTGTAGGCTTTTTGCCTCCCGCTCCGCCCGCCTTCTCCTTTACTCGCCCGCGGCGGGGGGGCCGCCGGCTCCGCCCCCGCCGGGCCCCGCTGCAGGCCCCACCTCCTCAGGCCCCTCCCACCACGGCGCGCGCCGGCGGGGTCGCTCCCCGCCGGCCCGGCCGGCCAGGCGGCCAGAAGGCGGCCCTGGAAGGCAGGCGCACCCCAGACGCTCCCGGGGTGGCTGGCCCGGACCCAGACTCCGCCGCGGGCCCAGTTGCCGTCCTTTCGGCCCGCGAGCCCCTCGACCTGCACCTGGCCGCCCCCACCGGCGCCCAGCCCCGGCGCCGCCACCTGTGTGCCGGTGTGTCCCTCCACAGCTCCCTCCGACAAAAGCCCCCCCCACCCCGCCCCTCTGGCGTGTCACCGCGGCCGGGTGCGGGAGCGGGATCGAGGGCAGGGGCCGCTTCCCCGGGCCTGCCGGCCACCAGGGGCGGGGTCCTGAGCTCGGCGGGGGGTGTGGGGGCAAGGGTGGCCTTGCCGGGGCTGAGGGGCCGTGGCGACTCAATGGTGGCTCCCGGTGGCTTCGGGCCAGCTGCTGTCGGGCAGGAGGGCCGGCCCGGGCTGCGGCCGGGCTGCGCCTAGGGCCGCGTGGGCGGGCAGGGCCGATGCCCAAGGGACCGCGGGCCCCGGGCCCTGAAGCCTCCGGGGCCACGTCCCTGTGAGCGACGTGCGGGATCTTGGGCGGGGCGCCAAGCGCCGAAGGGTTTGCTGGGTCACGGCCGCCCTGGGCTGGGAGGTGGTCGCCAAACCCTCCGCCGCCGCCCGATACCCGAGACCTCCGTTGCCCCTGCCTGGGCGGGCGAGGGGGCCCTGCCGGGGCGGGCCGGCCGCCAGGCTGGCGTTAAGGCGCCAGCGCCAGCGAAACTGGGCCTCAAGAGGCCGCCCGCGGCCCCCCGCCCCCGTCTACGGCCATACCACCCTGAACGCGCCCGATCTCGTCTGATCTCGGAAGCTAAGCAGGGTCGGGCCTGGTTAGTACTTGGATGGGAGACCGCCTGGGAATACCGGGTGCTGTAGGCTTTTTGCCTCCCGCTCCGCCCGCCTTCTCCTTTACTCGCCCGCGGCGGGGGGGCCGCCGGCTCCGCCCCCGCCGAGCCCCGCTGCAGGCAGTAGTCAAGGTGGGTTTACCTGCCCGAGCAGGAAGCTTGGGCGATGGCAGAAGTGGGAAGAAACTCTTGAGCACAGGTTCTTGGGATCCACGGAGCAGCGCATGCACATGCGATGGGTGCCTACACAGCTGGCTTGCTTGTCTGTGGGGAAAGGCGAGATGGGTCAGGGCCTGGGTTCCTGAGGGGCTGAGAATCAAGGCAGGGATAGAAGAAAGGGGACAGGCCCACATCCCCTGAACCCACGCCGGCGCCCACTCACCTTTGTGGAAAATACGATTGAAAAGTGCCCGCAAGAATCTCTTCAGATGCCTCCAGAGTTGAGGGAAGAAGGGGAGGGGGGAGGCCGGGAGCAGGGTGAGCCCTGAAATCCAACCCTTGTCCCGGTCACACCCCAGCAGCCCTCCCACCTCAGCCCCTTCAAGACCCCAGGGCTCCCCCAACCGCGCTGCACAGATCCTGCCCTGACCATAGTCACCATGTTGATCCCCACGTTGAGCAAGATGAAGCTGACCGGGAGCAGAAGAATTGAGTATCCTTGCTCCTGGCATTTCCTGGGGATGGGGCCAGTGAACGGCTCGGCTCGGTAGTAGTTTCGCTCACCCATGGCCGTTGGTCCCAGGACTGCCTGGGCCCTCTGCCCTCCAGTTTTAACTGGGAGCCAGACTGGGTCATAATGGGGCAGGTGGTGAGGTCACAGTGAGGGAGGGGGATGAAAAGGAGGGCCCAGAGTGGCATTCCCTGGTAACCAGGGTCAGGTAAGCTGAGCCTGGACAGTCAAACAGGGCCCGGTGGCCGGCATACATCCCCTCGAGCGGTCATTCATTCGCTCACCGCCCGCTGACTCACTTGTTCAAATGACACATTGCGTCTCTTGGCCCCTCTTGAGACTAGGAAGACCTTGGCCTCAGAGGCCTGCTGAAGGCCTGGCTGGAGTCCAGAGCCTCAGCCTTCTTCATGCCCTTCACTGGGCCTGGAGCTGGACCTGCCCAGATGTGGAACCTCCCAGTTTGGAAGCAACTTCTTGTATGAGGCTCTCTGTGGACAGGGACAGCTGAGACACAGAGGAGGTGCCCAGAGACCAGGGGTTTGGAGTCTGCAGCTGCAGATGTACTTAGTGCATGGTATAGGACCAGGAGGGGCCTGCTGGCAGAACTGTGGCCACTAAACCAAAGGGACCCTCAGGCCAAGAAGGGGACACTGGCTTCTTATTGCAGGAAGCCAAGCGCAGGGACCCAGGCTGGCAGAAGGAGTGGCGCTTCCAAGCCACAGACCACCAATGTTTCCTGGACTCTGGCGCTCTTTATTCCTCTCTCCATGCCCTGCCGCCCCCTGCCCCTGCCCCCACTTGCTGCTGGTAAGTTCATTTTCCCAGTCTGGCTCCCGTGCAGAGAGGGCCTGGAGGCCGAGGTGGAAGGTAGCAGCGAGTTGGCCCGCGCTTGGCCCTCCTGCGGTTGCCGCTTCAGCACCAGACTGTCATACACCTGGTAGTTGGCATTGCCTCCCGGGTTCCGGCTGAGTGGCATGAAGGTGGGCGGGGGTGGAGGGTGCTCGGTAGCCTGGACGTCGGGCAGGAGGTGAGAGGGGCGGAGGAGCAGCGCTGAGCTGGGAGCCGGGGCCCGCTGGTCCGAGGCCTCGGCCAGTACCGTGAGGGAGGCGGAGGTGGCCACAGGGCGCCGCAAGGGCAGGATCTCAGCCCATTCGGCCGCCGGGTGCCGCACCTCGTGGGGATCGCGGGAGTAATCCAAGTGTCCCGTGGAGGGATGCAGGCTGCGGTTGGACTCGCTGTGAGCACAGCTGGGGAGGCTACGTCTGTGGGCCGGTGGGGTGTCGCGCTACCAGGCGTCGGGCCGGTAGACCCGAGGCACCAGAGCGGATGGAGGCTCAGAGCCCTCCAGACCCAGACTCCGCCATGGGCCCAGTTGCCGTCCTTTCGGCCCGCGAGCCCCTCGACCTGCACCTGGCCGCCCCCACCGGCGCCCAGCCCCGGCGCCGCCACCTGTGTGCCAGTGTGTCCCTCCACAGCTCCCTCCGACAAAAGCCCCACCCCCACCCCGCCCCTCTGGCGTGTCACCGCGGCCGGGTGCGGGAGCGGGATCGAGGGCAGGGGCCGCTTCCCCGGGCCTGCCGGCCACCAGGGGCGGGGTCCTGAGCTCGGCGGGGGGTGTGGGGGCAAGGGTGGCCTTGCCGGGGCTGAGGGGCCGTGGCGACTCAATGGTGGCTCCCGGTGGCTTCGGGCCAGCTGCTGTCGGGCAGGAGGGCCGGCCCGGGCTGCGGCCGGGCTGCGCCTAGGGCCGCGTGGGCGGGCAGGGCCGATGCCCAAGGGACCGCGGGCCCCGGGCCCTGAAGCCTCCGGGGCCACGTCCCTGTGAGCGACGTGCGGGATCTTGGGCGGGGCGCCAAGCGCCGAAGGGTTTGCTGGGTCACGGCCGCCCTGGGCTGGGAGGTGGTCGCCAAACCCTCCGCCGCCGCCCGATACCCGAGACCTCCGTTGCCCCTGCCTGGGCGGGCGAGGGGGCCCTGCCGGGGCGGGCCGGCCGCCAGGCTGGCGTTAAGGCGCCAGCGCCAGCGAAACTGGGCCTCAAGAGGCCGCCCGCGGCCCCCCGCCCCCGTCTACGGCCATACCACCCTGAACGCGCCCGATCTCGTCTGATCTCGGAAGCTAAGCAGGGTCGGGCCTGGTTAGTACTTGGATGGGAGACCGCCTGGGAATACCGGGTGCTGTAGGCTTTTTGCCTCCCGCTCCGCCCGCCTTCTCCTTTACTCGCCCGCGGCGGGGGGGCCGCCGGCTCCGCCCCCGCCGGGCCCCGCTGCAGGCCCCACCTCCTCAGGCCCCTCCCACCACGGCGCGCGCCGGCGGGGTCGCTCCCCGCCGGCCCGGCCGGCCAGGCGGCCAGAAGGCGGCCCTGGAAGGCAGGCGCACCCCAGACGCTCCCGGGGTGGCTGGCCCGGACCCAGACTCCGCCGCGGGCCCAGTTGCCGTCCTTTCGGCCCGCGAGCCCCTCGACCTGCACCTGGCCGCCCCCACCGGCGCCCAGCCCCGGCGCCGCCACCTGTGTGCCGGTGTGTCCCTCCACAGCTCCCTCCGACAAAAGCCCCCCCCACCCCGCCCCTCTGGCGTGTCACCGCGGCCGGGTGCGGGAGCGGGATCGAGGGCAGGGGCCGCTTCCCCGGGCCTGCCGGCCACCAGGGGCGGGGTCCTGAGCTCGGCGGGGGGTGTGGGGGCAAGGGTGGCCTTGCCGGGGCTGAGGGGCCGTGGCGACTCAATGGTGGCTCCCGGTGGCTTCGGGCCAGCTGCTGTCGGGCAGGAGGGCCGGCCCGGGCTGCGGCCGGGCTGCGCCTAGGGCCGCGTGGGCGGGCAGGGCCGATGCCCAAGGGACCGCGGGCCCCGGGCCCTGAAGCCTCCGGGGCCACGTCCCTGTGAGCGACGTGCGGGATCTTGGGCGGGGCGCCAAGCGCCGAAGGGTTTGCTGGGTCACGGCCGCCCTGGGCTGGGAGGTGGTCGCCAAACCCTCCGCCGCCGCCCGATACCCGAGACCTCCGTTGCCCCTGCCTGGGCGGGCGAGGGGGCCCTGCCGGGGCGGGCCGGCCGCCAGGCTGGCGTTAAGGCGCCAGCGCCAGCGAAACTGGGCCTCAAGAGGCCGCCCGCGGCCCCCCGCCCCCGTCTACGGCCATACCACCCTGAACGCGCCCGATCTCGTCTGATCTCGGAAGCTAAGCAGGGTCGGGCCTGGTTAGTACTTGGATGGGAGACCGCCTGGGAATACCGGGTGCTGTAGGCTTTTTGCCTCCCGCTCCGCCCGCCTTCTCCTTTACTCGCCCGCGGCGGGGGGGCCGCCGGCTCCGCCCCCGCCGAGCCCCGCTGCAGGCAGTAGTCAAGGTGGGTTTACCTGCCCGAGCAGGAAGCTTGGGCGATGGCAGAAGTGGGAAGAAACTCTTGAGCACAGGTTCTTGGGATCCACGGAGCAGCGCATGCACATGCGATGGGTGCCTACACAGCTGGCTTGCTTGTCTGTGGGGAAAGGCGAGATGGGTCAGGGCCTGGGTTCCTGAGGGGCTGAGAATCAAGGCAGGGATAGAAGAAAGGGGACAGGCCCACATCCCCTGAACCCACGCCGGCGCCCACTCACCTTTGTGGAAAATACGATTGAAAAGTGCCCGCAAGAATCTCTTCAGATGCCTCCAGAGTTGAGGGAAGAAGGGGAGGGGGGAGGCCGGGAGCAGGGTGAGCCCTGAAATCCAACCCTTGTCCCGGTCACACCCCAGCAGCCCTCCCACCTCAGCCCCTTCAAGACCCCAGGGCTCCCCCAACCGCGCTGCACAGATCCTGCCCTGACCATAGTCACCATGTTGATCCCCACGTTGAGCAAGATGAAGCTGACCGGGAGCAGAAGAATTGAGTATCCTTGCTCCTGGCATTTCCTGGGGATGGGGCCAGTGAACGGCTCGGCTCGGTAGTAGTTTCGCTCACCCATGGCCGTTGGTCCCAGGACTGCCTGGGCCCTCTGCCCTCCAGTTTTAACTGGGAGCCAGACTGGGTCATAATGGGGCAGGTGGTGAGGTCACAGTGAGGGAGGGGGATGAAAAGGAGGGCCCAGAGTGGCATTCCCTGGTAACCAGGGTCAGGTAAGCTGAGCCTGGACAGTCAAACAGGGCCCGGTGGCCGGCATACATCCCCTCGAGCGGTCATTCATTCGCTCACCGCCCGCTGACTCACTTGTTCAAATGACACATTGCGTCTCTTGGCCCCTCTTGAGACTAGGAAGACCTTGGCCTCAGAGGCCTGCTGAAGGCCTGGCTGGAGTCCAGAGCCTCAGCCTTCTTCATGCCCTTCACTGGGCCTGGAGCTGGACCTGCCCAGATGTGGAACCTCCCAGTTTGGAAGCAACTTCTTGTATGAGGCTCTCTGTGGACAGGGACAGCTGAGACACAGAGGAGGTGCCCAGAGACCAGGGGTTTGGAGTCTGCAGCTGCAGATGTACTTAGTGCATGGTATAGGACCAGGAGGGGCCTGCTGGCAGAACTGTGGCCACTAAACCAAAGGGACCCTCAGGCCAAGAAGGGGACACTGGCTTCTTATTGCAGGAAGCCAAGCGCAGGGACCCAGGCTGGCAGAAGGAGTGGCGCTTCCAAGCCACAGACCACCAATGTTTCCTGGACTCTGGCGCTCTTTATTCCTCTCTCCATGCCCTGCCGCCCCCTGCCCCTGCCCCCACTTGCTGCTGGTAAGTTCATTTTCCCAGTCTGGCTCCCGTGCAGAGAGGGCCTGGAGGCCGAGGTGGAAGGTAGCAGCGAGTTGGCCCGCGCTTGGCCCTCCTGCGGTTGCCGCTTCAGCACCAGACTGTCATACACCTGGTAGTTGGCATTGCCTCCCGGGTTCCGGCTGAGTGGCATGAAGGTGGGCGGGGGTGGAGGGTGCTCGGTAGCCTGGACGTCGGGCAGGAGGTGAGAGGGGCGGAGGAGCAGCGCTGAGCTGGGAGCCGGGGCCCGCTGGTCCGAGGCCTCGGCCAGTACCGTGAGGGAGGCGGAGGTGGCCACAGGGCGCCGCAAGGGCAGGATCTCAGCCCATTCGGCCGCCGGGTGCCGCACCTCGTGGGGATCGCGGGAGTAATCCAAGTGTCCCGTGGAGGGATGCAGGCTGCGGTTGGACTCGCTGTGAGCACAGCTGGGGAGGCTACGTCTGTGGGCCGGTGGGGTGTCGCGCTACCAGGCGTCGGGCCGGTAGACCCGAGGCACCAGAGCGGATGGAGGCTCAGAGCCCTCCAGACCCAGACTCCGCCATGGGCCCAGTTGCCGTCCTTTCGGCCCGCGAGCCCCTCGACCTGCACCTGGCCGCCCCCACCGGCGCCCAGCCCCGGCGCCGCCACCTGTGTGCCGGTGTGTCCCTCCACAGCTCCCTCCGACAAAAGCCCCCCCCCACCCCGCCCCTCTGGCGTGTCACCGCGGCCGGGTGCGGGAGCGGGATCGAGGGCAGGGGCCGCTTCCCCGGGCCTGCCGGCCACCAGGGGCGGGGTCCTGAGCTCGGCGGGGGGTGTGGGGGCAAGGGTGGCCTTGCCGGGGCTGAGGGGCCGTGGCGACTCAATGGTGGCTCCCGGTGGCTTCGGGCCAGCTGCTGTCGGGCAGGAGGGCCGGCCCGGGCTGCGGCCGGGCTGCGCCTAGGGCCGCGTGGGCGGGCAGGGCCGATGCCCAAGGGACCGCGGGCCCCGGGCCCTGAAGCCTCCGGGGCCACGTCCCTGTGAGCGACGTGCGGGATCTTGGGCGGGGCGCCAAGCGCCGAAGGGTTTGCTGGGTCACGGCCGCCCTGGGCTGGGAGGTGGTCGCCAAACCCTCCGCCGCCGCCCGATACCCGAGACCTCCGTTGCCCCTGCCTGGGCGGGCGAGGGGGCCCTGCCGGGGCGGGCCGGCCGCCAGGCTGGCGTTAAGGCGCCAGCGCCAGCGAAACTGGGCCTCAAGAGGCCGCCCGCGGCCCCCCGCCCCCGTCTACGGCCATACCACCCTGAACGCGCCCGATCTCGTCTGATCTCGGAAGCTAAGCAGGGTCGGGCCTGGTTAGTACTTGGATGGGAGACCGCCTGGGAATACCGGGTGCTGTAGGCTTTTTGCCTCCCGCTCCGCCCGCCTTCTCCTTTACTCGCCCGCGGCGGGGGGGCCGCCGGCTCCGCCCCCGCCGAGCCCCGCTGCAGGCAGTAGTCAAGGTGGGTTTACCTGCCCGAGCAGGAAGCTTGGGCGATGGCAGAAGTGGGAAGAAACTCTTGAGCACAGGTTCTTGGGATCCACGGAGCAGCGCATGCACATGCGATGGGTGCCTACACAGCTGGCTTGCTTGTCTGTGGGGAAAGGCGAGATGGGTCAGGGCCTGGGTTCCTGAGGGGCTGAGAATCAAGGCAGGGATAGAAGAAAGGGGACAGGCCCACATCCCCTGAACCCACGCCGGCGCCCACTCACCTTTGTGGAAAATACGATTGAAAAGTGCCCGCAAGAATCTCTTCAGATGCCTCCAGAGTTGAGGGAAGAAGGGGGGGGGGAGGCCGGGAGCAGGGTGAGCCCTGAAATCCAACCCTTGTCCCGGTCACACCCCAGCAGCCCTCCCACCTCAGCCCCTTCAAGACCCCAGGGCTCCCCCAACCGCGCTGCACAGATCCTGCCCTGACCATAGTCACCATGTTGATCCCCACGTTGAGCAAGATGAAGCTGACCGGGAGCAGAAGAATTGAGTATCCTTGCTCCTGGCATTTCCTGGGGATGGGGCCAGTGAACGGCTCGGCTCGGTAGTAGTTTCGCTCACCCATGGCCGTTGGTCCCAGGACTGCCTGGGCCCTCTGCCCTCCAGTTTTAACTGGGAGCCAGACTGGGTCATAATGGGGCAGGTGGTGAGGTCACAGTGAGGGAGGGGGATGAAAAGGAGGGCCCAGAGTGGCATTCCCTGGTAACCAGGGTCAGGTAAGCTGAGCCTGGACAGTCAAACAGGGCCCGGTGGCCGGCATACATCCCCTCGAGCGGTCATTCATTCGCTCACCGCCCGCTGACTCACTTGTTCAAATGACACATTGCGTCTCTTGGCCCCTCTTGAGACTAGGAAGACCTTGGCCTCAGAGGCCTGCTGAAGGCCTGGCTGGAGTCCAGAGCCTCAGCCTTCTTCATGCCCTTCACTGGGCCTGGAGCTGGACCTGCCCAGATGTGGAACCTCCCAGTTTGGAAGCAACTTCTTGTATGAGGCTCTCTGTGGACAGGGACAGCTGAGACACAGAGGAGGTGCCCAGAGACCAGGGGTTTGGAGTCTGCAGCTGCAGATGTACTTAGTGCATGGTATAGGACCAGGAGGGGCCTGCTGGCAGAACTGTGGCCACTAAACCAAAGGGACCCTCAGGCCAAGAAGGGGACACTGGCTTCTTATTGCAGGAAGCCAAGCGCAGGGACCCAGGCTGGCAGAAGGAGTGGCGCTTCCAAGCCACAGACCACCAATGTTTCCTGGACTCTGGCGCTCTTTATTCCTCTCTCCATGCCCTGCCGCCCCCTGCCCCTGCCCCCACTTGCTGCTGGTAAGTTCATTTTCCCAGTCTGGCTCCCGTGCAGAGAGGGCCTGGAGGCCGAGGTGGAAGGTAGCAGCGAGTTGGCCCGCGCTTGGCCCTCCTGCGGTTGCCGCTTCAGCACCAGACTGTCATACACCTGGTAGTTGGCATTGCCTCCCGGGTTCCGGCTGAGTGGCATGAAGGTGGGCGGGGGTGGAGGGTGCTCGGTAGCCTGGACGTCGGGCAGGAGGTGAGAGGGGCGGAGGAGCAGCGCTGAGCTGGGAGCCGGGGCCCGCTGGTCCGAGGCCTCGGCCAGTACCGTGAGGGAGGCGGAGGTGGCCACAGGGCGCCGCAAGGGCAGGATCTCAGCCCATTCGGCCGCCGGGTGCCGCACCTCGTGGGGATCGCGGGAGTAATCCAAGTGTCCCGTGGAGGGATGCAGGCTGCGGTTGGACTCGCTGTGAGCACAGCTGGGGAGGCTACGTCTGTGGGCCGGTGGGGTGTCGCGCTACCAGGCGTCGGGCCGGTAGACCCGAGGCACCAGAGCGGATGGAGGCTCAGAGCCCTCCAGACCCAGACTCCGCCATGGGCCCAGTTGCCGTCCTTTCGGCCCGCGAGCCCCTCGACCTGCACCTGGCCGCCCCCACCGGCGCCCAGCCCCGGCGCCGCCACCTGTGTGCCGGTGTGTCCCTCCACAGCTCCCTCCGACAAAAGCCCCACCCCCACCCCGCCCCTCTGGCGTGTCACCGCGGCCGGGTGCGGGAGCGGGATCGAGGGCAGGGGCCGCTTCCCCGGGCCTGCCGGCCACCAGGGGCGGGGTCCTGAGCTCGGCGGGGGGTGTGGGGGCAAGGGTGGCCTTGCCGGGGCTGAGGGGCCGTGGCGACTCAATGGTGGCTCCCGGTGGCTTCGGGCCAGCTGCTGTCGGGCAGGAGGGCCGGCCCGGGCTGCGGCCGGGCTGCGCCTAGGGCCGCGTGGGCGGGCAGGGCCGATGCCCAAGGGACCGCGGGCCCCGGGCCCTGAAGCCTCCGGGGCCACGTCCCTGTGAGCGACGTGCGGGATCTTGGGCGGGGCGCCAAGCGCCGAAGGGTTTGCTGGGTCACGGCCGCCCTGGGCTGGGAGGTGGTCGCCAAACCCTCCGCCGCCGCCCGATACCCGAGACCTCCGTTGCCCCTGCCTGGGCGGGCGAGGGGGCCCTGCCGGGGCGGGCCGGCCGCCAGGCTGGCGTTAAGGCGCCAGCGCCAGCGAAACTGGGCCTCAAGAGGCCGCCCGCGGCCCCCCGCCCCCGTCTACGGCCATACCACCCTGAACGCGCCCGATCTCGTCTGATCTCGGAAGCTAAGCAGGGTCGGGCCTGGTTAGTACTTGGATGGGAGACCGCCTGGGAATACCGGGTGCTGTAGGCTTTTTGCCTCCCGCTCCGCCCGCCTTCTCCTTTACTCGCCCGCGGCGGGGGGGCCGCCGGCTCCGCCCCCGCCGGGCCCCGCTGCAGGCCCCACCTCCTCAGGCCCCTCCCACCACGGCGCGCGCCGGCGGGGTCGCTCCCCGCCGGCCCGGCCGGCCAGGCGGCCAGAAGGCGGCCCTGGAAGGCAGCCGCACCCCAGACGCTCCCGGGGTGGCTGGCCCGGACCCAGACTCCGCCGCGGGCCCAGTTGCCGTCCTTTCGGCCCGCGAGCCCCTCGACCTGCACCTGGCCGCCCCCACCGGCGCCCAGCCCCGGCGCCGCCACCTGTGTGCCGGTGTGTCCCTCCACAGCTCCCTCCGACAAAAGCCCCCCCCCACCCCGCCCCTCTGGCGTGTCACCGCGGCCGGGTGCGGGAGCGGGATCGAGGGCAGGGGCCGCTTCCCCGGGCCTGCCGGCCACCAGGGGCGGGGTCCTGAGCTCGGCGGGGGGTGTGGGGGCAAGGGTGGCCTTGCCGGGGCTGAGGGGCCGTGGCGACTCAATGGTGGCTCCCGGTGGCTTCGGGCCAGCTGCTGTCGGGCAGGAGGGCCGGCCCGGGCTGCGGCCGGGCTGCGCCTAGGGCCGCGTGGGCGGGCAGGGCCGATGCCCAAGGGACCGCGGGCCCCGGGCCCTGAAGCCTCCGGGGCCACGTCCCTGTGAGCGACGTGCGGGATCTTGGGCGGGGCGCCAAGCGCCGAAGGGTTTGCTGGGTCACGGCCGCCCTGGGCTGGGAGGTGGTCGCCAAACCCTCCGCCGCCGCCCGATACCCGAGACCTCCGTTGCCCCTGCCTGGGCGGGCGAGGGGGCCCTGCCGGGGCGGGCCGGCCGCCAGGCTGGCGTTAAGGCGCCAGCGCCAGCGAAACTGGGCCTCAAGAGGCCGCCCGCGGCCCCCCGCCCCCGTCTACGGCCATACCACCCTGAACGCGCCCGATCTCGTCTGATCTCGGAAGCTAAGCAGGGTCGGGCCTGGTTAGTACTTGGATGGGAGACCGCCTGGGAATACCGGGTGCTGTAGGCTTTTTGCCTCCCGCTCCGCCCGCCTTCTCCTTTACTCGCCCGCGGCGGGGGGGCCGCCGGCTCCGCCCCCGCCGAGCCCCGCTGCAGGCAGTAGTCAAGGTGGGTTTACCTGCCCGAGCAGGAAGCTTGGGCGATGGCAGAAGTGGGAAGAAACTCTTGAGCACAGGTTCTTGGGATCCACGGAGCAGCGCATGCACATGCGATGGGTGCCTACACAGCTGGCTTGCTTGTCTGTGGGGAAAGGCGAGATGGGTCAGGGCCTGGGTTCCTGAGGGGCTGAGAATCAAGGCAGGGATAGAAGAAAGGGGACAGGCCCACATCCCCTGAACCCACGCCGGCGCCCACTCACCTTTGTGGAAAATACGATTGAAAAGTGCCCGCAAGAATCTCTTCAGATGCCTCCAGAGTTGAGGGAAGAAGGGGAGGGGGGAGGCCGGGAGCAGGGTGAGCCCTGAAATCCAACCCTTGTCCCGGTCACACCCCAGCAGCCCTCCCACCTCAGCCCCTTCAAGACCCCAGGGCTCCCCCAACCGCGCTGCACAGATCCTGCCCTGACCATAGTCACCATGTTGATCCCCACGTTGAGCAAGATGAAGCTGACCGGGAGCAGAAGAATTGAGTATCCTTGCTCCTGGCATTTCCTGGGGATGGGGCCAGTGAACGGCTCGGCTCGGTAGTAGTTTCGCTCACCCATGGCCGTTGGTCCCAGGACTGCCTGGGCCCTCTGCCCTCCAGTTTTAACTGGGAGCCAGACTGGGTCATAATGGGGCAGGTGGTGAGGTCACAGTGAGGGAGGGGGATGAAAAGGAGGGCCCAGAGTGGCATTCCCTGGTAACCAGGGTCAGGTAAGCTGAGCCTGGACAGTCAAACAGGGCCCGGTGGCCGGCATACATCCCCTCGAGCGGTCATTCATTCGCTCACCGCCCGCTGACTCACTTGTTCAAATGACACATTGCGTCTCTTGGCCCCTCTTGAGACTAGGAAGACCTTGGCCTCAGAGGCCTGCTGAAGGCCTGGCTGGAGTCCAGAGCCTCAGCCTTCTTCATGCCCTTCACTGGGCCTGGAGCTGGACCTGCCCAGATGTGGAACCTCCCAGTTTGGAAGCAACTTCTTGTATGAGGCTCTCTGTGGACAGGGACAGCTGAGACACAGAGGAGGTGCCCAGAGACCAGGGGTTTGGAGTCTGCAGCTGCAGATGTACTTAGTGCATGGTATAGGACCAGGAGGGGCCTGCTGGCAGAACTGTGGCCACTAAACCAAAGGGACCCTCAGGCCAAGAAGGGGACACTGGCTTCTTATTGCAGGAAGCCAAGCGCAGGGACCCAGGCTGGCAGAAGGAGTGGCGCTTCCAAGCCACAGACCACCAATGTTTCCTGGACTCTGGCGCTCTTTATTCCTCTCTCCATGCCCTGCCGCCCCCTGCCCCTGCCCCCACTTGCTGCTGGTAAGTTCATTTTCCCAGTCTGGCTCCCGTGCAGAGAGGGCCTGGAGGCCGAGGTGGAAGGTAGCAGCGAGTTGGCCCGCGCTTGGCCCTCCTGCGGTTGCCGCTTCAGCACCAGACTGTCATACACCTGGTAGTTGGCATTGCCTCCCGGGTTCCGGCTGAGTGGCATGAAGGTGGGCGGGGGTGGAGGGTGCTCGGTAGCCTGGACGTCGGGCAGGAGGTGAGAGGGGCGGAGGAGCAGCGCTGAGCTGGGAGCCGGGGCCCGCTGGTCCGAGGCCTCGGCCAGTACCGTGAGGGAGGCGGAGGTGGCCACAGGGCGCCGCAAGGGCAGGATCTCAGCCCATTCGGCCGCCGGGTGCCGCACCTCGTGGGGATCGCGGGAGTAATCCAAGTGTCCCGTGGAGGGATGCAGGCTGCGGTTGGACTCGCTGTGAGCACAGCTGGGGAGGCTACGTCTGTGGGCCGGTGGGGTGTCGCGCTACCAGGCGTCGGGCCGGTAGACCCGAGGCACCAGAGCGGATGGAGGCTCAGAGCCCTCCAGACCCAGACTCCGCCATGGGCCCAGTTGCCGTCCTTTCGGCCCGCGAGCCCCTCGACCTGCACCTGGCCGCCCCCACCGGCGCCCAGCCCCGGCGCCGCCACCTGTGTGCCGGTGTGTCCCTCCACAGCTCCCTCCGACAAAAGCCCCACCCCCACCCCGCCCCTCTGGCGTGTCACCGCGGCCGGGTGCGGGAGCGGGATCGAGGGCAGGGGCCGCTTCCCCGGGCCTGCCGGCCACCAGGGGCGGGGTCCTGAGCTCGGCGGGGGGTGTGGGGGCAAGGGTGGCCTTGCCGGGGCTGAGGGGCCGTGGCGACTCAATGGTGGCTCCCGGTGGCTTCGGGCCAGCTGCTGTCGGGCAGGAGGGCCGGCCCGGGCTGCGGCCGGGCTGCGCCTAGGGCCGCGTGGGCGGGCAGGGCCGATGCCCAAGGGACCGCGGGCCCCGGGCCCTGAAGCCTCCGGGGCCACGTCCCTGTGAGCGACGTGCGGGATCTTGGGCGGGGCGCCAAGCGCCGAAGGGTTTGCTGGGTCACGGCCGCCCTGGGCTGGGAGGTGGTCGCCAAACCCTCCGCCGCCGCCCGATACCCGAGACCTCCGTTGCCCCTGCCTGGGCGGGCGAGGGGGCCCTGCCGGGGCGGGCCGGCCGCCAGGCTGGCGTTAAGGCGCCAGCGCCAGCGAAACTGGGCCTCAAGAGGCCGCCCGCGGCCCCCCGCCCCCGTCTACGGCCATACCACCCTGAACGCGCCCGATCTCGTCTGATCTCGGAAGCTAAGCAGGGTCGGGCCTGGTTAGTACTTGGATGGGAGACCGCCTGGGAATACCGGGTGCTGTAGGCTTTTTGCCTCCTGCTCCGCCCGCCTTCTCCTTTACTCGCCCGCGGCGGGGGCCGCCGGCTCCGCCCCCGCCGGGCCCCGCTGCAGGCCCCACCTCCTCAGGCCCCTCCCACCACGGCGCGCGCCGGCGGGGTCGCTCCCCGCCGGCCCGGCCGGCCAGGCGGCCAGAAGGCGGCCCTGGAAGGCAGCCGCACCCCAGACGCTCCCGGGGTGGCTGGCCCGGACCCAGACTCCGCCGCGGGCCCAGTTGCCGTCCTTTCGGCCCGCGAGCCCCTCGACCTGCACCTGGCCGCCCCCACCGGCGCCCAGCCCCGGCGCCGCCACCTGTGTGCCGGTGTGTCCCTCCACAGCTCCCTCCGACAAAAGCCCCCCCCCACCCCGCCCCTCTGGCGTGTCACCGCGGCCGGGTGCGGGAGCGGGATCGAGGGCAGGGGCCGCTTCCCCGGGCCTGCCGGCCACCAGGGGCGGGGTCCTGAGCTCGGCGGGGGGTGTGGGGGCAAGGGTGGCCTTGCCGGGGCTGAGGGGCCGTGGCGACTCAATGGTGGCTCCCGGTGGCTTCGGGCCAGCTGCTGTCGGGCAGGAGGGCCGGCCCGGGCTGCGGCCGGGCTGCGCCTAGGGCCGCGTGGGCGGGCAGGGCCGATGCCCAAGGGACCGCGGGCCCCGGGCCCTGAAGCCTCCGGGGCCACGTCCCTGTGAGCGACGTGCGGGATCTTGGGCGGGGCGCCAAGCGCCGAAGGGTTTGCTGGGTCACGGCCGCCCTGGGCTGGGAGGTGGTCGCCAAACCCTCCGCCGCCGCCCGATACCCGAGACCTCCGTTGCCCCTGCCTGGGCGGGCGAGGGGGCCCTGCCGGGGCGGGCCGGCCGCCAGGCTGGCGTTAAGGCGCCAGCGCCAGCGAAACTGGGCCTCAAGAGGCCGCCCGCGGCCCCCCGCCCCCGTCTACGGCCATACCACCCTGAACGCGCCCGATCTCGTCTGATCTCGGAAGCTAAGCAGGGTCGGGCCTGGTTAGTACTTGGATGGGAGACCGCCTGGGAATACCGGGTGCTGTAGGCTTTTTGCCTCCCGCTCCGCCCGCCTTCTCCTTTACTCGCCCGCGGCGGGGGGGCCGCCGGCTCCGCCCCCGCCGAGCCCCGCTGCAGGCAGTAGTCAAGGTGGGTTTACCTGCCCGAGCAGGAAGCTTGGGCGATGGCAGAAGTGGGAAGAAACTCTTGAGCACAGGTTCTTGGGATCCACAGAGCAGCGCATGCACATGCGATGGGTGCCTACACAGCTGGCTTGCTTGTCTGTGGGGAAAGGCGAGATGGGTCAGGGCCTGGGTTCCTGAGGGGCTGAGAATCAAGGCAGGGATAGAAGAAAGGGGACAGGCCCACATCCCCTGAACCCACGCCGGCGCCCACTCACCTTTGTGGAAAATACGATTGAAAAGTGCCCGCAAGAATCTCTTCAGATGCCTCCAGAGTTGAGGGAAGAAGGGGAGGGGGGAGGCCGGGAGCAGGGTGAGCCCTGAAATCCAACCCTTGTCCCGGTCACACCCCAGCAGCCCTCCCACCTCAGCCCCTTCAAGACCCCAGGGCTCCCCCAACCGCGCTGCACAGATCCTGCCCTGACCATAGTCACCATGTTGATCCCCACGTTGAGCAAGATGAAGCTGACCGGGAGCAGAAGAATTGAGTATCCTTGCTCCTGGCATTTCCTGGGGATGGGGCCAGTGAACGGCTCGGCTCGGTAGTAGTTTCGCTCACCCATGGCCGTTGGTCCCAGGACTGCCTGGGCCCTCTGCCCTCCAGTTTTAACTGGGAGCCAGACTGGGTCATAATGGGGCAGGTGGTGAGGTCACAGTGAGGGAGGGGGATGAAAAGGAGGGCCCAGAGTGGCATTCCCTGGTAACCAGGGTCAGGTAAGCTGAGCCTGGACAGTCAAACAGGGCCCGGTGGCCGGCATACATCCCCTCGAGCGGTCATTCATTCGCTCACCGCCCGCTGACTCACTTGTTCAAATGACACATTGCGTCTCTTGGCCCCTCTTGAGACTAGGAAGACCTTGGCCTCAGAGGCCTGCTGAAGGCCTGGCTGGAGTCCAGAGCCTCAGCCTTCTTCATGCCCTTCACTGGGCCTGGAGCTGGACCTGCCCAGATGTGGAACCTCCCAGTTTGGAAGCAACTTCTTGTATGAGGCTCTCTGTGGACAGGGACAGCTGAGACACAGAGGAGGTGCCCAGAGACCAGGGGTTTGGAGTCTGCAGCTGCAGATGTACTTAGTGCATGGTATAGGACCAGGAGGGGCCTGCTGGCAGAACTGTGGCCACTAAACCAAAGGGACCCTCAGGCCAAGAAGGGGACACTGGCTTCTTATTGCAGGAAGCCAAGCGCAGGGACCCAGGCTGGCAGAAGGAGTGGCGCTTCCAAGCCACAGACCACCAATGTTTCCTGGACTCTGGCGCTCTTTATTCCTCTCTCCATGCCCTGCCGCCCCCTGCCCCTGCCCCCACTTGCTGCTGGTAAGTTCATTTTCCCAGTCTGGCTCCCGTGCAGAGAGGGCCTGGAGGCCGAGGTGGAAGGTAGCAGCGAGTTGGCCCGCGCTTGGCCCTCCTGCGGTTGCCGCTTCAGCACCAGACTGTCATACACCTGGTAGTTGGCATTGCCTCCCGGGTTCCGGCTGAGTGGCATGAAGGTGGGCGGGGGTGGAGGGTGCTCGGTAGCCTGGACGTCGGGCAGGAGGTGAGAGGGGCGGAGGAGCAGCGCTGAGCTGGGAGCCGGGGCCCGCTGGTCCGAGGCCTCGGCCAGTACCGTGAGGGAGGCGGAGGTGGCCACAGGGCGCCGCAAGGGCAGGATCTCAGCCCATTCGGCCGCCGGGTGCCGCACCTCGTGGGGATCGCGGGAGTAATCCAAGTGTCCCGTGGAGGGATGCAGGCTGCGGTTGGACTCGCTGTGAGCACAGCTGGGGAGGCTACGTCTGTGGGCCGGTGGGGTGTCGCGCTACCAGGCGTCGGGCCGGTAGACCCGAGGCACCAGAGCGGATGGAGGCTCAGAGCCCTCCAGACCCAGACTCCGCCATGGGCCCAGTTGCCGTCCTTTCGGCCCGCGAGCCCCTCGACCTGCACCTGGCCGCCCCCACCGGCGCCCAGCCCCGGCGCCGCCACCTGTGTGCCGGTGTGTCCCTCCACAGCTCCCTCCGACAAAAGCCCCCCCCCCCACCCCGCCCCTCTGGCGTGTCACCGCGGCCGGGTGCGGGAGCGGGATCGAGGGCAGGGGCCGCTTCCCCGGGCCTGCCGGCCACCAGGGGCGGGGTCCTGAGCTCGGCGGGGGGTGTGGGGGCAAGGGTGGCCTTGCCGGGGCTGAGGGGCCGTGGCGACTCAATGGTGGCTCCCGGTGGCTTCGGGCCAGCTGCTGTCGGGCAGGAGGGCCGGCCCGGGCTGCGGCCGGGCTGCGCCTAGGGCCGCGTGGGCGGGCAGGGCCGATGCCCAAGGGACCGCGGGCCCCGGGCCCTGAAGCCTCCGGGGCCACGTCCCTGTGAGCGACGTGCGGGATCTTGGGCGGGGCGCCAAGCGCCGAAGGGTTTGCTGGGTCACGGCCGCCCTGGGCTGGGAGGTGGTCGCCAAACCCTCCGCCGCCGCCCGATACCCGAGACCTCCGTTGCCCCTGCCTGGGCGGGCGAGGGGGCCCTGCCGGGGCGGGCCGGCCGCCAGGCTGGCGTTAAGGCGCCAGCGCCAGCGAAACTGGGCCTCAAGAGGCCGCCCGCGGCCCCCCGCCCCCGTCTACGGCCATACCACCCTGAACGCGCCCGATCTCGTCTGATCTCGGAAGCTAAGCAGGGTCAGGCCTGGTTAGTACTTGGATGGGAGACCGCCTGGGAATACCGGGTGCTGTAGGCTTTTTGCCTCCTGCTCCGCCCGCCTTCTCCTTTACTCGCCCGCGGCGGGGGCCGCCGGCTCCGCCCCCGCCGGGCCCCGCTGCAGGCCCCACCTCCTCAGGCCCCTCCCACCACGGCGCGCGCCGGCGGGGTCGCTCCCCGCCGGCCCGGCCGGCCAGGCGGCCAGAAGGCGGCCCTGGAAGGCAGCCGCACCCCAGACGCTCCCGGGGTGGCTGGCCCGGACCCAGACTCCGCCGCGGGCCCAGTTGCCGTCCTTTCGGCCCGCGAGCCCCTCGACCTGCACCTGGCCGCCCCCACCGGCGCCCAGCCCCGGCGCCGCCACCTGTGTGCCGGTGTGTCCCTCCACAGCTCCCTCCGACAAAAGCCCCACCCCCACCCCGCCCCTCTGGCGTGTCACCGCGGCCGGGTGCGGGAGCGGGATCGAGGGCAGGGGCCGCTTCCCCGGGCCTGCCGGCCACCAGGGGCGGGGTCCTGAGCTCGGCGGGGGGTGTGGGGGCAAGGGTGGCCTTGCCGGGGCTGAGGGGCCGTGGCGACTCAATGGTGGCTCCCGGTGGCTTCGGGCCAGCTGCTGTCGGGCAGGAGGGCCGGCCCGGGCTGCGGCCGGGCTGCGCCTAGGGCCGCGTGGGCGGGCAGGGCCGATGCCCAAGGGACCGCGGGCCCCGGGCCCTGAAGCCTCCGGGGCCACGTCCCTGTGAGCGACGTGCGGGATCTTGGGCGGGGCGCCAAGCGCCGAAGGGTTTGCTGGGTCACGGCCGCCCTGGGCTGGGAGGTGGTCGCCAAACCCTCCGCCGCCGCCCGATACCCGAGACCTCCGTTGCCCCTGCCTGGGCGGGCGAGGGGGCCCTGCCGGGGCGGGCCGGCCGCCAGGCTGGCGTTAAGGCGCCAGCGCCAGCGAAACTGGGCCTCAAGAGGCCGCCCGCGGCCCCCCGCCCCCGTCTACGGCCATACCACCCTGAACGCGCCCGATCTCGTCTGATCTCGGAAGCTAAGCAGGGTCGGGCCTGGTTAGTACTTGGATGGGAGACCGCCTGGGAATACCGGGTGCTGTAGGCTTTTTGCCTCCCGCTCCGCCCGCCTTCTCCTTTACTCGCCCGCGGCGGGGGGGCCGCCGGCTCCGCCCCCGCCGAGCCCCGCTGCAGGCAGTAGTCAAGGTGGGTTTACCTGCCCGAGCAGGAAGCTTGGGCGATGGCAGAAGTGGGAAGAAACTCTTGAGCACAGGTTCTTGGGATCCACGGAGCAGCGCATGCACATGCGATGGGTGCCTACACAGCTGGCTTGCTTGTCTGTGGGGAAAGGCGAGATGGGTCAGGGCCTGGGTTCCTGAGGGGCTGAGAATCAAGGCAGGGATAGAAGAAAGGGGACAGGCCCACATCCCCTGAACCCACGCCGGCGCCCACTCACCTTTGTGGAAAATACGATTGAAAAGTGCCCGCAAGAATCTCTTCAGATGCCTCCAGAGTTGAGGGAAGAAGGGGAGGGGGGAGGCCGGGAGCAGGGTGAGCCCTGAAATCCAACCCTTGTCCCGGTCACACCCCAGCAGCCCTCCCACCTCAGCCCCTTCAAGACCCCAGGGCTCCCCCAACCGCGCTGCACAGATCCTGCCCTGACCATAGTCACCATGTTGATCCCCACGTTGAGCAAGATGAAGCTGACCGGGATCAGAAGAATTGAGTATCCTTGCTCCTGACATTTCCTGGGGATGGGGCCAGTGAACGGCTCGGCTCAGTAGTAGTTTCGCTCACCCATGGCCGTTGGTCCCAGGACTGCCTGGGCCCTCTGCCCTCCAGTTTTAACTGGGAGCCAGACTGGGTCATAATGGGGCAGGTGGTGAGGTCACAGTGAGGGAGGGGGATGAAAAGGAGGGCCCAGAGTGGCATTCCCTGGTAACCAGGGTCAGGTAAGCTGAGCCTGGACAGTCAAACAGGGCCCGGTGGCCGGCATACATCCCCTCGAGCGGTCATTCATTCGCTCACCGCCCGCTGACTCACTTGTTCAAATGACACATTGCGTCTCTTGGCCCCTCTTGAGACTAGGAAGACCTTGGCCTCAGAGGCCTGCTGAAGGCCTGGCTGGAGTCCAGAGCCTCAGCCTTCTTCATGCCCTTCACTGGGCCTGGAGCTGGACCTGCCCAGATGTGGAACCTCCCAGTTTGGAAGCAACTTCTTGTATGAGGCTCTCTGTGGACAGGGACAGCTGAGACACAGAGGAGGTGCCCAGAGACCAGGGGTTTGGAGTCTGCAGCTGCAGATGTACTTAGTGCATGGTATAGGACCAGGAGGGGCCTGCTGGCAGAACTGTGGCCACTAAACCAAAGGGACCCTCAGGCCAAGAAGGGGACACTGGCTTCTTATTGCAGGAAGCCAAGCGCAGGGACCCAGGCTGGCAGAAGGAGTGGCGCTTCCAAGCCACAGACCACCAATGTTTCCTGGACTCTGGCGCTCTTTATTCCTCTCTCCATGCCCTGCCGCCCCCTGCCCCTGCCCCCACTTGCTGCTGGTAAGTTCATTTTCCCAGTCTGGCTCCCGTGCAGAGAGGGCCTGGAGGCCGAGGTGGAAGGTAGCAGCGAGTTGGCCCGCGCTTGGCCCTCCTGCGGTTGCCGCTTCAGCACCAGACTGTCATACACCTGGTAGTTGGCATTGCCTCCCGGGTTCCGGCTGAGTGGCATGAAGGTGGGCGGGGGTGGAGGGTGCTCGGTAGCCTGGACGTCGGGCAGGAGGTGAGAGGGGCGGAGGAGCAGCGCTGAGCTGGGAGCCGGGGCCCGCTGGTCCGAGGCCTCGGCCAGTACCGTGAGGGAGGCGGAGGTGGCCACAGGGCGCCGCAAGGGCAGGATCTCAGCCCATTCGGCCGCCGGGTGCCGCACCTCGTGGGGATCGCGGGAGTAATCCAAGTGTCCCGTGGAGGGATGCAGGCTGCGGTTGGACTCGCTGTGAGCACAGCTGGGGAGGCTACGTCTGTGGGCCGGTGGGGTGTCGCGCTACCAGGCGTCGGGCCGGTAGACCCGAGGCACCAGAGCGGATGGAGGCTCAGAGCCCTCCAGACCCAGACTCCGCCATGGGCCCAGTTGCCGTCCTTTCGGCCCGCGAGCCCCTCGACCTGCACCTGGCCGCCCCCACCGGCGCCCAGCCCCGGCGCCGCCACCTGTGTGCCGGTGTGTCCCTCCACAGCTCCCTCCGACAAAAGCCCCACCCCCACCCCGCCCCTCTGGCGTGTCACCGCGGCCGGGTGCGGGAGCGGGATCGAGGGCAGGGGCCGCTTCCCCGGGCCTGCCGGCCACCAGGGGCGGGGTCCTGAGCTCGGCGGGGGGTGTGGGGGCAAGGGTGGCCTTGCCGGGGCTGAGGGGCCGTGGCGACTCAATGGTGGCTCCCGGTGGCTTCGGGCCAGCTGCTGTCGGGCAGGAGGGCCGGCCCGGGCTGCGGCCGGGCTGCGCCTAGGGCCGCGTGGGCGGGCAGGGCCGATGCCCAAGGGACCGCGGGCCCCGGGCCCTGAAGCCTCCGGGGCCACGTCCCTGTGAGCGACGTGCGGGATCTTGGGCGGGGCGCCAAGCGCCGAAGGGTTTGCTGGGTCACGGCCGCCCTGGGCTGGGAGGTGGTCGCCAAACCCTCCGCCGCCGCCCGATACCCGAGACCTCCGTTGCCCCTGCCTGGGCGGGCGAGGGGGCCCTGCCGGGGCGGGCCGGCCGCCAGGCTGGCGTTAAGGCGCCAGCGCCAGCGAAACTGGGCCTCAAGAGGCCGCCCGCGGCCCCCCGCCCCCGTCTACGGCCATACCACCCTGAACGCGCCCGATCTCGTCTGATCTCGGAAGCTAAGCAGGGTCGGGCCTGGTTAGTACTTGGATGGGAGACCGCCTGGGAATACCGGGTGCTGTAGGCTTTTTGCCTCCCGCTCCGCCCGCCTTCTCCTTTACTCGCCCGCGGCGGGGGGGCCGCCGGCTCCGCCCCCGCCGAGCCCCGCTGCAGGCAGTAGTCAAGGTGGGTTTACCTGCCCGAGCAGGAAGCTTGGGCGATGGCAGAAGTGGGAAGAAACTCTTGAGCACAGGTTCTTGGGATCCACGGAGCAGCGCATGCACATGCGATGGGTGCCTACACAGCTGGCTTGCTTGTCTGTGGGGAAAGGCGAGATGGGTCAGGGCCTGGGTTCCTGAGGGGCTGAGAATCAAGGCAGGGATAGAAGAAAGGGGACAGGCCCACATCCCCTGAACCCACGCCGGCGCCCACTCACCTTTGTGGAAAATACGATTGAAAAGTGCCCGCAAGAATCTCTTCAGATGCCTCCAGAGTTGAGGGAAGAAGGGGAGGGGGGAGGCCGGGAGCAGGGTGAGCCCTGAAATCCAACCCTTGTCCCGGTCACACCCCAGCAGCCCTCCCACCTCAGCCCCTTCAAGACCCCAGGGCTCCCCCAACCGCGCTGCACAGATCCTGCCCTGACCATAGTCACCATGTTGATCCCCACGTTGAGCAAGATGAAGCTGACCGGGAGCAGAAGAATTGAGTATCCTTGCTCCTGGCATTTCCTGGGGATGGGGCCAGTGAACGGCTCGGCTCGGTAGTAGTTTCGCTCACCCATGGCCGTTGGTCCCAGGACTGCCTGGGCCCTCTGCCCTCCAGTTTTAACTGGGAGCCAGACTGGGTCATAATGGGGCAGGTGGTGAGGTCACAGTGAGGGAGGGGGATGAAAAGGAGGGCCCAGAGTGGCATTCCCTGGTAACCAGGGTCAGGTAAGCTGAGCCTGGACAGTCAAACAGGGCCCGGTGGCCGGCATACATCCCCTCGAGCGGTCATTCATTCGCTCACCGCCCGCTGACTCACTTGTTCAAATGACACATTGCGTCTCTTGGCCCCTCTTGAGACTAGGAAGACCTTGGCCTCAGAGGCCTGCTGAAGGCCTGGCTGGAGTCCAGAGCCTCAGCCTTCTTCATGCCCTTCACTGGGCCTGGAGCTGGACCTGCCCAGATGTGGAACCTCCCAGTTTGGAAGCAACTTCTTGTATGAGGCTCTCTGTGGACAGGGACAGCTGAGACACAGAGGAGGTGCCCAGAGACCAGGGGTTTGGAGTCTGCAGCTGCAGATGTACTTAGTGCATGGTATAGGACCAGGAGGGGCCTGCTGGCAGAACTGTGGCCACTAAACCAAAGGGACCCTCAGGCCAAGAAGGGGACACTGGCTTCTTATTGCAGGAAGCCAAGCGCAGGGACCCAGGCTGGCAGAAGGAGTGGCGCTTCCAAGCCACAGACCACCAATGTTTCCTGGACTCTGGCGCTCTTTATTCCTCTCTCCATGCCCTGCCGCCCCCTGCCCCTGCCCCCACTTGCTGCTGGTAAGTTCATTTTCCCAGTCTGGCTCCCGTGCAGAGAGGGCCTGGAGGCCGAGGTGGAAGGTAGCAGCGAGTTGGCCCGCGCTTGGCCCTCCTGCGGTTGCCGCTTCAGCACCAGACTGTCATACACCTGGTAGTTGGCATTGCCTCCCGGGTTCCGGCTGAGTGGCATGAAGGTGGGCGGGGGTGGAGGGTGCTCGGTAGCCTGGACGTCGGGCAGGAGGTGAGAGGGGCGGAGGAGCAGCGCTGAGCTGGGAGCCGGGGCCCGCTGGTCCGAGGCCTCGGCCAGTACCGTGAGGGAGGCGGAGGTGGCCACAGGGCGCCGCAAGGGCAGGATCTCAGCCCATTCGGCCGCCGGGTGCCGCACCTCGTGGGGATCGCGGGAGTAATCCAAGTGTCCCGTGGAGGGATGCAGGCTGCGGTTGGACTCGCTGTGAGCACAGCTGGGGAGGCTACGTCTGTGGGCCGGTGGGGTGTCGCGCTACCAGGCGTCGGGCCGGTAGACCCGAGGCACCAGAGCGGATGGAGGCTCAGAGCCCTCCAGACCCAGACTCCGCCATGGGCCCAGTTGCCGTCCTTTCGGCCCGCGAGCCCCTCGACCTGCACCTGGCCGCCCCCACCGGCGCCCAGCCCCGGCGCCGCCACCTGTGTGCCAGTGTGTCCCTCCACAGCTCCCTCCGACAAAAGCCCCACCCCCACCCCGCCCCTCTGGCGTGTCACCGCGGCCGGGTGCGGGAGCGGGATCGAGGGCAGGGGCCGCTTCCCCGGGCCTGCCGGCCACCAGGGGCGGGGTCCTGAGCTCGGCGGGGGGTGTGGGGGCAAGGGTGGCCTTGCCGGGGCTGAGGGGCCGTGGCGACTCAATGGTGGCTCCCGGTGGCTTCGGGCCAGCTGCTGTCGGGCAGGAGGGCCGGCCCGGGCTGCGGCCGGGCTGCGCCTAGGGCCGCGTGGGCGGGCAGGGCCGATGCCCAAGGGACCGCGGGCCCCGGGCCCTGAAGCCTCCGGGGCCACGTCCCTGTGAGCGACGTGCGGGATCTTGGGCGGGGCGCCAAGCGCCGAAGGGTTTGCTGGGTCACGGCCGCCCTGGGCTGGGAGGTGGTCGCCAAACCCTCCGCCGCCGCCCGATACCCGAGACCTCCGTTGCCCCTGCCTGGGCGGGCGAGGGGGCCCTGCCGGGGCGGGCCGGCCGCCAGGCTGGCGTTAAGGCGCCAGCGCCAGCGAAACTGGGCCTCAAGAGGCCGCCCGCGGCCCCCCGCCCCCGTCTACGGCCATACCACCCTGAACGCGCCCGATCTCGTCTGATCTCGGAAGCTAAGCAGGGTCGGGCCTGGTTAGTACTTGGATGGGAGACCGCCTGGGAATACCGGGTGCTGTAGGCTTTTTGCCTCCCGCTCCGCCCGCCTTCTCCTTTACTCGCCCGCGGCGGGGGGGCCGCCGGCTCCGCCCCCGCCGGGCCCCGCTGCAGGCCCCACCTCCTCAGGCCCCTCCCACCACGGCGCGCGCCGGCGGGGTCGCTCCCCGCCGGCCCGGCCGGCCAGGCGGCCAGAAGGCGGCCCTGGAAGGCAGGCGCACCCCAGACGCTCCCGGGGTGGCTGGCCCGGACCCAGACTCCGCCGCGGGCCCAGTTGCCGTCCTTTCGGCCCGCGAGCCCCTCGACCTGCACCTGGCCGCCCCCACCGGCGCCCAGCCCCGGCGCCGCCACCTGTGTGCCGGTGTGTCCCTCCACAGCTCCCTCCGACAAAAGCCCCACCCCCACCCCGCCCCTCTGGCGTGTCACCGCGGCCGGGTGCGGGAGCGGGATCGAGGGCAGGGGCCGCTTCCCCGGGCCTGCCGGCCACCAGGGGCGGGGTCCTGAGCTCGGCGGGGGGTGTGGGGGCAAGGGTGGCCTTGCCGGGGCTGAGGGGCCGTGGCGACTCAATGGTGGCTCCCGGTGGCTTCGGGCCAGCTGCTGTCGGGCAGGAGGGCCGGCCCGGGCTGCGGCCGGGCTGCGCCTAGGGCCGCGTGGGCGGGCAGGGCCGATGCCCAAGGGACCGCGGGCCCCGGGCCCTGAAGCCTCCGGGGCCACGTCCCTGTGAGCGACGTGCGGGATCTTGGGCGGGGCGCCAAGCGCCGAAGGGTTTGCTGGGTCACGGCCGCCCTGGGCTGGGAGGTGGTCGCCAAACCCTCCGCCGCCGCCCGATACCCGAGACCTCCGTTGCCCCTGCCTGGGCGGGCGAGGGGGCCCTGCCGGGGCGGGCCGGCCGCCAGGCTGGCGTTAAGGCGCCAGCGCCAGCGAAACTGGGCCTCAAGAGGCCGCCCGCGGCCCCCCGCCCCCGTCTACGGCCATACCACCCTGAACGCGCCCGATCTCGTCTGATCTCGGAAGCTAAGCAGGGTCGGGCCTGGTTAGTACTTGGATGGGAGACCGCCTGGGAATACCGGGTGCTGTAGGCTTTTTGCCTCCCGCTCCGCCCGCCTTCTCCTTTACTCGCCCGCGGCGGGGGGGCCGCCGGCTCCGCCCCCGCCGAGCCCCGCTGCAGGCAGTAGTCAAGGTGGGTTTACCTGCCCGAGCAGGAAGCTTGGGCGATGGCAGAAGTGGGAAGAAACTCTTGAGCACAGGTTCTTGGGATCCACGGAGCAGCGCATGCACATGCGATGGGTGCCTACACAGCTGGCTTGCTTGTCTGTGGGGAAAGGCGAGATGGGTCAGGGCCTGGGTTCCTGAGGGGCTGAGAATCAAGGCAGGGATAGAAGAAAGGGGACAGGCCCACATCCCCTGAACCCACGCCGGCGCCCACTCACCTTTGTGGAAAATACGATTGAAAAGTGCCCGCAAGAATCTCTTCAGATGCCTCCAGAGTTGAGGGAAGAAGGGGAGGGGGGAGGCCGGGAGCAGGGTGAGCCCTGAAATCCAACCCTTGTCCCGGTCACACCCCAGCAGCCCTCCCACCTCAGCCCCTTCAAGACCCCAGGGCTCCCCCAACCGCGCTGCACAGATCCTGCCCTGACCGTAGTCACCATGTTGATCCCCACGTTGAGCAAGATGAAGCTGACCGGGATCAGAAGAATTGAGTATCCTTGCTCCTGGCATTTCCTGGGGATGGGGCCAGTGAACGGCTCGGCTCGGTAGTAGTTTCGCTCACCCATGGCCGTTGGTCCCAGGACTGCCTGGGCCCTCTGCCCTCCAGTTTTAACTGGGAGCCAGACTGGGTCATAATGGGGCAGGTGGTGAGGTCACAGTGAGGGAGGGGGATGAAAAGGAGGGCCCAGAGTGGCATTCCCTGGTAACCAGGGTCAGGTAAGCTGAGCCTGGACAGTCAAACAGGGCCCGGTGGCCGGCATACATCCCCTCGAGCGGTCATTCATTCGCTCACCGCCCGCTGACTCACTTGTTCAAATGACACATTGCGTCTCTTGGCCCCTCTTGAGACTAGGAAGACCTTGGCCTCAGAGGCCTGCTGAAGGCCTGGCTGGAGTCCAGAGCCTCAGCCTTCTTCATGCCCTTCACTGGGCCTGGAGCTGGACCTGCCCAGATGTGGAACCTCCCAGTTTGGAAGCAACTTCTTGTATGAGGCTCTCTGTGGACAGGGACAGCTGAGACACAGAGGAGGTGCCCAGAGACCAGGGGTTTGGAGTCTGCAGCTGCAGATGTACTTAGTGCATGGTATAGGACCAGGAGGGGCCTGCTGGCAGAACTGTGGCCACTAAACCAAAGGGACCCTCAGGCCAAGAAGGGGACACTGGCTTCTTATTGCAGGAAGCCAAGCGCAGGGACCCAGGCTGGCAGAAGGAGTGGCGCTTCCAAGCCACAGACCACCAATGTTTCCTGGACTCTGGCGCTCTTTATTCCTCTCTCCATGCCCTGCCGCCCCCTGCCCCTGCCCCCACTTGCTGCTGGTAAGTTCATTTTCCCAGTCTGGCTCCCGTGCAGAGAGGGCCTGGAGGCCGAGGTGGAAGGTAGCAGCGAGTTGGCCCGCGCTTGGCCCTCCTGCGGTTGCCGCTTCAGCACCAGACTGTCATACACCTGGTAGTTGGCATTGCCTCCCGGGTTCCGGCTGAGTGGCATGAAGGTGGGCGGGGGTGGAGGGTGCTCGGTAGCCTGGACGTCGGGCAGGAGGTGAGAGGGGCGGAGGAGCAGCGCTGAGCTGGGAGCCGGGGCCCGCTGGTCCGAGGCCTCGGCCAGTACCGTGAGGGAGGCGGAGGTGGCCACAGGGCGCCGCAAGGGCAGGATCTCAGCCCATTCGGCCGCCGGGTGCCGCACCTCGTGGGGATCGCGGGAGTAATCCAAGTGTCCCGTGGAGGGATGCAGGCTGCGGTTGGACTCGCTGTGAGCACAGCTGGGGAGGCTACGTCTGTGGGCCGGTGGGGTGTCGCGCTACCAGGCGTCGGGCCGGTAGACCCGAGGCACCAGAGCGGATGGAGGCTCAGAGCCCTCCAGACCCAGACTCCGCCATGGGCCCAGTTGCCGTCCTTTCGGCCCGCGAGCCCCTCGACCTGCACCTGGCCGCCCCCACCGGCGCCCAGCCCCGGCGCCGCCACCTGTGTGCCAGTGTGTCCCTCCACAGCTCCCTCCGACAAAAGCCCCACCCCCACCCCGCCCCTCTGGCGTGTCACCGCGGCCGGGTGCGGGAGCGGGATCGAGGGCAGGGGCCGCTTCCCCGGGCCTGCCGGCCACCAGGGGCGGGGTCCTGAGCTCGGCGGGGGGTGTGGGGGCAAGGGTGGCCTTGCCGGGGCTGAGGGGCCGTGGCGACTCAATGGTGGCTCCCGGTGGCTTCGGGCCAGCTGCTGTCGGGCAGGAGGGCCGGCCCGGGCTGCGGCCGGGCTGCGCCTAGGGCCGCGTGGGCGGGCAGGGCCGATGCCCAAGGGACCGCGGGCCCCGGGCCCTGAAGCCTCCGGGGCCACGTCCCTGTGAGCGACGTGCGGGATCTTGGGCGGGGCGCCAAGCGCCGAAGGGTTTGCTGGGTCACGGCCGCCCTGGGCTGGGAGGTGGTCGCCAAACCCTCCGCCGCCGCCCGATACCCGAGACCTCCGTTGCCCCTGCCTGGGCGGGCGAGGGGGCCCTGCCGGGGCGGGCCGGCCGCCAGGCTGGCGTTAAGGCGCCAGCGCCAGCGAAACTGGGCCTCAAGAGGCCGCCCGCGGCCCCCCGCCCCCGTCTACGGCCATACCACCCTGAACGCGCCCGATCTCGTCTGATCTCGGAAGCTAAGCAGGGTCGGGCCTGGTTAGTACTTGGATGGGAGACCGCCTGGGAATACCGGGTGCTGTAGGCTTTTTGCCTCCCGCTCCGCCCGCCTTCTCCTTTACTCGCCCGCGGCGGGGGGGCCGCCGGCTCCGCCCCCGCCGGGCCCCGCTGCAGGCCCCACCTCCTCAGGCCCCTCCCACCACGGCGCGCGCCGGCGGGGTCGCTCCCCGCCGGCCCGGCCGGCCAGGCGGCCAGAAGGCGGCCCTGGAAGGCAGGCGCACCCCAGACGCTCCCGGGGTGGCTGGCCCGGACCCAGACTCCGCCGCGGGCCCAGTTGCCGTCCTTTCGGCCCGCGAGCCCCTCGACCTGCACCTGGCCGCCCCCACCGGCGCCCAGCCCCGGCGCCGCCACCTGTGTGCCGGTGTGTCCCTCCACAGCTCCCTCCGACAAAAGCCCCCCCCACCCCGCCCCTCTGGCGTGTCACCGCGGCCGGGTGCGGGAGCGGGATCGAGGGCAGGGGCCGCTTCCCCGGGCCTGCCGGCCACCAGGGGCGGGGTCCTGAGCTCGGCGGGGGGTGTGGGGGCAAGGGTGGCCTTGCCGGGGTTGAGGGGCCGTGGCGACTCAATGGTGGCTCCCAGTGGCTTCGGGCCAGCTGCTGTCGGGCAGGAGGGCCGGCCCGGGCTGCGGCCGGGCTGCGCCTAGGGCCGCGTGGGCGGGCAGGGCCGATGCCCAAGGGACCGCGGGCCCCGGGCCCTGAAGCCTCCGGGGCCACGTCCCTGTGAGCGACGTGCGGGATCTTGGGCGGGGCGCCAAGCGCCGAAGGGTTTGCTGGGTCACGGCCGCCCTGGGCTGGGAGGTGGTCGCCAAACCCTCCGCCGCCGCCCGATACCCGAGACCTCCGTTGCCCCTGCCTGGGCGGGCGAGGGGGCCCTGCCGGGGCGGGCCGGCCGCCAGGCTGGCGTTAAGGCGCCAGCGCCAGCGAAACTGGGCCTCAAGAGGCCGCCCGCGGCCCCCCGCCCCCGTCTACGGCCATACCACCCTGAACGCGCCCGATCTCGTCTGATCTCGGAAGCTAAGCAGGGTCGGGCCTGGTTAGTACTTGGATGGGAGACCGCCTGGGAATACCGGGTGCTGTAGGCTTTTTGCCTCCCGCTCCGCCCGCCTTCTCCTTTACTCGCCCGCGGCGGGGGCCGCCGGCTCCGCCCCCGCCGGGCCCCGCTGCAGGCCCCACCTCCTCAGGCCCCTCCCACCACGGCGCGCGCCGGCGGGGTCGCTCCCCGCCGGCCCGGCCGGCCAGGCGGCCAGAAGGCGGCCCTGGAAGGCAGGCGCACCCCAGACGCTCCCGGGGTGGCTGGCCCGGACCCAGACTCCGCCGCGGGCCCAGTTGCCGTCCTTTCGGCCCGCGAGCCCCTCGACCTGCACCTGGCCGCCCCCACCGGCGCCCAGCCCCGGCGCCGCCACCTGTGTGCCGGTGTGTCCCTCCACAGCTCCCTCCGACAAAAGCCCCCCCCCACCCCGCCCCTCTGGCGTGTCACCGCGGCCGGGTGCGGGAGCGGGATCGAGGGCAGGGGCCGCTTCCCCGGGCCTGCCGGCCACCAGGGGCGGGGTCCTGAGCTCGGCGGGGGGTGTGGGGGCAAGGGTGGCCTTGCCGGGGCTGAGGGGCCGTGGCGACTCAATGGTGGCTCCCGGTGGCTTCGGGCCAGCTGCTGTCGGGCAGGAGGGCCGGCCCGGGCTGCGGCCGGGCTGCGCCTAGGGCCGCGTGGGCGGGCAGGGCCGATGCCCAAGGGACCGCGGGCCCCGGGCCCTGAAGCCTCCGGGGCCACGTCCCTGTGAGCGACGTGCGGGATCTTGGGCGGGGCGCCAAGCGCCGAAGGGTTTGCTGGGTCACGGCCGCCCTGGGCTGGGAGGTGGTCGCCAAACCCTCCGCCGCCGCCCGATACCCGAGACCTCCGTTGCCCCTGCCTGGGCGGGCGAGGGGGCCCTGCCGGGGCGGGCCGGCCGCCAGGCTGGCGTTAAGGCGCCAGCGCCAGCGAAACTGGGCCTCAAGAGGCCGCCCGCGGCCCCCCGCCCCCGTCTACGGCCATACCACCCTGAACGCGCCCGATCTCGTCTGATCTCTGGAAGCTAAGCAGGGTCGGGCCTGGTTAGTACTTGGATGGGAGACCGCCTGGGAATACCGGGTGCTGTAGGCTTTTTGCCTCCCGCTCCGCCCGCCTTCTCCTTTACTCGCCCGCGGCGGGGGGGCCGCCGGCTCCGCCCCCGCCGAGCCCCGCTGCAGGCAGTAGTCAAGGTGGGTTTACCTGCCCGAGCAGGAAGCTTGGGCGATGGCAGAAGTGGGAAGAAACTCTTGAGCACAGGTTCTTGGGATCCACGGAGCAGCGCATGCACATGCGATGGGTGCCTACACAGCTGGCTTGCTTGTCTGTGGGGAAAGGCGAGATGGGTCAGGGCCTGGGTTCCTGAGGGGCTGAGAATCAAGGCAGGGATAGAAGAAAGGGGACAGGCCCACATCCCCTGAACCCACGCCGGCGCCCACTCACCTTTGTGGAAAATACGATTGAAAAGTGCCCGCAAGAATCTCTTCAGATGCCTCCAGAGTTGAGGGAAGAAGGGGAGGGGGGAGGCCGGGAGCAGGGTGAGCCCTGAAATCCAACCCTTGTCCCGGTCACACCCCAGCAGCCCTCCCACCTCAGCCCCTTCAAGACCCCAGGGCTCCCCCAACCGCGCTGCACAGATCCTGCCCTGACCATAGTCACCATGTTGATCCCCACGTTGAGCAAGATGAAGCTGACCGGGAGCAGAAGAATTGAGTATCCTTGCTCCTGGCATTTCCTGGGGATGGGGCCAGTGAACGGCTCGGCTCGGTAGTAGTTTCGCTCACCCATGGCCGTTGGTCCCAGGACTGCCTGGGCCCTCTGCCCTCCAGTTTTAACTGGGAGCCAGACTGGGTCATAATGGGGCAGGTGGTGAGGTCACAGTGAGGGAGGGGGATGAAAAGGAGGGCCCAGAGTGGCATTCCCTGGTAACCAGGGTCAGGTAAGCTGAGCCTGGACAGTCAAACAGGGCCCGGTGGCCGGCATACATCCCCTCGAGCGGTCATTCATTCGCTCACCGCCCGCTGACTCACTTGTTCAAATGACACATTGCGTCTCTTGGCCCCTCTTGAGACTAGGAAGACCTTGGCCTCAGAGGCCTGCTGAAGGCCTGGCTGGAGTCCAGAGCCTCAGCCTTCTTCATGCCCTTCACTGGGCCTGGAGCTGGACCTGCCCAGATGTGGAACCTCCCAGTTTGGAAGCAACTTCTTGTATGAGGCTCTCTGTGGACAGGGACAGCTGAGCCACAGAGGAGGTGCCCAGAGACCAGGGGTTTGGAGTCTGCAGCTGCAGATGTACTTAGTGCATGGTATAGGACCAGGAGGGGCCTGCTGGCAGAACTGTGGCCACTAAACCAAAGGGACCCTCAGGCCAAGAAGGGGACACTGGCTTCTTATTGCAGGAAGCCAAGCGCAGGGACCCAGGCTGGCAGAAGGAGTGGCGCTTCCAAGCCACAGACCACCAATGTTTCCTGGACTCTGGCGCTCTTTATTCCTCTCTCCATGCCCTGCCGCCCCCTGCCCCTGCCCCCACTTGCTGCTGGTAAGTTCACTTTCCCAGTCTGGCTCCCGTGCAGAGAGGGCCTGGAGGCCGAGGTGGAAGGTAGCAGCGAGTTGGTCCGCGCTTGGCCCTCCTGCGGTTGCCGCTTCAGCACCAGACTGTCATACACCTGGTAGTTGGCATTGCCTCCCGGGTTCCGGCTGAGTGGCATGAAGGTGGGCGGGGGTGGAGGGTGCTCGGTAGCCTGGACGTCGGGCAGGAGGTGAGAGGGGCGGAGGAGCAGCGCTGAGCTGGGAGCCGGGGCCCGCTGGTCCGAGGCCTCGGCCAGTACCGTGAGGGAGGCGGAGGTGGCCACAGGGCGCCGCAAGGGCAGGATCTCAGCCCATTCGGCCGCCGGGTGCCGCACCTCGTGGGGATCGCGGGAGTAATCCAAGTGTCCCGTGGAGGGATGCAGGCTGCGGTTGGACTCGCTGTGAGCACAGCTGGGGAGGCTACGTCTGTGGGCCGGTGGGGTGTCGCGCTACCAGGCGTCGGGCCGGTAGACCCGAGGCACCAGAGCGGATGGAGGCTCAGAGCCCTCCAGACCCAGACTCCGCCATGGGCCCAGTTGCCGTCCTTTCGGCCCGCGAGCCCCTCGACCTGCACCTGGCCGCCCCCACCGGCGCCCAGCCCCGGCGCCGCCACCTGTGTGCTGGTGTGTCCCTCCACAGCTCCCTCCGACAAAAGCCCCACCCCCACCCCGCCCCTCTGGCGTGTCACCGCGGCCGGGTGCGGGAGCGGGATCGAGGGCAGGGGCCGCTTCCCCGGGCCTGCCGGCCACCAGGGGCGGGGTCCTGAGCTCGGCGGGGGGTGTGGGGGCAAGGGTGGCCTTGCCGGGGCTGAGGGGCCGTGGCGACTCAATGGTGGCTCCCGGTGGCTTCGGGCCAGCTGCTGTCGGGCAGGAGGGCCGGCCCGGGCTGCGGCCGGGCTGCGCCTAGGGCCGCGTGGGCGGGCAGGGCCGATGCCCAAGGGACCGCGGGCCCCGGGCCCTGAAGCCTCCGGGGCCACGTCCCTGTGAGCGACGTGCGGGATCTTGGGCGGGGCGCCAAGCGCCGAAGGGTTTGCTGGGTCACGGCCGCCCTGGGCTGGGAGGTGGTCGCCAAACCCTCCGCCGCCGCCCGATACCCGAGACCTCCGTTGCCCCTGCCTGGGCGGGCGAGGGGGCCCTGCCGGGGCGGGCCGGCCGCCAGGCTGGCGTTAAGGCGCCAGCGCCAGCGAAACTGGGCCTCAAGAGGCCGCCCGCGGCCCCCCGCCCCCGTCTACGGCCATACCACCCTGAACGCGCCCGATCTCGTCTGATCTCGGAAGCTAAGCAGTGTCGGGCCTGGTTAGTACTTGGATGGGAGACCGCCTGGGAATACCGGGTGCTGTAGGCTTTTTGCCTCCCGCTCCGCCCGCCTTCTCCTTTACTCGCCCGCGGCGGGGGGGCCGCCGGCTCCGCCCCCGCCGAGCCCCGCTGCAGGCAGTAGTCAAGGTGGGTTTACCTGCCCGAGCAGGAAGCTTGGGCGATGGCAGAAGTGGGAAGAAACTCTTGAGCACAGGTTCTTGGGATCCACGGAGCAGCGCATGCACATGCGATGGGTGCCTACACAGCTGGCTTGCTTGTCTGTGGGGAAAGGCGAGATGGGTCAGGGCCTGGGTTCCTGAGGGGCTGAGAATCAAGGCAGGGATAGAAGAAAGGGGACAGGCCCACATCCCCTGAACCCACGCCGGCGCCCACTCACCTTTGTGGAAAATACGATTGAAAAGTGCCCGCAAGAATCTCTTCAGATGCCTCCAGAGTTGAGGGAAGAAGGGGAGGGGGGAGGCCGGGAGCAGGGTGAGCCCTGAAATCCAACCCTTGTCCCGGTCACACCCCAGCAGCCCTCCCACCTCAGCCCCTTCAAGACCCCAGGGCTCCCCCAACCGCGCTGCACAGATCCTGCCCTGACCATAGTCACCATGTTGATCCCCACGTTGAGCAAGATGAAGCTGACCGGGATCAGAAGAATTGAGTATCCTTGCTCCTGGCATTTCCTGGGGATGGGGCCAGTGAACGGCTCGGCTCGGTAGTAGTTTCGCTCACCCATGGCCGTTGGTCCCAGGACTGCCTGGGCCCTCTGCCCTCCAGTTTTAACTGGGAGCCAGACTGGGTCATAATGGGGCAGGTGGTGAGGTCACAGTGAGGGAGGGGGATGAAAAGGAGGGCCCAGAGTGGCATTCCCTGGTAACCAGGGTCAGGTAAGCTGAGCCTGGACAGTCAAACAGGGCCCGGTGGCCGGCATACATCCCCTCGAGCGGTCATTCATTCGCTCACCGCCCGCTGACTCACTTGTTCAAATGACACATTGCGTCTCTTGGCCCCTCTTGAGACTAGGAAGACCTTGGCCTCAGAGGCCTGCTGAAGGCCTGGCTGGAGTCCAGAGCCTCAGCCTTCTTCATGCCCTTCACTGGGCCTGGAGCTGGACCTGCCCAGATGTGGAACCTCCCAGTTTGGAAGCAACTTCTTGTATGAGGCTCTCTGTGGACAGGGACAGCTGAGACACAGAGGAGGTGCCCAGAGACCAGGGGTTTGGAGTCTGCAGCTGCAGATGTACTTAGTGCATGGTATAGGACCAGGAGGGGCCTGCTGGCAGAACTGTGGCCACTAAACCAAAGGGACCCTCAGGCCAAGAAGGGGACACTGGCTTCTTATTGCAGGAAGCCAAGCGCAGGGACCCAGGCTGGCAGAAGGAGTGGCGCTTCCAAGCCACAGACCACCAATGTTTCCTGGACTCTGGCGCTCTTTATTCCTCTCTCCATGCCCTGCCGCCCCCTGCCCCTGCCCCCACTTGCTGCTGGTAAGTTCATTTTCCCAGTCTGGCTCCCGTGCAGAGAGGGCCTGGAGGCCGAGGTGGAAGGTAGCAGCGAGTTGGCCCGCGCTTGGCCCTCCTGCGGTTGCCGCTTCAGCACCAGACTGTCATACACCTGGTAGTTGGCATTGCCTCCCGGGTTCCGGCTGAGTGGCATGAAGGTGGGCGGGGGTGGAGGGTGCTCGGTAGCCTGGACGTCGGGCAGGAGGTGAGAGGGGCGGAGGAGCAGCGCTGAGCTGGGAGCCGGGGCCCGCTGGTCCGAGGCCTCGGCCAGTACCGTGAGGGAGGCGGAGGTGGCCACAGGGCGCCGCAAGGGCAGGATCTCAGCCCATTCGGCCGCCGGGTGCCGCACCTCGTGGGGATCGCGGGAGTAATCCAAGTGTCCCGTGGAGGGATGCAGGCTGCGGTTGGACTCGCTGTGAGCACAGCTGGGGAGGCTACGTCTGTGGGCCGGTGGGGTGTCGCGCTACCAGGCGTCGGGCCGGTAGACCCGAGGCACCAGAGCGGATGGAGGCTCAGAGCCCTCCAGACCCAGACTCCGCCATGGGCCCAGTTGCCGTCCTTTCGGCCCGCGAGCCCCTCGACCTGCACCTGGCCGCCCCCACCGGCGCCCAGCCCCGGCGCCGCCACCTGTGTGCCAGTGTGTCCCTCCACAGCTCCCTCCGACAAAAGCCCCACCCCCACCCCGCCCCTCTGGCGTGTCACCGCGGCCGGGTGCGGGAGCGGGATCGAGGGCAGGGGCCGCTTCCCCGGGCCTGCCGGCCACCAGGGGCGGGGTCCTGAGCTCGGCGGGGGGTGTGGGGGCAAGGGTGGCCTTGCCGGGGCTGAGGGGCCGTGGCGACTCAATGGTGGCTCCCGGTGGCTTCGGGCCAGCTGCTGTCGGGCAGGAGGGCCGGCCCGGGCTGCGGCCGGGCTGCGCCTAGGGCCGCGTGGGCGGGCAGGGCCGATGCCCAAGGGACCGCGGGCCCCGGGCCCTGAAGCCTCCGGGGCCACGTCCCTGTGAGCGACGTGCGGGATCTTGGGCGGGGCGCCAAGCGCCGAAGGGTTTGCTGGGTCACGGCCGCCCTGGGCTGGGAGGTGGTCGCCAAACCCTCCGCCGCCGCCCGATACCCGAGACCTCCGTTGCCCCTGCCTGGGCGGGCGAGGGGGCCCTGCCGGGGCGGGCCGGCCGCCAGGCTGGCGTTAAGGCGCCAGCGCCAGCGAAACTGGGCCTCAAGAGGCCGCCCGCGGCCCCCCGCCCCCGTCTACGGCCATACCACCCTGAACGCGCCCGATCTCGTCTGATCTCGGAAGCTAAGCAGGGTCGGGCCTGGTTAGTACTTGGATGGGAGACCGCCTGGGAATACCGGGTGCTGTAGGCTTTTTGCCTCCCGCTCCGCCCGCCTTCTCCTTTACTCGCCCGCGGCGGGGGGGCCGCCGGCTCCGCCCCCGCCGGGCCCCGCTGCAGGCCCCACCTCCTCAGGCCCCTCCCACCACGGCGCGCGCCGGCGGGGTCGCTCCCCGCCGGCCCGGCCGGCCAGGCGGCCAGAAGGCGGCCCTGGAAGGCAGGCGCACCCCAGACGCTCCCGGGGTGGCTGGCCCGGACCCAGACTCCGCCGCGGGCCCAGTTGCCGTCCTTTCGGCCCGCGAGCCCCTCGACCTGCACCTGGCCGCCCCCACCGGCGCCCAGCCCCGGCGCCGCCACCTGTGTGCCGGTGTGTCCCTCCACAGCTCCCTCCGACAAAAGCCCCCCCCACCCCGCCCCTCTGGCGTGTCACCGCGGCCGGGTGCGGGAGCGGGATCGAGGGCAGGGGCCGCTTCCCCGGGCCTGCCGGCCACCAGGGGCGGGGTCCTGAGCTCGGCGGGGGGTGTGGGGGCAAGGGTGGCCTTGCCGGGGCTGAGGGGCCGTGGCGACTCAATGGTGGCTCCCGGTGGCTTCGGGCCAGCTGCTGTCGGGCAGGAGGGCCGGCCCGGGCTGCGGCCGGGCTGCGCCTAGGGCCGCGTGGGCGGGCAGGGCCGATGCCCAAGGGACCGCGGGCCCCGGGCCCTGAAGCCTCCGGGGCCACGTCCCTGTGAGCGACGTGCGGGATCTTGGGCGGGGCGCCAAGCGCCGAAGGGTTTGCTGGGTCACGGCCGCCCTGGGCTGGGAGGTGGTCGCCAAACCCTCCGCCGCCGCCCGATACCCGAGACCTCCGTTGCCCCTGCCTGGGCGGGCGAGGGGGCCCTGCCGGGGCGGGCCGGCCGCCAGGCTGGCGTTAAGGCGCCAGCGCCAGCGAAACTGGGCCTCAAGAGGCCGCCCGCGGCCCCCCGCCCCCGTCTACGGCCATACCACCCTGAACGCGCCCGATCTCGTCTGATCTCGGAAGCTAAGCAGGGTCGGGCCTGGTTAGTACTTGGATGGGAGACCGCCTGGGAATACCGGGTGCTGTAGGCTTTTTGCCTCCCGCTCCGCCCGCCTTCTCCTTTACTCGCCCGCGGCGGGGGGGCCGCCGGCTCCGCCCCCGCCGAGCCCCGCTGCAGGCAGTAGTCAAGGTGGGTTTACCTGCCCGAGCAGGAAGCTTGGGCGATGGCAGAAGTGGGAAGAAACTCTTGAGCACAGGTTCTTGGGATCCACGGAGCAGCGCATGCACATGCGATGGGTGCCTACACAGCTGGCTTGCTTGTCTGTGGGGAAAGGCGAGATGGGTCAGGGCCTGGGTTCCTGAGGGGCTGAGAATCAAGGCAGGGATAGAAGAAAGGGGACAGGCCCACATCCCCTGAACCCACGCCGGCGCCCACTCACCTTTGTGGAAAATACGATTGAAAAGTGCCCGCAAGAATCTCTTCAGATGCCTCCAGAGTTGAGGGAAGAAGGGGAGGGGGGAGGCCGGGAGCAGGGTGAGCCCTGAAATCCAACCCTTGTCCCGGTCACACCCCAGCAGCCCTCCCACCTCAGCCCCTTCAAGACCCCAGGGCTCCCCCAACCGCGCTGCACAGATCCTGCCCTGACCATAGTCACCATGTTGATCCCCACGTTGAGCAAGATGAAGCTGACCGGGAGCAGAAGAATTGAGTATCCTTGCTCCTGGCATTTCCTGGGGATGGGGCCAGTGAACGGCTCGGCTCGGTAGTAGTTTCGCTCACCCATGGCCGTTGGTCCCAGGACTGCCTGGGCCCTCTGCCCTCCAGTTTTAACTGGGAGCCAGACTGGGTCATAATGGGGCAGGTGGTGAGGTCACAGTGAGGGAGGGGGATGAAAAGGAGGGCCCAGAGTGGCATTCCCTGGTAACCAGGGTCAGGTAAGCTGAGCCTGGACAGTCAAACAGGGCCCGGTGGCCGGCATACATCCCCTCGAGCGGTCATTCATTCGCTCACCGCCCGCTGACTCACTTGTTCAAATGACACATTGCGTCTCTTGGCCCCTCTTGAGACTAGGAAGACCTTGGCCTCAGAGGCCTGCTGAAGGCCTGGCTGGAGTCCAGAGCCTCAGCCTTCTTCATGCCCTTCACTGGGCCTGGAGCTGGACCTGCCCAGATGTGGAACCTCCCAGTTTGGAAGCAACTTCTTGTATGAGGCTCTCTGTGGACAGGGACAGCTGAGACACAGAGGAGGTGCCCAGAGACCAGGGGTTTGGAGTCTGCAGCTGCAGATGTACTTAGTGCATGGTATAGGACCAGGAGGGGCCTGCTGGCAGAACTGTGGCCACTAAACCAAAGGGACCCTCAGGCCAAGAAGGGGACACTGGCTTCTTATTGCAGGAAGCCAAGCGCAGGGACCCAGGCTGGCAGAAGGAGTGGCGCTTCCAAGCCACAGACCACCAATGTTTCCTGGACTCTGGCGCTCTTTATTCCTCTCTCCATGCCCTGCCGCCCCCTGCCCCTGCCCCCACTTGCTGCTGGTAAGTTCATTTTCCCAGTCTGGCTCCCGTGCAGAGAGGGCCTGGAGGCCGAGGTGGAAGGTAGCAGCGAGTTGGCCCGCGCTTGGCCCTCCTGCGGTTGCCGCTTCAGCACCAGACTGTCATACACCTGGTAGTTGGCATTGCCTCCCGGGTTCCGGCTGAGTGGCATGAAGGTGGGCGGGGGTGGAGGGTGCTCGGTAGCCTGGACGTCGGGCAGGAGGTGAGAGGGGCGGAGGAGCAGCGCTGAGCTGGGAGCCGGGGCCCGCTGGTCCGAGGCCTCGGCCAGTACCGTGAGGGAGGCGGAGGTGGCCACAGGGCGCCGCAAGGGCAGGATCTCAGCCCATTCGGCCGCCGGGTGCCGCACCTCGTGGGGATCGCGGGAGTAATCCAAGTGTCCCGTGGAGGGATGCAGGCTGCGGTTGGACTCGCTGTGAGCACAGCTGGGGAGGCTACGTCTGTGGGCCGGTGGGGTGTCGCGCTACCAGGCGTCGGGCCGGTAGACCCGAGGCACCAGAGCGGATGGAGGCTCAGAGCCCTCCAGACCCAGACTCCGCCATGGGCCCAGTTGCCGTCCTTTCGGCCCGCGAGCCCCTCGACCTGCACCTGGCCGCCCCCACCGGCGCCCAGCCCCGGCGCCGCCACCTGTGTGCCAGTGTGTCCCTCCACAGCTCCCTCCGACAAAAGCCCCACCCCCACCCCGCCCCTCTGGCGTGTCACCGCGGCCGGGTGCGGGAGCGGGATCGAGGGCAGGGGCCGCTTCCCCGGGCCTGCCGGCCACCAGGGGCGGGGTCCTGAGCTCGGCGGGGGGTGTGGGGGCAAGGGTGGCCTTGCCGGGGCTGAGGGGCCGTGGCGACTCAATGGTGGCTCCCGGTGGCTTCGGGCCAGCTGCTGTCGGGCAGGAGGGCCGGCCCGGGCTGCGGCCGGGCTGCGCCTAGGGCCGCGTGGGCGGGCAGGGCCGATGCCCAAGGGACCGCGGGCCCCGGGCCCTGAAGCCTCCGGGGCCACGTCCCTGTGAGCGACGTGCGGGATCTTGGGCGGGGCGCCAAGCGCCGAAGGGTTTGCTGGGTCACGGCCGCCCTGGGCTGGGAGGTGGTCGCCAAACCCTCCGCCGCCGCCCGATACCCGAGACCTCCGTTGCCCCTGCCTGGGCGGGCGAGGGGGCCCTGCCGGGGCGGGCCGGCCGCCAGGCTGGCGTTAAGGCGCCAGCGCCAGCGAAACTGGGCCTCAAGAGGCCGCCCGCGGCCCCCCGCCCCCGTCTACGGCCATACCACCCTGAACGCGCCCGATCTCGTCTGATCTCGGAAGCTAAGCAGGGTCGGGCCTGGTTAGTACTTGGATGGGAGACCGCCTGGGAATACCGGGTGCTGTAGGCTTTTTGCCTCCCGCTCCGCCCGCCTTCTCCTTTACTCGCCCGCGGCGGGGGGGCCGCCGGCTCCGCCCCCGCCGGGCCCCGCTGCAGGCCCCACCTCCTCAGGCCCCTCCCACCACGGCGCGCGCCGGCGGGGTCGCTCCCCGCCGGCCCGGCCGGCCAGGCGGCCAGAAGGCGGCCCTGGAAGGCAGGCGCACCCCAGACGCTCCCGGGGTGGCTGGCCCGGACCCAGACTCCGCCGCGGGCCCAGTTGCCGTCCTTTCGGCCCGCGAGCCCCTCGACCTGCACCTGGCCGCCCCCACCGGCGCCCAGCCCCGGCGCCGCCACCTGTGTGCCGGTGTGTCCCTCCACAGCTCCCTCCGACAAAAGCCCCCCCCACCCCGCCCCTCTGGCGTGTCACCGCGGCCGGGTGCGGGAGCGGGATCGAGGGCAGGGGCCGCTTCCCCGGGCCTGCCGGCCACCAGGGGCGGGGTCCTGAGCTCGGCGGGGGGTGTGGGGGCAAGGGTGGCCTTGCCGGGGCTGAGGGGCCGTGGCGACTCAATGGTGGCTCCCGGTGGCTTCGGGCCAGCTGCTGTCGGGCAGGAGGGCCGGCCCGGGCTGCGGCCGGGCTGCGCCTAGGGCCGCGTGGGCGGGCAGGGCCGATGCCCAAGGGACCGCGGGCCCCGGGCCCTGAAGCCTCCGGGGCCACGTCCCTGTGAGCGACGTGCGGGATCTTGGGCGGGGCGCCAAGCGCCGAAGGGTTTGCTGGGTCACGGCCGCCCTGGGCTGGGAGGTGGTCGCCAAACCCTCCGCCGCCGCCCGATACCCGAGACCTCCGTTGCCCCTGCCTGGGCGGGCGAGGGGGCCCTGCCGGGGCGGGCCGGCCGCCAGGCTGGCGTTAAGGCGCCAGCGCCAGCGAAACTGGGCCTCAAGAGGCCGCCCGCGGCCCCCCGCCCCCGTCTACGGCCATACCACCCTGAACGCGCCCGATCTCGTCTGATCTCGGAAGCTAAGCAGGGTCGGGCCTGGTTAGTACTTGGATGGGAGACCGCCTGGGAATACCGGGTGCTGTAGGCTTTTTGCCTCCCGCTCCGCCCGCCTTCTCCTTTACTCGCCCGCGGCGGGGGGGCCGCCGGCTCCGCCCCCGCCGAGCCCCGCTGCAGGCAGTAGTCAAGGTGGGTTTACCTGCCCGAGCAGGAAGCTTGGGCGATGGCAGAAGTGGGAAGAAACTCTTGAGCACAGGTTCTTGGGATCCACGGAGCAGCGCATGCACATGCGATGGGTGCCTACACAGCTGGCTTGCTTGTCTGTGGGGAAAGGCGAGATGGGTCAGGGCCTGGGTTCCTGAGGGGCTGAGAATCAAGGCAGGGATAGAAGAAAGGGGACAGGCCCACATCCCCTGAACCCACGCCGGCGCCCACTCACCTTTGTGGAAAATACGATTGAAAAGTGCCCGCAAGAATCTCTTCAGATGCCTCCAGAGTTGAGGGAAGAAGGGGAGGGGGGAGGCCGGGAGCAGGGTGAGCCCTGAAATCCAACCCTTGTCCCGGTCACACCCCAGCAGCCCTCCCACCTCAGCCCCTTCAAGACCCCAGGGCTCCCCCAACCGCGCTGCACAGATCCTGCCCTGACCATAGTCACCATGTTGATCCCCACGTTGAGCAAGATGAAGCTGACCGGGAGCAGAAGAATTGAGTATCCTTGCTCCTGGCATTTCCTGGGGATGGGGCCAGTGAACGGCTCGGCTCGGTAGTAGTTTCGCTCACCCATGGCCGTTGGTCCCAGGACTGCCTGGGCCCTCTGCCCTCCAGTTTTAACTGGGAGCCAGACTGGGTCATAATGGGGCAGGTGGTGAGGTCACAGTGAGGGAGGGGGATGAAAAGGAGGGCCCAGAGTGGCATTCCCTGGTAACCAGGGTCAGGTAAGCTGAGCCTGGACAGTCAAACAGGGCCCGGTGGCCGGCATACATCCCCTCGAGCGGTCATTCATTCGCTCACCGCCCGCTGACTCACTTGTTCAAATGACACATTGCGTCTCTTGGCCCCTCTTGAGACTAGGAAGACCTTGGCCTCAGAGGCCTGCTGAAGGCCTGGCTGGAGTCCAGAGCCTCAGCCTTCTTCATGCCCTTCACTGGGCCTGGAGCTGGACCTGCCCAGATGTGGAACCTCCCAGTTTGGAAGCAACTTCTTGTATGAGGCTCTCTGTGGACAGGGACAGCTGAGACACAGAGGAGGTGCCCAGAGACCAGGGGTTTGGAGTCTGCAGCTGCAGATGTACTTAGTGCATGGTATAGGACCAGGAGGGGCCTGCTGGCAGAACTGTGGCCACTAAACCAAAGGGACCCTCAGGCCAAGAAGGGGACACTGGCTTCTTATTGCAGGAAGCCAAGCGCAGGGACCCAGGCTGGCAGAAGGAGTGGCGCTTCCAAGCCACAGACCACCAATGTTTCCTGGACTCTGGCGCTCTTTATTCCTCTCTCCATGCCCTGCCGCCCCCTGCCCCTGCCCCCACTTGCTGCTGGTAAGTTCATTTTCCCAGTCTGGCTCCCGTGCAGAGAGGGCCTGGAGGCCGAGGTGGAAGGTAGCAGCGAGTTGGCCCGCGCTTGGCCCTCCTGCGGTTGCCGCTTCAGCACCAGACTGTCATACACCTGGTAGTTGGCATTGCCTCCCGGGTTCCGGCTGAGTGGCATGAAGGTGGGCGGGGGTGGAGGGTGCTCGGTAGCCTGGACGTCGGGCAGGAGGTGAGAGGGGCGGAGGAGCAGCGCTGAGCTGGGAGCCGGGGCCCGCTGGTCCGAGGCCTCGGCCAGTACCGTGAGGGAGGCGGAGGTGGCCACAGGGCGCCGCAAGGGCAGGATCTCAGCCCATTCGGCCGCCGGGTGCCGCACCTCGTGGGGATCGCGGGAGTAATCCAAGTGTCCCGTGGAGGGATGCAGGCTGCGGTTGGACTCGCTGTGAGCACAGCTGGGGAGGCTACGTCTGTGGGCCGGTGGGGTGTCGCGCTACCAGGCGTCGGGCCGGTAGACCCGAGGCACCAGAGCGGATGGAGGCTCAGAGCCCTCCAGACCCAGACTCCGCCATGGGCCCAGTTGCCGTCCTTTCGGCCCGCGAGCCCCTCGACCTGCACCTGGCCGCCCCCACCGGCGCCCAGCCCCGGCGCCGCCACCTGTGTGCCGGTGTGTCCCTCCACAGCTCCCTCCGACAAAAGCCCCCCCCCACCCCGCCCCTCTGGCGTGTCACCGCGGCCGGGTGCGGGAGCGGGATCGAGGGCAGGGGCCGCTTCCCCGGGCCTGCCGGCCACCAGGGGCGGGGTCCTGAGCTCGGCGGGGGGTGTGGGGGCAAGGGTGGCCTTGCCGGGGCTGAGGGGCCGTGGCGACTCAATGGTGGCTCCCGGTGGCTTCGGGCCAGCTGCTGTCGGGCAGGAGGGCCGGCCCGGGCTGCGGCCGGGCTGCGCCTAGGGCCGCGTGGGCGGGCAGGGCCGATGCCCAAGGGACCGCGGGCCCCGGGCCCTGAAGCCTCCGGGGCCACGTCCCTGTGAGCGACGTGCGGGATCTTGGGCGGGGCGCCAAGCGCCGAAGGGTTTGCTGGGTCACGGCCGCCCTGGGCTGGGAGGTGGTCGCCAAACCCTCCGCCGCCGCCCGATACCCGAGACCTCCGTTGCCCCTGCCTGGGCGGGCGAGGGGGCCCTGCCGGGGCGGGCCGGCCGCCAGGCTGGCGTTAAGGCGCCAGCGCCAGCGAAACTGGGCCTCAAGAGGCCGCCCGCGGCCCCCCGCCCCCGTCTACGGCCATACCACCCTGAACGCGCCCGATCTCGTCTGATCTCGGAAGCTAAGCAGGGTCGGGCCTGGTTAGTACTTGGATGGGAGACCGCCTGGGAATACCGGGTGCTGTAGGCTTTTTGCCTCCCGCTCCGCCCGCCTTCTCCTTTACTCGCCCGCGGCGGGGGGGCCGCCGGCTCCGCCCCCGCCGAGCCCCGCTGCAGGCAGTAGTCAAGGTGGGTTTACCTGCCCGAGCAGGAAGCTTGGGCGATGGCAGAAGTGGGAAGAAACTCTTGAGCACAGGTTCTTGGGATCCACGGAGCAGCGCATGCACATGCGATGGGTGCCTACACAGCTGGCTTGCTTGTCTGTGGGGAAAGGCGAGATGGGTCAGGGCCTGGGTTCCTGAGGGGCTGAGAATCAAGGCAGGGATAGAAGAAAGGGGACAGGCCCACATCCCCTGAACCCACGCCGGCGCCCACTCACCTTTGTGGAAAATACGATTGAAAAGTGCCCGCAAGAATCTCTTCAGATGCCTCCAGAGTTGAGGGAAGAAGGGGGGGGGGAGGCCGGGAGCAGGGTGAGCCCTGAAATCCAACCCTTGTCCCGGTCACACCCCAGCAGCCCTCCCACCTCAGCCCCTTCAAGACCCCAGGGCTCCCCCAACCGCGCTGCACAGATCCTGCCCTGACCATAGTCACCATGTTGATCCCCACGTTGAGCAAGATGAAGCTGACCGGGAGCAGAAGAATTGAGTATCCTTGCTCCTGGCATTTCCTGGGGATGGGGCCAGTGAACGGCTCGGCTCGGTAGTAGTTTCGCTCACCCATGGCCGTTGGTCCCAGGACTGCCTGGGCCCTCTGCCCTCCAGTTTTAACTGGGAGCCAGACTGGGTCATAATGGGGCAGGTGGTGAGGTCACAGTGAGGGAGGGGGATGAAAAGGAGGGCCCAGAGTGGCATTCCCTGGTAACCAGGGTCAGGTAAGCTGAGCCTGGACAGTCAAACAGGGCCCGGTGGCCGGCATACATCCCCTCGAGCGGTCATTCATTCGCTCACCGCCCGCTGACTCACTTGTTCAAATGACACATTGCGTCTCTTGGCCCCTCTTGAGACTAGGAAGACCTTGGCCTCAGAGGCCTGCTGAAGGCCTGGCTGGAGTCCAGAGCCTCAGCCTTCTTCATGCCCTTCACTGGGCCTGGAGCTGGACCTGCCCAGATGTGGAACCTCCCAGTTTGGAAGCAACTTCTTGTATGAGGCTCTCTGTGGACAGGGACAGCTGAGACACAGAGGAGGTGCCCAGAGACCAGGGGTTTGGAGTCTGCAGCTGCAGATGTACTTAGTGCATGGTATAGGACCAGGAGGGGCCTGCTGGCAGAACTGTGGCCACTAAACCAAAGGGACCCTCAGGCCAAGAAGGGGACACTGGCTTCTTATTGCAGGAAGCCAAGCGCAGGGACCCAGGCTGGCAGAAGGAGTGGCGCTTCCAAGCCACAGACCACCAATGTTTCCTGGACTCTGGCGCTCTTTATTCCTCTCTCCATGCCCTGCCGCCCCCTGCCCCTGCCCCCACTTGCTGCTGGTAAGTTCATTTTCCCAGTCTGGCTCCCGTGCAGAGAGGGCCTGGAGGCCGAGGTGGAAGGTAGCAGCGAGTTGGCCCGCGCTTGGCCCTCCTGCGGTTGCCGCTTCAGCACCAGACTGTCATACACCTGGTAGTTGGCATTGCCTCCCGGGTTCCGGCTGAGTGGCATGAAGGTGGGCGGGGGTGGAGGGTGCTCGGTAGCCTGGACGTCGGGCAGGAGGTGAGAGGGGCGGAGGAGCAGCGCTGAGCTGGGAGCCGGGGCCCGCTGGTCCGAGGCCTCGGCCAGTACCGTGAGGGAGGCGGAGGTGGCCACAGGGCGCCGCAAGGGCAGGATCTCAGCCCATTCGGCCGCCGGGTGCCGCACCTCGTGGGGATCGCGGGAGTAATCCAAGTGTCCCGTGGAGGGATGCAGGCTGCGGTTGGACTCGCTGTGAGCACAGCTGGGGAGGCTACGTCTGTGGGCCGGTGGGGTGTCGCGCTACCAGGCGTCGGGCCGGTAGACCCGAGGCACCAGAGCGGATGGAGGCTCAGAGCCCTCCAGACCCAGACTCCGCCATGGGCCCAGTTGCCGTCCTTTCGGCCCGCGAGCCCCTCGACCTGCACCTGGCCGCCCCCACCGGCGCCCAGCCCCGGCGCCGCCACCTGTGTGCCGGTGTGTCCCTCCACAGCTCCCTCCGACAAAAGCCCCACCCCCACCCCGCCCCTCTGGCGTGTCACCGCGGCCGGGTGCGGGAGCGGGATCGAGGGCAGGGGCCGCTTCCCCGGGCCTGCCGGCCACCAGGGGCGGGGTCCTGAGCTCGGCGGGGGGTGTGGGGGCAAGGGTGGCCTTGCCGGGGCTGAGGGGCCGTGGCGACTCAATGGTGGCTCCCGGTGGCTTCGGGCCAGCTGCTGTCGGGCAGGAGGGCCGGCCCGGGCTGCGGCCGGGCTGCGCCTAGGGCCGCGTGGGCGGGCAGGGCCGATGCCCAAGGGACCGCGGGCCCCGGGCCCTGAAGCCTCCGGGGCCACGTCCCTGTGAGCGACGTGCGGGATCTTGGGCGGGGCGCCAAGCGCCGAAGGGTTTGCTGGGTCACGGCCGCCCTGGGCTGGGAGGTGGTCGCCAAACCCTCCGCCGCCGCCCGATACCCGAGACCTCCGTTGCCCCTGCCTGGGCGGGCGAGGGGGCCCTGCCGGGGCGGGCCGGCCGCCAGGCTGGCGTTAAGGCGCCAGCGCCAGCGAAACTGGGCCTCAAGAGGCCGCCCGCGGCCCCCCGCCCCCGTCTACGGCCATACCACCCTGAACGCGCCCGATCTCGTCTGATCTCGGAAGCTAAGCAGGGTCGGGCCTGGTTAGTACTTGGATGGGAGACCGCCTGGGAATACCGGGTGCTGTAGGCTTTTTGCCTCCCGCTCCGCCCGCCTTCTCCTTTACTCGCCCGCGGCGGGGGGGCCGCCGGCTCCGCCCCCGCCGGGCCCCGCTGCAGGCCCCACCTCCTCAGGCCCCTCCCACCACGGCGCGCGCCGGCGGGGTCGCTCCCCGCCGGCCCGGCCGGCCAGGCGGCCAGAAGGCGGCCCTGGAAGGCAGCCGCACCCCAGACGCTCCCGGGGTGGCTGGCCCGGACCCAGACTCCGCCGCGGGCCCAGTTGCCGTCCTTTCGGCCCGCGAGCCCCTCGACCTGCACCTGGCCGCCCCCACCGGCGCCCAGCCCCGGCGCCGCCACCTGTGTGCCGGTGTGTCCCTCCACAGCTCCCTCCGACAAAAGCCCCCCCCCACCCCGCCCCTCTGGCGTGTCACCGCGGCCGGGTGCGGGAGCGGGATCGAGGGCAGGGGCCGCTTCCCCGGGCCTGCCGGCCACCAGGGGCGGGGTCCTGAGCTCGGCGGGGGGTGTGGGGGCAAGGGTGGCCTTGCCGGGGCTGAGGGGCCGTGGCGACTCAATGGTGGCTCCCGGTGGCTTCGGGCCAGCTGCTGTCGGGCAGGAGGGCCGGCCCGGGCTGCGGCCGGGCTGCGCCTAGGGCCGCGTGGGCGGGCAGGGCCGATGCCCAAGGGACCGCGGGCCCCGGGCCCTGAAGCCTCCGGGGCCACGTCCCTGTGAGCGACGTGCGGGATCTTGGGCGGGGCGCCAAGCGCCGAAGGGTTTGCTGGGTCACGGCCGCCCTGGGCTGGGAGGTGGTCGCCAAACCCTCCGCCGCCGCCCGATACCCGAGACCTCCGTTGCCCCTGCCTGGGCGGGCGAGGGGGCCCTGCCGGGGCGGGCCGGCCGCCAGGCTGGCGTTAAGGCGCCAGCGCCAGCGAAACTGGGCCTCAAGAGGCCGCCCGCGGCCCCCCGCCCCCGTCTACGGCCATACCACCCTGAACGCGCCCGATCTCGTCTGATCTCGGAAGCTAAGCAGGGTCGGGCCTGGTTAGTACTTGGATGGGAGACCGCCTGGGAATACCGGGTGCTGTAGGCTTTTTGCCTCCCGCTCCGCCCGCCTTCTCCTTTACTCGCCCGCGGCGGGGGGGCCGCCGGCTCCGCCCCCGCCGAGCCCCGCTGCAGGCAGTAGTCAAGGTGGGTTTACCTGCCCGAGCAGGAAGCTTGGGCGATGGCAGAAGTGGGAAGAAACTCTTGAGCACAGGTTCTTGGGATCCACGGAGCAGCGCATGCACATGCGATGGGTGCCTACACAGCTGGCTTGCTTGTCTGTGGGGAAAGGCGAGATGGGTCAGGGCCTGGGTTCCTGAGGGGCTGAGAATCAAGGCAGGGATAGAAGAAAGGGGACAGGCCCACATCCCCTGAACCCACGCCGGCGCCCACTCACCTTTGTGGAAAATACGATTGAAAAGTGCCCGCAAGAATCTCTTCAGATGCCTCCAGAGTTGAGGGAAGAAGGGGAGGGGGGAGGCCGGGAGCAGGGTGAGCCCTGAAATCCAACCCTTGTCCCGGTCACACCCCAGCAGCCCTCCCACCTCAGCCCCTTCAAGACCCCAGGGCTCCCCCAACCGCGCTGCACAGATCCTGCCCTGACCATAGTCACCATGTTGATCCCCACGTTGAGCAAGATGAAGCTGACCGGGAGCAGAAGAATTGAGTATCCTTGCTCCTGGCATTTCCTGGGGATGGGGCCAGTGAACGGCTCGGCTCGGTAGTAGTTTCGCTCACCCATGGCCGTTGGTCCCAGGACTGCCTGGGCCCTCTGCCCTCCAGTTTTAACTGGGAGCCAGACTGGGTCATAATGGGGCAGGTGGTGAGGTCACAGTGAGGGAGGGGGATGAAAAGGAGGGCCCAGAGTGGCATTCCCTGGTAACCAGGGTCAGGTAAGCTGAGCCTGGACAGTCAAACAGGGCCCGGTGGCCGGCATACATCCCCTCGAGCGGTCATTCATTCGCTCACCGCCCGCTGACTCACTTGTTCAAATGACACATTGCGTCTCTTGGCCCCTCTTGAGACTAGGAAGACCTTGGCCTCAGAGGCCTGCTGAAGGCCTGGCTGGAGTCCAGAGCCTCAGCCTTCTTCATGCCCTTCACTGGGCCTGGAGCTGGACCTGCCCAGATGTGGAACCTCCCAGTTTGGAAGCAACTTCTTGTATGAGGCTCTCTGTGGACAGGGACAGCTGAGACACAGAGGAGGTGCCCAGAGACCAGGGGTTTGGAGTCTGCAGCTGCAGATGTACTTAGTGCATGGTATAGGACCAGGAGGGGCCTGCTGGCAGAACTGTGGCCACTAAACCAAAGGGACCCTCAGGCCAAGAAGGGGACACTGGCTTCTTATTGCAGGAAGCCAAGCGCAGGGACCCAGGCTGGCAGAAGGAGTGGCGCTTCCAAGCCACAGACCACCAATGTTTCCTGGACTCTGGCGCTCTTTATTCCTCTCTCCATGCCCTGCCGCCCCCTGCCCCTGCCCCCACTTGCTGCTGGTAAGTTCATTTTCCCAGTCTGGCTCCCGTGCAGAGAGGGCCTGGAGGCCGAGGTGGAAGGTAGCAGCGAGTTGGCCCGCGCTTGGCCCTCCTGCGGTTGCCGCTTCAGCACCAGACTGTCATACACCTGGTAGTTGGCATTGCCTCCCGGGTTCCGGCTGAGTGGCATGAAGGTGGGCGGGGGTGGAGGGTGCTCGGTAGCCTGGACGTCGGGCAGGAGGTGAGAGGGGCGGAGGAGCAGCGCTGAGCTGGGAGCCGGGGCCCGCTGGTCCGAGGCCTCGGCCAGTACCGTGAGGGAGGCGGAGGTGGCCACAGGGCGCCGCAAGGGCAGGATCTCAGCCCATTCGGCCGCCGGGTGCCGCACCTCGTGGGGATCGCGGGAGTAATCCAAGTGTCCCGTGGAGGGATGCAGGCTGCGGTTGGACTCGCTGTGAGCACAGCTGGGGAGGCTACGTCTGTGGGCCGGTGGGGTGTCGCGCTACCAGGCGTCGGGCCGGTAGACCCGAGGCACCAGAGCGGATGGAGGCTCAGAGCCCTCCAGACCCAGACTCCGCCATGGGCCCAGTTGCCGTCCTTTCGGCCCGCGAGCCCCTCGACCTGCACCTGGCCGCCCCCACCGGCGCCCAGCCCCGGCGCCGCCACCTGTGTGCCGGTGTGTCCCTCCACAGCTCCCTCCGACAAAAGCCCCACCCCCACCCCGCCCCTCTGGCGTGTCACCGCGGCCGGGTGCGGGAGCGGGATCGAGGGCAGGGGCCGCTTCCCCGGGCCTGCCGGCCACCAGGGGCGGGGTCCTGAGCTCGGCGGGGGGTGTGGGGGCAAGGGTGGCCTTGCCGGGGCTGAGGGGCCGTGGCGACTCAATGGTGGCTCCCGGTGGCTTCGGGCCAGCTGCTGTCGGGCAGGAGGGCCGGCCCGGGCTGCGGCCGGGCTGCGCCTAGGGCCGCGTGGGCGGGCAGGGCCGATGCCCAAGGGACCGCGGGCCCCGGGCCCTGAAGCCTCCGGGGCCACGTCCCTGTGAGCGACGTGCGGGATCTTGGGCGGGGCGCCAAGCGCCGAAGGGTTTGCTGGGTCACGGCCGCCCTGGGCTGGGAGGTGGTCGCCAAACCCTCCGCCGCCGCCCGATACCCGAGACCTCCGTTGCCCCTGCCTGGGCGGGCGAGGGGGCCCTGCCGGGGCGGGCCGGCCGCCAGGCTGGCGTTAAGGCGCCAGCGCCAGCGAAACTGGGCCTCAAGAGGCCGCCCGCGGCCCCCCGCCCCCGTCTACGGCCATACCACCCTGAACGCGCCCGATCTCGTCTGATCTCGGAAGCTAAGCAGGGTCGGGCCTGGTTAGTACTTGGATGGGAGACCGCCTGGGAATACCGGGTGCTGTAGGCTTTTTGCCTCCTGCTCCGCCCGCCTTCTCCTTTACTCGCCCGCGGCGGGGGCCGCCGGCTCCGCCCCCGCCGGGCCCCGCTGCAGGCCCCACCTCCTCAGGCCCCTCCCACCACGGCGCGCGCCGGCGGGGTCGCTCCCCGCCGGCCCGGCCGGCCAGGCGGCCAGAAGGCGGCCCTGGAAGGCAGCCGCACCCCAGACGCTCCCGGGGTGGCTGGCCCGGACCCAGACTCCGCCGCGGGCCCAGTTGCCGTCCTTTCGGCCCGCGAGCCCCTCGACCTGCACCTGGCCGCCCCCACCGGCGCCCAGCCCCGGCGCCGCCACCTGTGTGCCGGTGTGTCCCTCCACAGCTCCCTCCGACAAAAGCCCCCCCCCACCCCGCCCCTCTGGCGTGTCACCGCGGCCGGGTGCGGGAGCGGGATCGAGGGCAGGGGCCGCTTCCCCGGGCCTGCCGGCCACCAGGGGCGGGGTCCTGAGCTCGGCGGGGGGTGTGGGGGCAAGGGTGGCCTTGCCGGGGCTGAGGGGCCGTGGCGACTCAATGGTGGCTCCCGGTGGCTTCGGGCCAGCTGCTGTCGGGCAGGAGGGCCGGCCCGGGCTGCGGCCGGGCTGCGCCTAGGGCCGCGTGGGCGGGCAGGGCCGATGCCCAAGGGACCGCGGGCCCCGGGCCCTGAAGCCTCCGGGGCCACGTCCCTGTGAGCGACGTGCGGGATCTTGGGCGGGGCGCCAAGCGCCGAAGGGTTTGCTGGGTCACGGCCGCCCTGGGCTGGGAGGTGGTCGCCAAACCCTCCGCCGCCGCCCGATACCCGAGACCTCCGTTGCCCCTGCCTGGGCGGGCGAGGGGGCCCTGCCGGGGCGGGCCGGCCGCCAGGCTGGCGTTAAGGCGCCAGCGCCAGCGAAACTGGGCCTCAAGAGGCCGCCCGCGGCCCCCCGCCCCCGTCTACGGCCATACCACCCTGAACGCGCCCGATCTCGTCTGATCTCGGAAGCTAAGCAGGGTCGGGCCTGGTTAGTACTTGGATGGGAGACCGCCTGGGAATACCGGGTGCTGTAGGCTTTTTGCCTCCCGCTCCGCCCGCCTTCTCCTTTACTCGCCCGCGGCGGGGGGGCCGCCGGCTCCGCCCCCGCCGAGCCCCGCTGCAGGCAGTAGTCAAGGTGGGTTTACCTGCCCGAGCAGGAAGCTTGGGCGATGGCAGAAGTGGGAAGAAACTCTTGAGCACAGGTTCTTGGGATCCACGGAGCAGCGCATGCACATGCGATGGGTGCCTACACAGCTGGCTTGCTTGTCTGTGGGGAAAGGCGAGATGGGTCAGGGCCTGGGTTCCTGAGGGGCTGAGAATCAAGGCAGGGATAGAAGAAAGGGGACAGGCCCACATCCCCTGAACCCACGCCGGCGCCCACTCACCTTTGTGGAAAATACGATTGAAAAGTGCCCGCAAGAATCTCTTCAGATGCCTCCAGAGTTGAGGGAAGAAGGGGAGGGGGGAGGCCGGGAGCAGGGTGAGCCCTGAAATCCAACCCTTGTCCCGGTCACACCCCAGCAGCCCTCCCACCTCAGCCCCTTCAAGACCCCAGGGCTCCCCCAACCGCGCTGCACAGATCCTGCCCTGACCATAGTCACCATGTTGATCCCCACGTTGAGCAAGATGAAGCTGACCGGGAGCAGAAGAATTGAGTATCCTTGCTCCTGGCATTTCCTGGGGATGGGGCCAGTGAACGGCTCGGCTCGGTAGTAGTTTCGCTCACCCATGGCCGTTGGTCCCAGGACTGCCTGGGCCCTCTGCCCTCCAGTTTTAACTGGGAGCCAGACTGGGTCATAATGGGGCAGGTGGTGAGGTCACAGTGAGGGAGGGGGATGAAAAGGAGGGCCCAGAGTGGCATTCCCTGGTAACCAGGGTCAGGTAAGCTGAGCCTGGACAGTCAAACAGGGCCCGGTGGCCGGCATACATCCCCTCGAGCGGTCATTCATTCGCTCACCGCCCGCTGACTCACTTGTTCAAATGACACATTGCGTCTCTTGGCCCCTCTTGAGACTAGGAAGACCTTGGCCTCAGAGGCCTGCTGAAGGCCTGGCTGGAGTCCAGAGCCTCAGCCTTCTTCATGCCCTTCACTGGGCCTGGAGCTGGACCTGCCCAGATGTGGAACCTCCCAGTTTGGAAGCAACTTCTTGTATGAGGCTCTCTGTGGACAGGGACAGCTGAGACACAGAGGAGGTGCCCAGAGACCAGGGGTTTGGAGTCTGCAGCTGCAGATGTACTTAGTGCATGGTATAGGACCAGGAGGGGCCTGCTGGCAGAACTGTGGCCACTAAACCAAAGGGACCCTCAGGCCAAGAAGGGGACACTGGCTTCTTATTGCAGGAAGCCAAGCGCAGGGACCCAGGCTGGCAGAAGGAGTGGCGCTTCCAAGCCACAGACCACCAATGTTTCCTGGACTCTGGCGCTCTTTATTCCTCTCTCCATGCCCTGCCGCCCCCTGCCCCTGCCCCCACTTGCTGCTGGTAAGTTCATTTTCCCAGTCTGGCTCCCGTGCAGAGAGGGCCTGGAGGCCGAGGTGGAAGGTAGCAGCGAGTTGGCCCGCGCTTGGCCCTCCTGCGGTTGCCGCTTCAGCACCAGACTGTCATACACCTGGTAGTTGGCATTGCCTCCCGGGTTCCGGCTGAGTGGCATGAAGGTGGGCGGGGGTGGAGGGTGCTCGGTAGCCTGGACGTCGGGCAGGAGGTGAGAGGGGCGGAGGAGCAGCGCTGAGCTGGGAGCCGGGGCCCGCTGGTCCGAGGCCTCGGCCAGTACCGTGAGGGAGGCGGAGGTGGCCACAGGGCGCCGCAAGGGCAGGATCTCAGCCCATTCGGCCGCCGGGTGCCGCACCTCGTGGGGATCGCGGGAGTAATCCAAGTGTCCCGTGGAGGGATGCAGGCTGCGGTTGGACTCGCTGTGAGCACAGCTGGGGAGGCTACGTCTGTGGGCCGGTGGGGTGTCGCGCTACCAGGCGTCGGGCCGGTAGACCCGAGGCACCAGAGCGGATGGAGGCTCAGAGCCCTCCAGACCCAGACTCCGCCATGGGCCCAGTTGCCGTCCTTTCGGCCCGCGAGCCCCTCGACCTGCACCTGGCCGCCCCCACCGGCGCCCAGCCCCGGCGCCGCCACCTGTGTGCCGGTGTGTCCCTCCACAGCTCCCTCCGACAAAAGCCCCCCCCCCCACCCCGCCCCTCTGGCGTGTCACCGCGGCCGGGTGCGGGAGCGGGATCGAGGGCAGGGGCCGCTTCCCCGGGCCTGCCGGCCACCAGGGGCGGGGTCCTGAGCTCGGCGGGGGGTGTGGGGGCAAGGGTGGCCTTGCCGGGGCTGAGGGGCCGTGGCGACTCAATGGTGGCTCCCGGTGGCTTCGGGCCAGCTGCTGTCGGGCAGGAGGGCCGGCCCGGGCTGCGGCCGGGCTGCGCCTAGGGCCGCGTGGGCGGGCAGGGCCGATGCCCAAGGGACCGCGGGCCCCGGGCCCTGAAGCCTCCGGGGCCACGTCCCTGTGAGCGACGTGCGGGATCTTGGGCGGGGCGCCAAGCGCCGAAGGGTTTGCTGGGTCACGGCCGCCCTGGGCTGGGAGGTGGTCGCCAAACCCTCCGCCGCCGCCCGATACCCGAGACCTCCGTTGCCCCTGCCTGGGCGGGCGAGGGGGCCCTGCCGGGGCGGGCCGGCCGCCAGGCTGGCGTTAAGGCGCCAGCGCCAGCGAAACTGGGCCTCAAGAGGCCGCCCGCGGCCCCCCGCCCCCGTCTACGGCCATACCACCCTGAACGCGCCCGATCTCGTCTGATCTCGGAAGCTAAGCAGGGTCGGGCCTGGTTAGTACTTGGATGGGAGACCGCCTGGGAATACCGGGTGCTGTAGGCTTTTTGCCTCCTGCTCCGCCCGCCTTCTCCTTTACTCGCCCGCGGCGGGGGCCGCCGGCTCCGCCCCCGCCGGGCCCCGCTGCAGGCCCCACCTCCTCAGGCCCCTCCCACCACGGCGCGCGCCGGCGGGGTCGCTCCCCGCCGGCCCGGCCGGCCAGGCGGCCAGAAGGCGGCCCTGGAAGGCAGCCGCACCCCAGACGCTCCCGGGGTGGCTGGCCCGGACCCAGACTCCGCCGCGGGCCCAGTTGCCGTCCTTTCGGCCCGCGAGCCCCTCGACCTGCACCTGGCCGCCCCCACCGGCGCCCAGCCCCGGCGCCGCCACCTGTGTGCCGGTGTGTCCCTCCACAGCTCCCTCCGACAAAAGCCCCACCCCCACCCCGCCCCTCTGGCGTGTCACCGCGGCCGGGTGCGGGAGCGGGATCGAGGGCAGGGGCCGCTTCCCCGGGCCTGCCGGCCACCAGGGGCGGGGTCCTGAGCTCGGCGGGGGGTGTGGGGGCAAGGGTGGCCTTGCCGGGGCTGAGGGGCCGTGGCGACTCAATGGTGGCTCCCGGTGGCTTCGGGCCAGCTGCTGTCGGGCAGGAGGGCCGGCCCGGGCTGCGGCCGGGCTGCGCCTAGGGCCGCGTGGGCGGGCAGGGCCGATGCCCAAGGGACCGCGGGCCCCGGGCCCTGAAGCCTCCGGGGCCACGTCCCTGTGAGCGACGTGCGGGATCTTGGGCGGGGCGCCAAGCGCCGAAGGGTTTGCTGGGTCACGGCCGCCCTGGGCTGGGAGGTGGTCGCCAAACCCTCCGCCGCCGCCCGATACCCGAGACCTCCGTTGCCCCTGCCTGGGCGGGCGAGGGGGCCCTGCCGGGGCGGGCCGGCCGCCAGGCTGGCGTTAAGGCGCCAGCGCCAGCGAAACTGGGCCTCAAGAGGCCGCCCGCGGCCCCCCGCCCCCGTCTACGGCCATACCACCCTGAACGCGCCCGATCTCGTCTGATCTCGGAAGCTAAGCAGGGTCGGGCCTGGTTAGTACTTGGATGGGAGACCGCCTGGGAATACCGGGTGCTGTAGGCTTTTTGCCTCCCGCTCCGCCCGCCTTCTCCTTTACTCGCCCGCGGCGGGGGGGCCGCCGGCTCCGCCCCCGCCGAGCCCCGCTGCAGGCAGTAGTCAAGGTGGGTTTACCTGCCCGAGCAGGAAGCTTGGGCGATGGCAGAAGTGGGAAGAAACTCTTGAGCACAGGTTCTTGGGATCCACGGAGCAGCGCATGCACATGCGATGGGTGCCTACACAGCTGGCTTGCTTGTCTGTGGGGAAAGGCGAGATGGGTCAGGGCCTGGGTTCCTGAGGGGCTGAGAATCAAGGCAGGGATAGAAGAAAGGGGACAGGCCCACATCCCCTGAACCCACGCCGGCGCCCACTCACCTTTGTGGAAAATACGATTGAAAAGTGCCCGCAAGAATCTCTTCAGATGCCTCCAGAGTTGAGGGAAGAAGGGGAGGGGGGAGGCCGGGAGCAGGGTGAGCCCTGAAATCCAACCCTTGTCCCGGTCACACCCCAGCAGCCCTCCCACCTCAGCCCCTTCAAGACCCCAGGGCTCCCCCAACCGCGCTGCACAGATCCTGCCCTGACCATAGTCACCATGTTGATCCCCACGTTGAGCAAGATGAAGCTGACCGGGATCAGAAGAATTGAGTATCCTTGCTCCTGACATTTCCTGGGGATGGGGCCAGTGAACGGCTCGGCTCAGTAGTAGTTTCGCTCACCCATGGCCGTTGGTCCCAGGACTGCCTGGGCCCTCTGCCCTCCAGTTTTAACTGGGAGCCAGACTGGGTCATAATGGGGCAGGTGGTGAGGTCACAGTGAGGGAGGGGGATGAAAAGGAGGGCCCAGAGTGGCATTCCCTGGTAACCAGGGTCAGGTAAGCTGAGCCTGGACAGTCAAACAGGGCCCGGTGGCCGGCATACATCCCCTCGAGCGGTCATTCATTCGCTCACCGCCCGCTGACTCACTTGTTCAAATGACACATTGCGTCTCTTGGCCCCTCTTGAGACTAGGAAGACCTTGGCCTCAGAGGCCTGCTGAAGGCCTGGCTGGAGTCCAGAGCCTCAGCCTTCTTCATGCCCTTCACTGGGCCTGGAGCTGGACCTGCCCAGATGTGGAACCTCCCAGTTTGGAAGCAACTTCTTGTATGAGGCTCTCTGTGGACAGGGACAGCTGAGACACAGAGGAGGTGCCCAGAGACCAGGGGTTTGGAGTCTGCAGCTGCAGATGTACTTAGTGCATGGTATAGGACCAGGAGGGGCCTGCTGGCAGAACTGTGGCCACTAAACCAAAGGGACCCTCAGGCCAAGAAGGGGACACTGGCTTCTTATTGCAGGAAGCCAAGCGCAGGGACCCAGGCTGGCAGAAGGAGTGGCGCTTCCAAGCCACAGACCACCAATGTTTCCTGGACTCTGGCGCTCTTTATTCCTCTCTCCATGCCCTGCCGCCCCCTGCCCCTGCCCCCACTTGCTGCTGGTAAGTTCATTTTCCCAGTCTGGCTCCCGTGCAGAGAGGGCCTGGAGGCCGAGGTGGAAGGTAGCAGCGAGTTGGCCCGCGCTTGGCCCTCCTGCGGTTGCCGCTTCAGCACCAGACTGTCATACACCTGGTAGTTGGCATTGCCTCCCGGGTTCCGGCTGAGTGGCATGAAGGTGGGCGGGGGTGGAGGGTGCTCGGTAGCCTGGACGTCGGGCAGGAGGTGAGAGGGGCGGAGGAGCAGCGCTGAGCTGGGAGCCGGGGCCCGCTGGTCCGAGGCCTCGGCCAGTACCGTGAGGGAGGCGGAGGTGGCCACAGGGCGCCGCAAGGGCAGGATCTCAGCCCATTCGGCCGCCGGGTGCCGCACCTCGTGGGGATCGCGGGAGTAATCCAAGTGTCCCGTGGAGGGATGCAGGCTGCGGTTGGACTCGCTGTGAGCACAGCTGGGGAGGCTACGTCTGTGGGCCGGTGGGGTGTCGCGCTACCAGGCGTCGGGCCGGTAGACCCGAGGCACCAGAGCGGATGGAGGCTCAGAGCCCTCCAGACCCAGACTCCGCCATGGGCCCAGTTGCCGTCCTTTCGGCCCGCGAGCCCCTCGACCTGCACCTGGCCGCCCCCACCGGCGCCCAGCCCCGGCGCCGCCACCTGTGTGCCGGTGTGTCCCTCCACAGCTCCCTCCGACAAAAGCCCCACCCCCACCCCGCCCCTCTGGCGTGTCACCGCGGCCGGGTGCGGGAGCGGGATCGAGGGCAGGGGCCGCTTCCCCGGGCCTGCCGGCCACCAGGGGCGGGGTCCTGAGCTCGGCGGGGGGTGTGGGGGCAAGGGTGGCCTTGCCGGGGCTGAGGGGCCGTGGCGACTCAATGGTGGCTCCCGGTGGCTTCGGGCCAGCTGCTGTCGGGCAGGAGGGCCGGCCCGGGCTGCGGCCGGGCTGCGCCTAGGGCCGCGTGGGCGGGCAGGGCCGATGCCCAAGGGACCGCGGGCCCCGGGCCCTGAAGCCTCCGGGGCCACGTCCCTGTGAGCGACGTGCGGGATCTTGGGCGGGGCGCCAAGCGCCGAAGGGTTTGCTGGGTCACGGCCGCCCTGGGCTGGGAGGTGGTCGCCAAACCCTCCGCCGCCGCCCGATACCCGAGACCTCCGTTGCCCCTGCCTGGGCGGGCGAGGGGGCCCTGCCGGGGCGGGCCGGCCGCCAGGCTGGCGTTAAGGCGCCAGCGCCAGCGAAACTGGGCCTCAAGAGGCCGCCCGCGGCCCCCCGCCCCCGTCTACGGCCATACCACCCTGAACGCGCCCGATCTCGTCTGATCTCGGAAGCTAAGCAGGGTCGGGCCTGGTTAGTACTTGGATGGGAGACCGCCTGGGAATACCGGGTGCTGTAGGCTTTTTGCCTCCCGCTCCGCCCGCCTTCTCCTTTACTCGCCCGCGGCGGGGGGGCCGCCGGCTCCGCCCCCGCCGAGCCCCGCTGCAGGCAGTAGTCAAGGTGGGTTTACCTGCCCGAGCAGGAAGCTTGGGCGATGGCAGAAGTGGGAAGAAACTCTTGAGCACAGGTTCTTGGGATCCACGGAGCAGCGCATGCACATGCGATGGGTGCCTACACAGCTGGCTTGCTTGTCTGTGGGGAAAGGCGAGATGGGTCAGGGCCTGGGTTCCTGAGGGGCTGAGAATCAAGGCAGGGATAGAAGAAAGGGGACAGGCCCACATCCCCTGAACCCACGCCGGCGCCCACTCACCTTTGTGGAAAATACGATTGAAAAGTGCCCGCAAGAATCTCTTCAGATGCCTCCAGAGTTGAGGGAAGAAGGGGAGGGGGGAGGCCGGGAGCAGGGTGAGCCCTGAAATCCAACCCTTGTCCCGGTCACACCCCAGCAGCCCTCCCACCTCAGCCCCTTCAAGACCCCAGGGCTCCCCCAACCGCGCTGCACAGATCCTGCCCTGACCATAGTCACCATGTTGATCCCCACGTTGAGCAAGATGAAGCTGACCGGGAGCAGAAGAATTGAGTATCCTTGCTCCTGGCATTTCCTGGGGATGGGGCCAGTGAACGGCTCGGCTCGGTAGTAGTTTCGCTCACCCATGGCCGTTGGTCCCAGGACTGCCTGGGCCCTCTGCCCTCCAGTTTTAACTGGGAGCCAGACTGGGTCATAATGGGGCAGGTGGTGAGGTCACAGTGAGGGAGGGGGATGAAAAGGAGGGCCCAGAGTGGCATTCCCTGGTAACCAGGGTCAGGTAAGCTGAGCCTGGACAGTCAAACAGGGCCCGGTGGCCGGCATACATCCCCTCGAGCGGTCATTCATTCGCTCACCGCCCGCTGACTCACTTGTTCAAATGACACATTGCGTCTCTTGGCCCCTCTTGAGACTAGGAAGACCTTGGCCTCAGAGGCCTGCTGAAGGCCTGGCTGGAGTCCAGAGCCTCAGCCTTCTTCATGCCCTTCACTGGGCCTGGAGCTGGACCTGCCCAGATGTGGAACCTCCCAGTTTGGAAGCAACTTCTTGTATGAGGCTCTCTGTGGACAGGGACAGCTGAGACACAGAGGAGGTGCCCAGAGACCAGGGGTTTGGAGTCTGCAGCTGCAGATGTACTTAGTGCATGGTATAGGACCAGGAGGGGCCTGCTGGCAGAACTGTGGCCACTAAACCAAAGGGACCCTCAGGCCAAGAAGGGGACACTGGCTTCTTATTGCAGGAAGCCAAGCGCAGGGACCCAGGCTGGCAGAAGGAGTGGCGCTTCCAAGCCACAGACCACCAATGTTTCCTGGACTCTGGCGCTCTTTATTCCTCTCTCCATGCCCTGCCGCCCCCTGCCCCTGCCCCCACTTGCTGCTGGTAAGTTCATTTTCCCAGTCTGGCTCCCGTGCAGAGAGGGCCTGGAGGCCGAGGTGGAAGGTAGCAGCGAGTTGGCCCGCGCTTGGCCCTCCTGCGGTTGCCGCTTCAGCACCAGACTGTCATACACCTGGTAGTTGGCATTGCCTCCCGGGTTCCGGCTGAGTGGCATGAAGGTGGGCGGGGGTGGAGGGTGCTCGGTAGCCTGGACGTCGGGCAGGAGGTGAGAGGGGCGGAGGAGCAGCGCTGAGCTGGGAGCCGGGGCCCGCTGGTCCGAGGCCTCGGCCAGTACCGTGAGGGAGGCGGAGGTGGCCACAGGGCGCCGCAAGGGCAGGATCTCAGCCCATTCGGCCGCCGGGTGCCGCACCTCGTGGGGATCGCGGGAGTAATCCAAGTGTCCCGTGGAGGGATGCAGGCTGCGGTTGGACTCGCTGTGAGCACAGCTGGGGAGGCTACGTCTGTGGGCCGGTGGGGTGTCGCGCTACCAGGCGTCGGGCCGGTAGACCCGAGGCACCAGAGCGGATGGAGGCTCAGAGCCCTCCAGACCCAGACTCCGCCATGGGCCCAGTTGCCGTCCTTTCGGCCCGCGAGCCCCTCGACCTGCACCTGGCCGCCCCCACCGGCGCCCAGCCCCGGCGCCGCCACCTGTGTGCCAGTGTGTCCCTCCACAGCTCCCTCCGACAAAAGCCCCACCCCCACCCCGCCCCTCTGGCGTGTCACCGCGGCCGGGTGCGGGAGCGGGATCGAGGGCAGGGGCCGCTTCCCCGGGCCTGCCGGCCACCAGGGGCGGGGTCCTGAGCTCGGCGGGGGGTGTGGGGGCAAGGGTGGCCTTGCCGGGGCTGAGGGGCCGTGGCGACTCAATGGTGGCTCCCGGTGGCTTCGGGCCAGCTGCTGTCGGGCAGGAGGGCCGGCCCGGGCTGCGGCCGGGCTGCGCCTAGGGCCGCGTGGGCGGGCAGGGCCGATGCCCAAGGGACCGCGGGCCCCGGGCCCTGAAGCCTCCGGGGCCACGTCCCTGTGAGCGACGTGCGGGATCTTGGGCGGGGCGCCAAGCGCCGAAGGGTTTGCTGGGTCACGGCCGCCCTGGGCTGGGAGGTGGTCGCCAAACCCTCCGCCGCCGCCCGATACCCGAGACCTCCGTTGCCCCTGCCTGGGCGGGCGAGGGGGCCCTGCCGGGGCGGGCCGGCCGCCAGGCTGGCGTTAAGGCGCCAGCGCCAGCGAAACTGGGCCTCAAGAGGCCGCCCGCGGCCCCCCGCCCCCGTCTACGGCCATACCACCCTGAACGCGCCCGATCTCGTCTGATCTCGGAAGCTAAGCAGGGTCGGGCCTGGTTAGTACTTGGATGGGAGACCGCCTGGGAATACCGGGTGCTGTAGGCTTTTTGCCTCCCGCTCCGCCCGCCTTCTCCTTTACTCGCCCGCGGCGGGGGGGCCGCCGGCTCCGCCCCCGCCGGGCCCCGCTGCAGGCCCCACCTCCTCAGGCCCCTCCCACCACGGCGCGCGCCGGCGGGGTCGCTCCCCGCCGGCCCGGCCGGCCAGGCGGCCAGAAGGCGGCCCTGGAAGGCAGGCGCACCCCAGACGCTCCCGGGGTGGCTGGCCCGGACCCAGACTCCGCCGCGGGCCCAGTTGCCGTCCTTTCGGCCCGCGAGCCCCTCGACCTGCACCTGGCCGCCCCCACCGGCGCCCAGCCCCGGCGCCGCCACCTGTGTGCCGGTGTGTCCCTCCACAGCTCCCTCCGACAAAAGCCCCCCCCACCCCGCCCCTCTGGCGTGTCACCGCGGCCGGGTGCGGGAGCGGGATCGAGGGCAGGGGCCGCTTCCCCGGGCCTGCCGGCCACCAGGGGCGGGGTCCTGAGCTCGGCGGGGGGTGTGGGGGCAAGGGTGGCCTTGCCGGGGCTGAGGGGCCGTGGCGACTCAATGGTGGCTCCCAGTGGCTTCGGGCCAGCTGCTGTCGGGCAGGAGGGCCGGCCCGGGCTGCGGCCGGGCTGCGCCTAGGGCCGCGTGGGCGGGCAGGGCCGATGCCCAAGGGACCGCGGGCCCCGGGCCCTGAAGCCTCCGGGGCCACGTCCCTGTGAGCGACGTGCGGGATCTTGGGCGGGGCGCCAAGCGCCGAAGGGTTTGCTGGGTCACGGCCGCCCTGGGCTGGGAGGTGGTCGCCAAACCCTCCGCCGCCGCCCGATACCCGAGACCTCCGTTGCCCCTGCCTGGGCGGGCGAGGGGGCCCTGCCGGGGCGGGCCGGCCGCCAGGCTGGCGTTAAGGCGCCAGCGCCAGCGAAACTGGGCCTCAAGAGGCCGCCCGCGGCCCCCCGCCCCCGTCTACGGCCATACCACCCTGAACGCGCCCGATCTCGTCTGATCTCTGGAAGCTAAGCAGGGTCGGGCCTGGTTAGTACTTGGATGGGAGACCGCCTGGGAATACCGGGTGCTGTAGGCTTTTTGCCTCCCGCTCCGCCCGCCTTCTCCTTTACTCGCCCGCGGCGGGGGGGCCGCCGGCTCCGCCCCCGCCGAGCCCCGCTGCAGGCAGTAGTCAAGGTGGGTTTACCTGCCCGAGCAGGAAGCTTGGGCGATGGCAGAAGTGGGAAGAAACTCTTGAGCACAGGTTCTTGGGATCCACGGAGCAGCGCATGCACATGCGATGGGTGCCTACACAGCTGGCTTGCTTGTCTGTGGGGAAAGGCGAGATGGGTCAGGGCCTGGGTTCCTGAGGGGCTGAGAATCAAGGCAGGGATAGAAGAAAGGGGACAGGCCCACATCCCCTGAACCCACGCCGGCGCCCACTCACCTTTGTGGAAAATACGATTGAAAAGTGCCCGCAAGAATCTCTTCAGATGCCTCCAGAGTTGAGGGAAGAAGGGGAGGGGGGAGGCCGGGAGCAGGGTGAGCCCTGAAATCCAACCCTTGTCCCGGTCACACCCCAGCAGCCCTCCCACCTCAGCCCCTTCAAGACCCCAGGGCTCCCCCAACCGCGCTGCACAGATCCTGCCCTGACCATAGTCACCATGTTGATCCCCACGTTGAGCAAGATGAAGCTGACCGGGAGCAGAAGAATTGAGTATCCTTGCTCCTGGCATTTCCTGGGGATGGGGCCAGTGAACGGCTCGGCTCGGTAGTAGTTTCGCTCACCCATGGCCGTTGGTCCCAGGACTGCCTGGGCCCTCTGCCCTCCAGTTTTAACTGGGAGCCAGACTGGGTCATAATGGGGCAGGTGGTGAGGTCACAGTGAGGGAGGGGGATGAAAAGGAGGGCCCAGAGTGGCATTCCCTGGTAACCAGGGTCAGGTAAGCTGAGCCTGGACAGTCAAACAGGGCCCGGTGGCCGGCATACATCCCCTCGAGCGGTCATTCATTCGCTCACCGCCCGCTGACTCACTTGTTCAAATGACACATTGCGTCTCTTGGCCCCTCTTGAGACTAGGAAGACCTTGGCCTCAGAGGCCTGCTGAAGGCCTGGCTGGAGTCCAGAGCCTCAGCCTTCTTCATGCCCTTCACTGGGCCTGGAGCTGGACCTGCCCAGATGTGGAACCTCCCAGTTTGGAAGCAACTTCTTGTATGAGGCTCTCTGTGGACAGGGACAGCTGAGACACAGAGGAGGTGCCCAGAGACCAGGGGTTTGGAGTCTGCAGCTGCAGATGTACTTAGTGCATGGTATAGGACCAGGAGGGGCCTGCTGGCAGAACTGTGGCCACTAAACCAAAGGGACCCTCAGGCCAAGAAGGGGACACTGGCTTCTTATTGCAGGAAGCCAAGCGCAGGGACCCAGGCTGGCAGAAGGAGTGGCGCTTCCAAGCCACAGACCACCAATGTTTCCTGGACTCTGGCGCTCTTTATTCCTCTCTCCATGCCCTGCCGCCCCCTGCCCCTGCCCCCACTTGCTGCTGGTAAGTTCATTTTCCCAGTCTGGCTCCCGTGCAGAGAGGGCCTGGAGGCCGAGGTGGAAGGTAGCAGCGAGTTGGCCCGCGCTTGGCCCTCCTGCGGTTGCCGCTTCAGCACCAGACTGTCATACACCTGGTAGTTGGCATTGCCTCCCGGGTTCCGGCTGAGTGGCATGAAGGTGGGCGGGGGTGGAGGGTGCTCGGTAGCCTGGACGTCGGGCAGGAGGTGAGAGGGGCGGAGGAGCAGCGCTGAGCTGGGAGCCGGGGCCCGCTGGTCCGAGGCCTCGGCCAGTACCGTGAGGGAGGCGGAGGTGGCCACAGGGCGCCGCAAGGGCAGGATCTCAGCCCATTCGGCCGCCGGGTGCCGCACCTCGTGGGGATCGCGGGAGTAATCCAAGTGTCCCGTGGAGGGATGCAGGCTGCGGTTGGACTCGCTGTGAGCACAGCTGGGGAGGCTACGTCTGTGGGCCGGTGGGGTGTCGCGCTACCAGGCGTCGGGCCGGTAGACCCGAGGCACCAGAGCGGATGGAGGCTCAGAGCCCTCCAGACCCAGACTCCGCCATGGGCCCAGTTGCCGTCCTTTCGGCCCGCGAGCCCCTCGACCTGCACCTGGCCGCCCCCACCGGCGCCCAGCCCCGGCGCCGCCACCTGTGTGCCGGTGTGTCCCTCCACAGCTCCCTCCGACAAAAGCCCCACCCCCACCCCGCCCCTCTGGCGTGTCACCGCGGCCGGGTGCGGGAGCGGGATCGAGGGCAGGGGCCGCTTCCCCGGGCCTGCCGGCCACCAGGGGCGGGGTCCTGAGCTCGGCGGGGGGTGTGGGGGCAAGGGTGGCCTTGCCGGGGCTGAGGGGCCGTGGCGACTCAATGGTGGCTCCCGGTGGCTTCGGGCCAGCTGCTGTCGGGCAGGAGGGCCGGCCCGGGCTGCGGCCGGGCTGCGCCTAGGGCCGCGTGGGCGGGCAGGGCCGATGCCCAAGGGACCGCGGGCCCCGGGCCCTGAAGCCTCCGGGGCCACGTCCCTGTGAGCGACGTGCGGGATCTTGGGCGGGGCGCCAAGCGCCGAAGGGTTTGCTGGGTCACGGCCGCCCTGGGCTGGGAGGTGGTCGCCAAACCCTCCGCCGCCGCCCGATACCCGAGACCTCCGTTGCCCCTGCCTGGGCGGGCGAGGGGGCCCTGCCGGGGCGGGCCGGCCGCCAGGCTGGCGTTAAGGCGCCAGCGCCAGCGAAACTGGGCCTCAAGAGGCCGCCCGCGGCCCCCCGCCCCCGTCTACGGCCATACCACCCTGAACGCGCCCGATCTCGTCTGATCTCGGAAGCTAAGCAGGGTCGGGCCTGGTTAGTACTTGGATGGGAGACCGCCTGGGAATACCGGGTGCTGTAGGCTTTTTGCCTCCCGCTCCGCCCGCCTTCTCCTTTACTCGCCCGCGGCGGGGGGGCCGCCGGCTCCGCCCCCGCCGAGCCCCGCTGCAGGCAGTAGTCAAGGTGGGTTTACCTGCCCGAGCAGGAAGCTTGGGCGATGGCAGAAGTGGGAAGAAACTCTTGAGCACAGGTTCTTGGGATCCACGGAGCAGCGCATGCACATGCGATGGGTGCCTACACAGCTGGCTTGCTTGTCTGTGGGGAAAGGCGAGATGGGTCAGGGCCTGGGTTCCTGAGGGGCTGAGAATCAAGGCAGGGATAGAAGAAAGGGGACAGGCCCACATCCCCTGAACCCACGCCGGCGCCCACTCACCTTTGTGGAAAATACGATTGAAAAGTGCCCGCAAGAATCTCTTCAGATGCCTCCAGAGTTGAGGGAAGAAGGGGAGGGGGGAGGCCGGGAGCAGGGTGAGCCCTGAAATCCAACCCTTGTCCCGGTCACACCCCAGCAGCCCTCCCACCTCAGCCCCTTCAAGACCCCAGGGCTCCCCCAACCGCGCTGCACAGATCCTGCCCTGACCATAGTCACCATGTTGATCCCCACGTTGAGCAAGATGAAGCTGACCGGGAGCAGAAGAATTGAGTATCCTTGCTCCTGGCATTTCCTGGGGATGGGGCCAGTGAACGGCTCGGCTCGGTAGTAGTTTCGCTCACCCATGGCCGTTGGTCCCAGGACTGCCTGGGCCCTCTGCCCTCCAGTTTTAACTGGGAGCCAGACTGGGTCATAATGGGGCAGGTGGTGAGGTCACAGTGAGGGAGGGGGATGAAAAGGAGGGCCCAGAGTGGCATTCCCTGGTAACCAGGGTCAGGTAAGCTGAGCCTGGACAGTCAAACAGGGCCCGGTGGCCGGCATACATCCCCTCGAGCGGTCATTCATTCGCTCACCGCCCGCTGACTCACTTGTTCAAATGACACATTGCGTCTCTTGGCCCCTCTTGAGACTAGGAAGACCTTGGCCTCAGAGGCCTGCTGAAGGCCTGGCTGGAGTCCAGAGCCTCAGCCTTCTTCATGCCCTTCACTGGGCCTGGAGCTGGACCTGCCCAGATGTGGAACCTCCCAGTTTGGAAGCAACTTCTTGTATGAGGCTCTCTGTGGACAGGGACAGCTGAGACACAGAGGAGGTGCCCAGAGACCAGGGGTTTGGAGTCTGCAGCTGCAGATGTACTTAGTGCATGGTATAGGACCAGGAGGGGCCTGCTGGCAGAACTGTGGCCACTAAACCAAAGGGACCCTCAGGCCAAGAAGGGGACACTGGCTTCTTATTGCAGGAAGCCAAGCGCAGGGACCCAGGCTGGCAGAAGGAGTGGCGCTTCCAAGCCACAGACCACCAATGTTTCCTGGACTCTGGCGCTCTTTATTCCTCTCTCCATGCCCTGCCGCCCCCTGCCCCTGCCCCCACTTGCTGCTGGTAAGTTCATTTTCCCAGTCTGGCTCCCGTGCAGAGAGGGCCTGGAGGCCGAGGTGGAAGGTAGCAGTGAGTTGGCCCGCGCTTGGCCCTCCTGCGGTTGCCGCTTCAGCACCAGACTGTCATACACCTGGTAGTTGGCATTGCCTCCCGGGTTCCGGCTGAGTGGCATGAAGGTGGGCGGGGGTGGAGGGTGCTCGGTAGCCTGGACGTCGGGCAGGAGGTGAGAGGGGCGGAGGAGCAGCGCTGAGCTGGGAGCCGGGGCCCGCTGGTCCGAGGCCTCGGCCAGTACCGTGAGGGAGGCGGAGGTGGCCACAGGGCGCCGCAAGGGCAGGATCTCAGCCCATTCGGCCGCCGGGTGCCGCACCTCGTGGGGATCGCGGGAGTAATCCAAGTGTCCCGTGGAGGGATGCAGGCTGCGGTTGGACTCGCTGTGAGCACAGCTGGGGAGGCTACGTCTGTGGGCCGGTGGGGTGTCGCGCTACCAGGCGTCGGGCCGGTAGACCCGAGGCACCAGAGCGGATGGAGGCTCAGAGCCCTCCAGACCCAGACTCCGCCATGGGCCCAGTTGCCGTCCTTTCGGCCCGCGAGCCCCTCGACCTGCACCTGGCCGCCCCCACCGGCGCCCAGCCCCGGCGCCGCCACCTGTGTGCCAGTGTGTCCCTCCACAGCTCCCTCCGACAAAAGCCCCACCCCCACCCCGCCCCTCTGGCGTGTCACCGCGGCCGGGTGCGGGAGCGGGATCGAGGGCAGGGGCCGCTTCCCCGGGCCTGCCGGCCACCAGGGGCGGGGTCCTGAGCTCGGCGGGGGGTGTGGGGGCAAGGGTGGCCTTGCCGGGGCTGAGGGGCCGTGGCGACTCAATGGTGGCTCCCGGTGGCTTCGGGCCAGCTGCTGTCGGGCAGGAGGGCCGGCCCGGGCTGCGGCCGGGCTGCGCCTAGGGCCGCGTGGGCGGGCAGGGCCGATGCCCAAGGGACCGCGGGCCCCGGGCCCTGAAGCCTCCGGGGCCACGTCCCTGTGAGCGACGTGCGGGATCTTGGGCGGGGCGCCAAGCGCCGAAGGGTTTGCTGGGTCACGGCCGCCCTGGGCTGGGAGGTGGTCGCCAAACCCTCCGCCGCCGCCCGATACCCGAGACCTCCGTTGCCCCTGCCTGGGCGGGCGAGGGGGCCCTGCCGGGGCGGGCCGGCCGCCAGGCTGGCGTTAAGGCGCCAGCGCCAGCGAAACTGGGCCTCAAGAGGCCGCCCGCGGCCCCCCGCCCCCGTCTACGGCCATACCACCCTGAACGCGCCCGATCTCGTCTGATCTCGGAAGCTAAGCAGGGTCGGGCCTGGTTAGTACTTGGATGGGAGACCGCCTGGGAATACCGGGTGCTGTAGGCTTTTTGCCTCCCGCTCCGCCCGCCTTCTCCTTTACTCGCCCGCGGCGGGGGGGCCGCCGGCTCCGCCCCCGCCGGGCCCCGCTGCAGGCCCCACCTCCTCAGGCCCCTCCCACCACGGCGCGCGCCGGCGGGGTCGCTCCCCGCCGGCCCGGCCGGCCAGGCGGCCAGAAGGCGGCCCTGGAAGGCAGGCGCACCCCAGACGCTCCCGGGGTGGCTGGCCCGGACCCAGACTCCGCCGCGGGCCCAGTTGCCGTCCTTTCGGCCCGCGAGCCCCTCGACCTGCACCTGGCCGCCCCCACCGGCGCCCAGCCCCGGCGCCGCCACCTGTGTGCCGGTGTGTCCCTCCACAGCTCCCTCCGACAAAAGCCCCCCCCACCCCGCCCCTCTGGCGTGTCACCGCGGCCGGGTGCGGGAGCGGGATCGAGGGCAGGGGCCGCTTCCCCGGGCCTGCCGGCCACCAGGGGCGGGGTCCTGAGCTCGGCGGGGGGTGTGGGGGCAAGGGTGGCCTTGCCGGGGCTGAGGGGCCGTGGCGACTCAATGGTGGCTCCCGGTGGCTTCGGGCCAGCTGCTGTCGGGCAGGAGGGCCGGCCCGGGCTGCGGCCGGGCTGCGCCTAGGGCCGCGTGGGCGGGCAGGGCCGATGCCCAAGGGACCGCGGGCCCCGGGCCCTGAAGCCTCCGGGGCCACGTCCCTGTGAGCGACGTGCGGGATCTTGGGCGGGGCGCCAAGCGCCGAAGGGTTTGCTGGGTCACGGCCGCCCTGGGCTGGGAGGTGGTCGCCAAACCCTCCGCCGCCGCCCGATACCCGAGACCTCCGTTGCCCCTGCCTGGGCGGGCGAGGGGGCCCTGCCGGGGCGGGCCGGCCGCCAGGCTGGCGTTAAGGCGCCAGCGCCAGCGAAACTGGGCCTCAAGAGGCCGCCCGCGGCCCCCCGCCCCCGTCTACGGCCATACCACCCTGAACGCGCCCGATCTCGTCTGATCTCGGAAGCTAAGCAGGGTCGGGCCTGGTTAGTACTTGGATGGGAGACCGCCTGGGAATACCGGGTGCTGTAGGCTTTTTGCCTCCCGCTCCGCCCGCCTTCTCCTTTACTCGCCCGCGGCGGGGGGGCCGCCGGCTCCGCCCCCGCCGAGCCCCGCTGCAGGCAGTAGTCAAGGTGGGTTTACCTGCCCGAGCAGGAAGCTTGGGCGATGGCAGAAGTGGGAAGAAACTCTTGAGCACAGGTTCTTGGGATCCACGGAGCAGCGCATGCACATGCGATGGGTGCCTACACAGCTGGCTTGCTTGTCTGTGGGGAAAGGCGAGATGGGTCAGGGCCTGGGTTCCTGAGGGGCTGAGAATCAAGGCAGGGATAGAAGAAAGGGGACAGGCCCACATCCCCTGAACCCACGCCGGCGCCCACTCACCTTTGTGGAAAATACGATTGAAAAGTGCCCGCAAGAATCTCTTCAGATGCCTCCAGAGTTGAGGGAAGAAGGGGAGGGGGGAGGCCGGGAGCAGGGTGAGCCCTGAAATCCAACCCTTGTCCCGGTCACACCCCAGCAGCCCTCCCACCTCAGCCCCTTCAAGACCCCAGGGCTCCCCCAACCGCGCTGCACAGATCCTGCCCTGACCATAGTCACCATGTTGATCCCCACGTTGAGCAAGATGAAGCTGACCGGGAGCAGAAGAATTGAGTATCCTTGCTCCTGGCATTTCCTGGGGATGGGGCCAGTGAACGGCTCGGCTCGGTAGTAGTTTCGCTCACCCATGGCCGTTGGTCCCAGGACTGCCTGGGCCCTCTGCCCTCCAGTTTTAACTGGGAGCCAGACTGGGTCATAATGGGGCAGGTGGTGAGGTCACAGTGAGGGAGGGGGATGAAAAGGAGGGCCCAGAGTGGCATTCCCTGGTAACCAGGGTCAGGTAAGCTGAGCCTGGACAGTCAAACAGGGCCCGGTGGCCGGCATACATCCCCTCGAGCGGTCATTCATTCGCTCACCGCCCGCTGACTCACTTGTTCAAATGACACATTGCGTCTCTTGGCCCCTCTTGAGACTAGGAAGACCTTGGCCTCAGAGGCCTGCTGAAGGCCTGGCTGGAGTCCAGAGCCTCAGCCTTCTTCATGCCCTTCACTGGGCCTGGAGCTGGACCTGCCCAGATGTGGAACCTCCCAGTTTGGAAGCAACTTCTTGTATGAGGCTCTCTGTGGACAGGGACAGCTGAGACACAGAGGAGGTGCCCAGAGACCAGGGGTTTGGAGTCTGCAGCTGCAGATGTACTTAGTGCATGGTATAGGACCAGGAGGGGCCTGCTGGCAGAACTGTGGCCACTAAACCAAAGGGACCCTCAGGCCAAGAAGGGGACACTGGCTTCTTATTGCAGGAAGCCAAGCGCAGGGACCCAGGCTGGCAGAAGGAGTGGCGCTTCCAAGCCACAGACCACCAATGTTTCCTGGACTCTGGCGCTCTTTATTCCTCTCTCCATGCCCTGCCGCCCCCTGCCCCTGCCCCCACTTGCTGCTGGTAAGTTCATTTTCCCAGTCTGGCTCCCGTGCAGAGAGGGCCTGGAGGCCGAGGTGGAAGGTAGCAGCGAGTTGGCCCGCGCTTGGCCCTCCTGCGGTTGCCGCTTCAGCACCAGACTGTCATACACCTGGTAGTTGGCATTGCCTCCCGGGTTCCGGCTGAGTGGCATGAAGGTGGGCGGGGGTGGAGGGTGCTCGGTAGCCTGGACGTCGGGCAGGAGGTGAGAGGGGCGGAGGAGCAGCGCTGAGCTGGGAGCCGGGGCCCGCTGGTCCGAGGCCTCGGCCAGTACCGTGAGGGAGGCGGAGGTGGCCACAGGGCGCCGCAAGGGCAGGATCTCAGCCCATTCGGCCGCCGGGTGCCGCACCTCGTGGGGATCGCGGGAGTAATCCAAGTGTCCCGTGGAGGGATGCAGGCTGCGGTTGGACTCGCTGTGAGCACAGCTGGGGAGGCTACGTCTGTGGGCCGGTGGGGTGTCGCGCTACCAGGCGTCGGGCCGGTAGACCCGAGGCACCAGAGCGGATGGAGGCTCAGAGCCCTCCAGACCCAGACTCCGCCATGGGCCCAGTTGCCGTCCTTTCGGCCCGCGAGCCCCTCGACCTGCACCTGGCCGCCCCCACCGGCGCCCAGCCCCGGCGCCGCCACCTGTGTGCCGGTGTGTCCCTCCACAGCTCCCTCCGACAAAAGCCCCACCCCCACCCCGCCCCTCTGGCGTGTCACCGCGGCCGGGTGCGGGAGCGGGATCGAGGGCAGGGGCCGCTTCCCCGGGCCTGCCGGCCACCAGGGGCGGGGTCCTGAGCTCGGCGGGGGGTGTGGGGGCAAGGGTGGCCTTGCCGGGGCTGAGGGGCCGTGGCGACTCAATGGTGGCTCCCGGTGGCTTCGGGCCAGCTGCTGTCGGGCAGGAGGGCCGGCCCGGGCTGCGGCCGGGCTGCGCCTAGGGCCGCGTGGGCGGGCAGGGCCGATGCCCAAGGGACCGCGGGCCCCGGGCCCTGAAGCCTCCGGGGCCACGTCCCTGTGAGCGACGTGCGGGATCTTGGGCGGGGCGCCAAGCGCCGAAGGGTTTGCTGGGTCACGGCCGCCCTGGGCTGGGAGGTGGTCGCCAAACCCTCCGCCGCCGCCCGATACCCGAGACCTCCGTTGCCCCTGCCTGGGCGGGCGAGGGGGCCCTGCCGGGGCGGGCCGGCCGCCAGGCTGGCGTTAAGGCGCCAGCGCCAGCGAAACTGGGCCTCAAGAGGCCGCCCGCGGCCCCCCGCCCCCGTCTACGGCCATACCACCCTGAACGCGCCCGATCTCGTCTGATCTCGGAAGCTAAGCAGGGTCGGGCCTGGTTAGTACTTGGATGGGAGACCGCCTGGGAATACCGGGTGCTGTAGGCTTTTTGCCTCCCGCTCCGCCCGCCTTCTCCTTTACTCGCCCGCGGCGGGGGGGCCGCCGGCTCCGCCCCCGCCGAGCCCCGCTGCAGGCAGTAGTCAAGGTGGGTTTACCTGCCCGAGCAGGAAGCTTGGGCGATGGCAGAAGTGGGAAGAAACTCTTGAGCACAGGTTCTTGGGATCCACGGAGCAGCGCATGCACATGCGATGGGTGCCTACACAGCTGGCTTGCTTGTCTGTGGGGAAAGGCGAGATGGGTCAGGGCCTGGGTTCCTGAGGGGCTGAGAATCAAGGCAGGGATAGAAGAAAGGGGACAGGCCCACATCCCCTGAACCCACGCCGGCGCCCACTCACCTTTGTGGAAAATACGATTGAAAAGTGCCCGCAAGAATCTCTTCAGATGCCTCCAGAGTTGAGGGAAGAAGGGGAGGGGGGAGGCCGGGAGCAGGGTGAGCCCTGAAATCCAACCCTTGTCCCGGTCACACCCCAGCAGCCCTCCCACCTCAGCCCCTTCAAGACCCCAGGGCTCCCCCAACCGCGCTGCACAGATCCTGCCCTGACCATAGTCACCATGTTGATCCCCACGTTGAGCAAGATGAAGCTGACCGGGAGCAGAAGAATTGAGTATCCTTGCTCCTGGCATTTCCTGGGGATGGGGCCAGTGAACGGCTCGGCTCGGTAGTAGTTTCGCTCACCCATGGCCGTTGGTCCCAGGACTGCCTGGGCCCTCTGCCCTCCAGTTTTAACTGGGAGCCAGACTGGGTCATAATGGGGCAGGTGGTGAGGTCACAGTGAGGGAGGGGGATGAAAAGGAGGGCCCAGAGTGGCATTCCCTGGTAACCAGGGTCAGGTAAGCTGAGCCTGGACAGTCAAACAGGGCCCGGTGGCCGGCATACATCCCCTCGAGCGGTCATTCATTCGCTCACCGCCCGCTGACTCACTTGTTCAAATGACACATTGCGTCTCTTGGCCCCTCTTGAGACTAGGAAGACCTTGGCCTCAGAGGCCTGCTGAAGGCCTGGCTGGAGTCCAGAGCCTCAGCCTTCTTCATGCCCTTCACTGGGCCTGGAGCTGGACCTGCCCAGATGTGGAACCTCCCAGTTTGGAAGCAACTTCTTGTATGAGGCTCTCTGTGGACAGGGACAGCTGAGACACAGAGGAGGTGCCCAGAGACCAGGGGTTTGGAGTCTGCAGCTGCAGATGTACTTAGTGCATGGTATAGGACCAGGAGGGGCCTGCTGGCAGAACTGTGGCCACTAAACCAAAGGGACCCTCAGGCCAAGAAGGGGACACTGGCTTCTTATTGCAGGAAGCCAAGCGCAGGGACCCAGGCTGGCAGAAGGAGTGGCGCTTCCAAGCCACAGACCACCAATGTTTCCTGGACTCTGGCGCTCTTTATTCCTCTCTCCATGCCCTGCCGCCCCCTGCCCCTGCCCCCACTTGCTGCTGGTAAGTTCATTTTCCCAGTCTGGCTCCCGTGCAGAGAGGGCCTGGAGGCCGAGGTGGAAGGTAGCAGCGAGTTGGCCCGCGCTTGGCCCTCCTGCGGTTGCCGCTTCAGCACCAGACTGTCATACACCTGGTAGTTGGCATTGCCTCCCGGGTTCCGGCTGAGTGGCATGAAGGTGGGCGGGGGTGGAGGGTGCTCGGTAGCCTGGACGTCGGGCAGGAGGTGAGAGGGGCGGAGGAGCAGCGCTGAGCTGGGAGCCGGGGCCCGCTGGTCCGAGGCCTCGGCCAGTACCGTGAGGGAGGCGGAGGTGGCCACAGGGCGCCGCAAGGGCAGGATCTCAGCCCATTCGGCCGCCGGGTGCCGCACCTCGTGGGGATCGCGGGAGTAATCCAAGTGTCCCGTGGAGGGATGCAGGCTGCGGTTGGACTCGCTGTGAGCACAGCTGGGGAGGCTACGTCTGTGGGCCGGTGGGGTGTCGCGCTACCAGGCGTCGGGCCGGTAGACCCGAGGCACCAGAGCGGATGGAGGCTCAGAGCCCTCCAGACCCAGACTCCGCCATGGGCCCAGTTGCCGTCCTTTCGGCCCGCGAGCCCCTCGACCTGCACCTGGCCGCCCCCACCGGCGCCCAGCCCCGGCGCCGCCACCTGTGTGCCGGTGTGTCCCTCCACAGCTCCCTCCGACAAAAGCCCCCCCCCCACCCCGCCCCTCTGGCGTGTCACCGCGGCCGGGTGCGGGAGCGGGATCGAGGGCAGGGGCCGCTTCCCCGGGCCTGCCGGCCACCAGGGGCGGGGTCCTGAGCTCGGCGGGGGGTGTGGGGGCAAGGGTGGCCTTGCCGGGGCTGAGGGGCCGTGGCGACTCAATGGTGGCTCCCGGTGGCTTCGGGCCAGCTGCTGTCGGGCAGGAGGGCCGGCCCGGGCTGCGGCCGGGCTGCGCCTAGGGCCGCGTGGGCGGGCAGGGCCGATGCCCAAGGGACCGCGGGCCCCGGGCCCTGAAGCCTCCGGGGCCACGTCCCTGTGAGCGACGTGCGGGATCTTGGGCGGGGCGCCAAGCGCCGAAGGGTTTGCTGGGTCACGGCCGCCCTGGGCTGGGAGGTGGTCGCCAAACCCTCCGCCGCCGCCCGATACCCGAGACCTCCGTTGCCCCTGCCTGGGCGGGCGAGGGGGCCCTGCCGGGGCGGGCCGGCCGCCAGGCTGGCGTTAAGGCGCCAGCGCCAGCGAAACTGGGCCTCAAGAGGCCGCCCGCGGCCCCCCGCCCCCGTCTACGGCCATACCACCCTGAACGCGCCCGATCTCGTCTGATCTCGGAAGCTAAGCAGGGTCGGGCCTGGTTAGTACTTGGATGGGAGACCGCCTGGGAATACCGGGTGCTGTAGGCTTTTTGCCTCCTGCTCCGCCCGCCTTCTCCTTTACTCGCCCGCGGCGGGGGCCGCCGGCTCCGCCCCCGCCGGGCCCCGCTGCAGGCCCCACCTCCTCAGGCCCCTCCCACCACGGCGCGCGCCGGCGGGGTCGCTCCCCGCCGGCCCGGCCGGCCAGGCGGCCAGAAGGCGGCCCTGGAAGGCAGCCGCACCCCAGACGCTCCCGGGGTGGCTGGCCCGGACCCAGACTCCGCCGCGGGCCCAGTTGCCGTCCTTTCGGCCCGCGAGCCCCTCGACCTGCACCTGGCCGCCCCCACCGGCGCCCAGCCCCGGCGCCGCCACCTGTGTGCCGGTGTGTCCCTCCACAGCTCCCTCCGACAAAAGCCCCCCCCCACCCCGCCCCTCTGGCGTGTCACCGCGGCCGGGTGCGGGAGCGGGATCGAGGGCAGGGGCCGCTTCCCCGGGCCTGCCGGCCACCAGGGGCGGGGTCCTGAGCTCGGCGGGGGGTGTGGGGGCAAGGGTGGCCTTGCCGGGGCTGAGGGGCCGTGGCGACTCAATGGTGGCTCCCGGTGGCTTCGGGCCAGCTGCTGTCGGGCAGGAGGGCCGGCCCGGGCTGCGGCCGGGCTGCGCCTAGGGCCGCGTGGGCGGGCAGGGCCGATGCCCAAGGGACCGCGGGCCCCGGGCCCTGAAGCCTCCGGGGCCACGTCCCTGTGAGCGACGTGCGGGATCTTGGGCGGGGCGCCAAGCGCCGAAGGGTTTGCTGGGTCACGGCCGCCCTGGGCTGGGAGGTGGTCGCCAAACCCTCCGCCGCCGCCCGATACCCGAGACCTCCGTTGCCCCTGCCTGGGCGGGCGAGGGGGCCCTGCCGGGGCGGGCCGGCCGCCAGGCTGGCGTTAAGGCGCCAGCGCCAGCGAAACTGGGCCTCAAGAGGCCGCCCGCGGCCCCCCGCCCCCGTCTACGGCCATACCACCCTGAACGCGCCCGATCTCGTCTGATCTCGGAAGCTAAGCAGGGTCGGGCCTGGTTAGTACTTGGATGGGAGACCGCCTGGGAATACCGGGTGCTGTAGGCTTTTTGCCTCCCGCTCCGCCCGCCTTCTCCTTTACTCGCCCGCGGCGGGGGGGCCGCCGGCTCCGCCCCCGCCGAGCCCCGCTGCAGGCAGTAGTCAAGGTGGGTTTACCTGCCCGAGCAGGAAGCTTGGGCGATGGCAGAAGTGGGAAGAAACTCTTGAGCACAGGTTCTTGGGATCCACGGAGCAGCGCATGCACATGCGATGGGTGCCTACACAGCTGGCTTGCTTGTCTGTGGGGAAAGGCGAGATGGGTCAGGGCCTGGGTTCCTGAGGGGCTGAGAATCAAGGCAGGGATAGAAGAAAGGGGACAGGCCCACATCCCCTGAACCCACGCCGGCGCCCACTCACCTTTGTGGAAAATACGATTGAAAAGTGCCCGCAAGAATCTCTTCAGATGCCTCCAGAGTTGAGGGAAGAAGGGGAGGGGGGAGGCCGGGAGCAGGGTGAGCCCTGAAATCCAACCCTTGTCCCGGTCACACCCCAGCAGCCCTCCCACCTCAGCCCCTTCAAGACCCCAGGGCTCCCCCAACCGCGCTGCACAGATCCTGCCCTGACCATAGTCACCATGTTGATCCCCACGTTGAGCAAGATGAAGCTGACCGGGAGCAGAAGAATTGAGTATCCTTGCTCCTGGCATTTCCTGGGGATGGGGCCAGTGAACGGCTCGGCTCGGTAGTAGTTTCGCTCACCCATGGCCGTTGGTCCCAGGACTGCCTGGGCCCTCTGCCCTCCAGTTTTAACTGGGAGCCAGACTGGGTCATAATGGGGCAGGTGGTGAGGTCACAGTGAGGGAGGGGGATGAAAAGGAGGGCCCAGAGTGGCATTCCCTGGTAACCAGGGTCAGGTAAGCTGAGCCTGGACAGTCAAACAGGGCCCGGTGGCCGGCATACATCCCCTCGAGCGGTCATTCATTCGCTCACCGCCCGCTGACTCACTTGTTCAAATGACACATTGCGTCTCTTGGCCCCTCTTGAGACTAGGAAGACCTTGGCCTCAGAGGCCTGCTGAAGGCCTGGCTGGAGTCCAGAGCCTCAGCCTTCTTCATGCCCTTCACTGGGCCTGGAGCTGGACCTGCCCAGATGTGGAACCTCCCAGTTTGGAAGCAACTTCTTGTATGAGGCTCTCTGTGGACAGGGACAGCTGAGACACAGAGGAGGTGCCCAGAGACCAGGGGTTTGGAGTCTGCAGCTGCAGATGTACTTAGTGCATGGTATAGGACCAGGAGGGGCCTGCTGGCAGAACTGTGGCCACTAAACCAAAGGGACCCTCAGGCCAAGAAGGGGACACTGGCTTCTTATTGCAGGAAGCCAAGCGCAGGGACCCAGGCTGGCAGAAGGAGTGGCGCTTCCAAGCCACAGACCACCAATGTTTCCTGGACTCTGGCGCTCTTTATTCCTCTCTCCATGCCCTGCCGCCCCCTGCCCCTGCCCCCACTTGCTGCTGGTAAGTTCATTTTCCCAGTCTGGCTCCCGTGCAGAGAGGGCCTGGAGGCCGAGGTGGAAGGTAGCAGCGAGTTGGCCCGCGCTTGGCCCTCCTGCGGTTGCCGCTTCAGCACCAGACTGTCATACACCTGGTAGTTGGCATTGCCTCCCGGGTTCCGGCTGAGTGGCATGAAGGTGGGCGGGGGTGGAGGGTGCTCGGTAGCCTGGACGTCGGGCAGGAGGTGAGAGGGGCGGAGGAGCAGCGCTGAGCTGGGAGCCGGGGCCCGCTGGTCCGAGGCCTCGGCCAGTACCGTGAGGGAGGCGGAGGTGGCCACAGGGCGCCGCAAGGGCAGGATCTCAGCCCATTCGGCCGCCGGGTGCCGCACCTCGTGGGGATCGCGGGAGTAATCCAAGTGTCCCGTGGAGGGATGCAGGCTGCGGTTGGACTCGCTGTGAGCACAGCTGGGGAGGCTACGTCTGTGGGCCGGTGGGGTGTCGCGCTACCAGGCGTCGGGCCGGTAGACCCGAGGCACCAGAGCGGATGGAGGCTCAGAGCCCTCCAGACCCAGACTCCGCCATGGGCCCAGTTGCCGTCCTTTCGGCCCGCGAGCCCCTCGACCTGCACCTGGCCGCCCCCACCGGCGCCCAGCCCCGGCGCCGCCACCTGTGTGCCGGTGTGTCCCTCCACAGCTCCCTCCGACAAAAGCCCCCCCCCCACCCCGCCCCTCTGGCGTGTCACCGCGGCCGGGTGCGGGAGCGGGATCGAGGGCAGGGGCCGCTTCCCCGGGCCTGCCGGCCACCAGGGGCGGGGTCCTGAGCTCGGCGGGGGGTGTGGGGGCAAGGGTGGCCTTGCCGGGGCTGAGGGGCCGTGGCGACTCAATGGTGGCTCCCGGTGGCTTCGGGCCAGCTGCTGTCGGGCAGGAGGGCCGGCCCGGGCTGCGGCCGGGCTGCGCCTAGGGCCGCGTGGGCGGGCAGGGCCGATGCCCAAGGGACCGCGGGCCCCGGGCCCTGAAGCCTCCGGGGCCACGTCCCTGTGAGCGACGTGCGGGATCTTGGGCGGGGCGCCAAGCGCCGAAGGGTTTGCTGGGTCACGGCCGCCCTGGGCTGGGAGGTGGTCGCCAAACCCTCCGCCGCCGCCCGATACCCGAGACCTCCGTTGCCCCTGCCTGGGCGGGCGAGGGGGCCCTGCCGGGGCGGGCCGGCCGCCAGGCTGGCGTTAAGGCGCCAGCGCCAGCGAAACTGGGCCTCAAGAGGCCGCCCGCGGCCCCCCGCCCCCGTCTACGGCCATACCACCCTGAACGCGCCCGATCTCGTCTGATCTCGGAAGCTAAGCAGGGTCGGGCCTGGTTAGTACTTGGATGGGAGACCGCCTGGGAATACCGGGTGCTGTAGGCTTTTTGCCTCCCGCTCCGCCCGCCTTCTCCTTTACTCGCCCGCGGCGGGGGGGCCGCCGGCTCCGCCCCCGCCGGGCCCCGCTGCAGGCCCCACCTCCTCAGGCCCCTCCCACCACGGCGCGCGCCGGCGGGGTCGCTCCCCGCCGGCCCGGCCGGCCAGGCGGCCAGAAGGCGGCCCTGGAAGGCAGGCGCACCCCAGACGCTCCCGGGGTGGCTGGCCCGGACCCAGACTCCGCCGCGGGCCCAGTTGCCGTCCTTTCGGCCCGCGAGCCCCTCGACCTGCACCTGGCCGCCCCCACCGGCGCCCAGCCCCGGCGCCGCCACCTGTGTGCCGGTGTGTCCCTCCACAGCTCCCTCCGACAAAAGCCCCCCCCACCCCGCCCCTCTGGCGTGTCACCGCGGCCGGGTGCGGGAGCGGGATCGAGGGCAGGGGCCGCTTCCCCGGGCCTGCCGGCCACCAGGGGCGGGGTCCTGAGCTCGGCGGGGGGTGTGGGGGCAAGGGTGGCCTTGCCGGGGCTGAGGGGCCGTGGCGACTCAATGGTGGCTCCCGGTGGCTTCGGGCCAGCTGCTGTCGGGCAGGAGGGCCGGCCCGGGCTGCGGCCGGGCTGCGCCTAGGGCCGCGTGGGCGGGCAGGGCCGATGCCCAAGGGACCGCGGGCCCCGGGCCCTGAAGCCTCCGGGGCCACGTCCCTGTGAGCGACGTGCGGGATCTTGGGCGGGGCGCCAAGCGCCGAAGGGTTTGCTGGGTCACGGCCGCCCTGGGCTGGGAGGTGGTCGCCAAACCCTCCGCCGCCGCCCGATACCCGAGACCTCCGTTGCCCCTGCCTGGGCGGGCGAGGGGGCCCTGCCGGGGCGGGCCGGCCGCCAGGCTGGCGTTAAGGCGCCAGCGCCAGCGAAACTGGGCCTCAAGAGGCCGCCCGCGGCCCCCCGCCCCCGTCTACGGCCATACCACCCTGAACGCGCCCGATCTCGTCTGATCTCGGAAGCTAAGCAGGGTCGGGCCTGGTTAGTACTTGGATGGGAGACCGCCTGGGAATACCGGGTGCTGTAGGCTTTTTGCCTCCCGCTCCGCCCGCCTTCTCCTTTACTCGCCCGCGGCGGGGGGGCCGCCGGCTCCGCCCCCGCCGAGCCCCGCTGCAGGCAGTAGTCAAGGTGGGTTTACCTGCCCGAGCAGGAAGCTTGGGCGATGGCAGAAGTGGGAAGAAACTCTTGAGCACAGGTTCTTGGGATCCACGGAGCAGCGCATGCACATGCGATGGGTGCCTACACAGCTGGCTTGCTTGTCTGTGGGGAAAGGCGAGATGGGTCAGGGCCTGGGTTCCTGAGGGGCTGAGAATCAAGGCAGGGATAGAAGAAAGGGGACAGGCCCACATCCCCTGAACCCACGCCGGCGCCCACTCACCTTTGTGGAAAATACGATTGAAAAGTGCCCGCAAGAATCTCTTCAGATGCCTCCAGAGTTGAGGGAAGAAGGGGAGGGGGGAGGCCGGGAGCAGGGTGAGCCCTGAAATCCAACCCTTGTCCCGGTCACACCCCAGCAGCCCTCCCACCTCAGCCCCTTCAAGACCCCAGGGCTCCCCCAACCGCGCTGCACAGATCCTGCCCTGACCATAGTCACCATGTTGATCCCCACGTTGAGCAAGATGAAGCTGACCGGGAGCAGAAGAATTGAGTATCCTTGCTCCTGGCATTTCCTGGGGATGGGGCCAGTGAACGGCTCGGCTCGGTAGTAGTTTCGCTCACCCATGGCCGTTGGTCCCAGGACTGCCTGGGCCCTCTGCCCTCCAGTTTTAACTGGGAGCCAGACTGGGTCATAATGGGGCAGGTGGTGAGGTCACAGTGAGGGAGGGGGATGAAAAGGAGGGCCCAGAGTGGCATTCCCTGGTAACCAGGGTCAGGTAAGCTGAGCCTGGACAGTCAAACAGGGCCCGGTGGCCGGCATACATCCCCTCGAGCGGTCATTCATTCGCTCACCGCCCGCTGACTCACTTGTTCAAATGACACATTGCGTCTCTTGGCCCCTCTTGAGACTAGGAAGACCTTGGCCTCAGAGGCCTGCTGAAGGCCTGGCTGGAGTCCAGAGCCTCAGCCTTCTTCATGCCCTTCACTGGGCCTGGAGCTGGACCTGCCCAGATGTGGAACCTCCCAGTTTGGAAGCAACTTCTTGTATGAGGCTCTCTGTGGACAGGGACAGCTGAGACACAGAGGAGGTGCCCAGAGACCAGGGGTTTGGAGTCTGCAGCTGCAGATGTACTTAGTGCATGGTATAGGACCAGGAGGGGCCTGCTGGCAGAACTGTGGCCACTAAACCAAAGGGACCCTCAGGCCAAGAAGGGGACACTGGCTTCTTATTGCAGGAAGCCAAGCGCAGGGACCCAGGCTGGCAGAAGGAGTGGCGCTTCCAAGCCACAGACCACCAATGTTTCCTGGACTCTGGCGCTCTTTATTCCTCTCTCCATGCCCTGCCGCCCCCTGCCCCTGCCCCCACTTGCTGCTGGTAAGTTCATTTTCCCAGTCTGGCTCCCGTGCAGAGAGGGCCTGGAGGCCGAGGTGGAAGGTAGCAGCGAGTTGGCCCGCGCTTGGCCCTCCTGCGGTTGCCGCTTCAGCACCAGACTGTCATACACCTGGTAGTTGGCATTGCCTCCCGGGTTCCGGCTGAGTGGCATGAAGGTGGGCGGGGGTGGAGGGTGCTCGGTAGCCTGGACGTCGGGCAGGAGGTGAGAGGGGCGGAGGAGCAGCGCTGAGCTGGGAGCCGGGGCCCGCTGGTCCGAGGCCTCGGCCAGTACCGTGAGGGAGGCGGAGGTGGCCACAGGGCGCCGCAAGGGCAGGATCTCAGCCCATTCGGCCGCCGGGTGCCGCACCTCGTGGGGATCGCGGGAGTAATCCAAGTGTCCCGTGGAGGGATGCAGGCTGCGGTTGGACTCGCTGTGAGCACAGCTGGGGAGGCTACGTCTGTGGGCCGGTGGGGTGTCGCGCTACCAGGCGTCGGGCCGGTAGACCCGAGGCACCAGAGCGGATGGAGGCTCAGAGCCCTCCAGACCCAGACTCCGCCATGGGCCCAGTTGCCGTCCTTTCGGCCCGCGAGCCCCTCGACCTGCACCTGGCCGCCCCCACCGGCGCCCAGCCCCGGCGCCGCCACCTGTGTGCCGGTGTGTCCCTCCACAGCTCCCTCCGACAAAAGCCCCACCCCCACCCCGCCCCTCTGGCGTGTCACCGCGGCCGGGTGCGGGAGCGGGATCGAGGGCAGGGGCCGCTTCCCCGGGCCTGCCGGCCACCAGGGGCGGGGTCCTGAGCTCGGCGGGGGGTGTGGGGGCAAGGGTGGCCTTGCCGGGGCTGAGGGGCCGTGGCGACTCAATGGTGGCTCCCGGTGGCTTCGGGCCAGCTGCTGTCGGGCAGGAGGGCCGGCCCGGGCTGCGGCCGGGCTGCGCCTAGGGCCGCGTGGGCGGGCAGGGCCGATGCCCAAGGGACCGCGGGCCCCGGGCCCTGAAGCCTCCGGGGCCACGTCCCTGTGAGCGACGTGCGGGATCTTGGGCGGGGCGCCAAGCGCCGAAGGGTTTGCTGGGTCACGGCCGCCCTGGGCTGGGAGGTGGTCGCCAAACCCTCCGCCGCCGCCCGATACCCGAGACCTCCGTTGCCCCTGCCTGGGCGGGCGAGGGGGCCCTGCCGGGGCGGGCCGGCCGCCAGGCTGGCGTTAAGGCGCCAGCGCCAGCGAAACTGGGCCTCAAGAGGCCGCCCGCGGCCCCCCGCCCCCGTCTACGGCCATACCACCCTGAACGCGCCCGATCTCGTCTGATCTCGGAAGCTAAGCAGGGTCGGGCCTGGTTAGTACTTGGATGGGAGACCGCCTGGGAATACCGGGTGCTGTAGGCTTTTTGCCTCCCGCTCCGCCCGCCTTCTCCTTTACTCGCCCGCGGCGGGGGGGCCGCCGGCTCCGCCCCCGCCGGGCCCCGCTGCAGGCCCCACCTCCTCAGGCCCCTCCCACCACGGCGCGCGCCGGCGGGGTCGCTCCCCGCCGGCCCGGCCGGCCAGGCGGCCAGAAGGCGGCCCTGGAAGGCAGGCGCACCCCAGACGCTCCCGGGGTGGCTGGCCCGGACCCAGACTCCGCCGCGGGCCCAGTTGCCGTCCTTTCGGCCCGCGAGCCCCTCGACCTGCACCTGGCCGCCCCCACCGGCGCCCAGCCCCGGCGCCGCCACCTGTGTGCCGGTGTGTCCCTCCACAGCTCCCTCCGACAAAAGCCCCCCCCACCCCGCCCCTCTGGCGTGTCACCGCGGCCGGGTGCGGGAGCGGGATCGAGGGCAGGGGCCGCTTCCCCGGGCCTGCCGGCCACCAGGGGCGGGGTCCTGAGCTCGGCGGGGGGTGTGGGGGCAAGGGTGGCCTTGCCGGGGCTGAGGGGCCGTGGCGACTCAATGGTGGCTCCCGGTGGCTTCGGGCCAGCTGCTGTCGGGCAGGAGGGCCGGCCCGGGCTGCGGCCGGGCTGCGCCTAGGGCCGCGTGGGCGGGCAGGGCCGATGCCCAAGGGACCGCGGGCCCCGGGCCCTGAAGCCTCCGGGGCCACGTCCCTGTGAGCGACGTGCGGGATCTTGGGCGGGGCGCCAAGCGCCGAAGGGTTTGCTGGGTCACGGCCGCCCTGGGCTGGGAGGTGGTCGCCAAACCCTCCGCCGCCGCCCGATACCCGAGACCTCCGTTGCCCCTGCCTGGGCGGGCGAGGGGGCCCTGCCGGGGCGGGCCGGCCGCCAGGCTGGCGTTAAGGCGCCAGCGCCAGCGAAACTGGGCCTCAAGAGGCCGCCCGCGGCCCCCCGCCCCCGTCTACGGCCATACCACCCTGAACGCGCCCGATCTCGTCTGATCTCGGAAGCTAAGCAGGGTCGGGCCTGGTTAGTACTTGGATGGGAGACCGCCTGGGAATACCGGGTGCTGTAGGCTTTTTGCCTCCCGCTCCGCCCGCCTTCTCCTTTACTCGCCCGCGGCGGGGGGGCCGCCGGCTCCGCCCCCGCCGAGCCCCGCTGCAGGCAGTAGTCAAGGTGGGTTTACCTGCCCGAGCAGGAAGCTTGGGCGATGGCAGAAGTGGGAAGAAACTCTTGAGCACAGGTTCTTGGGATCCACGGAGCAGCGCATGCACATGCGATGGGTGCCTACACAGCTGGCTTGCTTGTCTGTGGGGAAAGGCGAGATGGGTCAGGGCCTGGGTTCCTGAGGGGCTGAGAATCAAGGCAGGGATAGAAGAAAGGGGACAGGCCCACATCCCCTGAACCCACGCCGGCGCCCACTCACCTTTGTGGAAAATACGATTGAAAAGTGCCCGCAAGAATCTCTTCAGATGCCTCCAGAGTTGAGGGAAGAAGGGGAGGGGGGAGGCCGGGAGCAGGGTGAGCCCTGAAATCCAACCCTTGTCCCGGTCACACCCCAGCAGCCCTCCCACCTCAGCCCCTTCAAGACCCCAGGGCTCCCCCAACCGCGCTGCACAGATCCTGCCCTGACCATAGTCACCATGTTGATCCCCACGTTGAGCAAGATGAAGCTGACCGGGAGCAGAAGAATTGAGTATCCTTGCTCCTGGCATTTCCTGGGGATGGGGCCAGTGAACGGCTCGGCTCGGTAGTAGTTTCGCTCACCCATGGCCGTTGGTCCCAGGACTGCCTGGGCCCTCTGCCCTCCAGTTTTAACTGGGAGCCAGACTGGGTCATAATGGGGCAGGTGGTGAGGTCACAGTGAGGGAGGGGGATGAAAAGGAGGGCCCAGAGTGGCATTCCCTGGTAACCAGGGTCAGGTAAGCTGAGCCTGGACAGTCAAACAGGGCCCGGTGGCCGGCATACATCCCCTCGAGCGGTCATTCATTCGCTCACCGCCCGCTGACTCACTTGTTCAAATGACACATTGCGTCTCTTGGCCCCTCTTGAGACTAGGAAGACCTTGGCCTCAGAGGCCTGCTGAAGGCCTGGCTGGAGTCCAGAGCCTCAGCCTTCTTCATGCCCTTCACTGGGCCTGGAGCTGGACCTGCCCAGATGTGGAACCTCCCAGTTTGGAAGCAACTTCTTGTATGAGGCTCTCTGTGGACAGGGACAGCTGAGACACAGAGGAGGTGCCCAGAGACCAGGGGTTTGGAGTCTGCAGCTGCAGATGTACTTAGTGCATGGTATAGGACCAGGAGGGGCCTGCTGGCAGAACTGTGGCCACTAAACCAAAGGGACCCTCAGGCCAAGAAGGGGACACTGGCTTCTTATTGCAGGAAGCCAAGCGCAGGGACCCAGGCTGGCAGAAGGAGTGGCGCTTCCAAGCCACAGACCACCAATGTTTCCTGGACTCTGGCGCTCTTTATTCCTCTCTCCATGCCCTGCCGCCCCCTGCCCCTGCCCCCACTTGCTGCTGGTAAGTTCATTTTCCCAGTCTGGCTCCCGTGCAGAGAGGGCCTGGAGGCCGAGGTGGAAGGTAGCAGCGAGTTGGCCCGCGCTTGGCCCTCCTGCGGTTGCCGCTTCAGCACCAGACTGTCATACACCTGGTAGTTGGCATTGCCTCCCGGGTTCCGGCTGAGTGGCATGAAGGTGGGCGGGGGTGGAGGGTGCTCGGTAGCCTGGACGTCGGGCAGGAGGTGAGAGGGGCGGAGGAGCAGCGCTGAGCTGGGAGCCGGGGCCCGCTGGTCCGAGGCCTCGGCCAGTACCGTGAGGGAGGCGGAGGTGGCCACAGGGCGCCGCAAGGGCAGGATCTCAGCCCATTCGGCCGCCGGGTGCCGCACCTCGTGGGGATCGCGGGAGTAATCCAAGTGTCCCGTGGAGGGATGCAGGCTGCGGTTGGACTCGCTGTGAGCACAGCTGGGGAGGCTACGTCTGTGGGCCGGTGGGGTGTCGCGCTACCAGGCGTCGGGCCGGTAGACCCGAGGCACCAGAGCGGATGGAGGCTCAGAGCCCTCCAGACCCAGACTCCGCCATGGGCCCAGTTGCCGTCCTTTCGGCCCGCGAGCCCCTCGACCTGCACCTGGCCGCCCCCACCGGCGCCCAGCCCCGGCGCCGCCACCTGTGTGCCGGTGTGTCCCTCCACAGCTCCCTCCGACAAAAGCCCCCCCCCCCACCCCGCCCCTCTGGCGTGTCACCGCGGCCGGGTGCGGGAGCGGGATCGAGGGCAGGGGCCGCTTCCCCGGGCCTGCCGGCCACCAGGGGCGGGGTCCTGAGCTCGGCGGGGGGTGTGGGGGCAAGGGTGGCCTTGCCGGGGCTGAGGGGCCGTGGCGACTCAATGGTGGCTCCCGGTGGCTTCGGGCCAGCTGCTGTCGGGCAGGAGGGCCGGCCCGGGCTGCGGCCGGGCTGCGCCTAGGGCCGCGTGGGCGGGCAGGGCCGATGCCCAAGGGACCGCGGGCCCCGGGCCCTGAAGCCTCCGGGGCCACGTCCCTGTGAGCGACGTGCGGGATCTTGGGCGGGGCGCCAAGCGCCGAAGGGTTTGCTGGGTCACGGCCGCCCTGGGCTGGGAGGTGGTCGCCAAACCCTCCGCCGCCGCCCGATACCCGAGACCTCCGTTGCCCCTGCCTGGGCGGGCGAGGGGGCCCTGCCGGGGCGGGCCGGCCGCCAGGCTGGCGTTAAGGCGCCAGCGCCAGCGAAACTGGGCCTCAAGAGGCCGCCCGCGGCCCCCCGCCCCCGTCTACGGCCATACCACCCTGAACGCGCCCGATCTCGTCTGATCTCGGAAGCTAAGCAGGGTCGGGCCTGGTTAGTACTTGGATGGGAGACCGCCTGGGAATACCGGGTGCTGTAGGCTTTTTGCCTCCTGCTCCGCCCGCCTTCTCCTTTACTCGCCCGCGGCGGGGGCCGCCGGCTCCGCCCCCGCCGGGCCCCGCTGCAGGCCCCACCTCCTCAGGCCCCTCCCACCACGGCGCGCGCCGGCGGGGTCGCTCCCCGCCGGCCCGGCCGGCCAGGCGGCCAGAAGGCGGCCCTGGAAGGCAGCCGCACCCCAGACGCTCCCGGGGTGGCTGGCCCGGACCCAGACTCCGCCGCGGGCCCAGTTGCCGTCCTTTCGGCCCGCGAGCCCCTCGACCTGCACCTGGCCGCCCCCACCGGCGCCCAGCCCCGGCGCCGCCACCTGTGTGCCGGTGTGTCCCTCCACAGCTCCCTCCGACAAAAGCCCCACCCCCACCCCGCCCCTCTGGCGTGTCACCGCGGCCGGGTGCGGGAGCGGGATCGAGGGCAGGGGCCGCTTCCCCGGGCCTGCCGGCCACCAGGGGCGGGGTCCTGAGCTCGGCGGGGGGTGTGGGGGCAAGGGTGGCCTTGCCGGGGCTGAGGGGCCGTGGCGACTCAATGGTGGCTCCCGGTGGCTTCGGGCCAGCTGCTGTCGGGCAGGAGGGCCGGCCCGGGCTGCGGCCGGGCTGCGCCTAGGGCCGCGTGGGCGGGCAGGGCCGATGCCCAAGGGACCGCGGGCCCCGGGCCCTGAAGCCTCCGGGGCCACGTCCCTGTGAGCGACGTGCGGGATCTTGGGCGGGGCGCCAAGCGCCGAAGGGTTTGCTGGGTCACGGCCGCCCTGGGCTGGGAGGTGGTCGCCAAACCCTCCGCCGCCGCCCGATACCCGAGACCTCCGTTGCCCCTGCCTGGGCGGGCGAGGGGGCCCTGCCGGGGCGGGCCGGCCGCCAGGCTGGCGTTAAGGCGCCAGCGCCAGCGAAACTGGGCCTCAAGAGGCCGCCCGCGGCCCCCCGCCCCCGTCTACGGCCATACCACCCTGAACGCGCCCGATCTCGTCTGATCTCGGAAGCTAAGCAGGGTCGGGCCTGGTTAGTACTTGGATGGGAGACCGCCTGGGAATACCGGGTGCTGTAGGCTTTTTGCCTCCCGCTCCGCCCGCCTTCTCCTTTACTCGCCCGCGGCGGGGGGGCCGCCGGCTCCGCCCCCGCCGAGCCCCGCTGCAGGCAGTAGTCAAGGTGGGTTTACCTGCCCGAGCAGGAAGCTTGGGCGATGGCAGAAGTGGGAAGAAACTCTTGAGCACAGGTTCTTGGGATCCACGGAGCAGCGCATGCACATGCGATGGGTGCCTACACAGCTGGCTTGCTTGTCTGTGGGGAAAGGCGAGATGGGTCAGGGCCTGGGTTCCTGAGGGGCTGAGAATCAAGGCAGGGATAGAAGAAAGGGGACAGGCCCACATCCCCTGAACCCACGCCGGCGCCCACTCACCTTTGTGGAAAATACGATTGAAAAGTGCCCGCAAGAATCTCTTCAGATGCCTCCAGAGTTGAGGGAAGAAGGGGAGGGGGGAGGCCGGGAGCAGGGTGAGCCCTGAAATCCAACCCTTGTCCCGGTCACACCCCAGCAGCCCTCCCACCTCAGCCCCTTCAAGACCCCAGGGCTCCCCCAACCGCGCTGCACAGATCCTGCCCTGACCATAGTCACCATGTTGATCCCCACGTTGAGCAAGATGAAGCTGACCGGGAGCAGAAGAATTGAGTATCCTTGCTCCTGGCATTTCCTGGGGATGGGGCCAGTGAACGGCTCGGCTCGGTAGTAGTTTCGCTCACCCATGGCCGTTGGTCCCAGGACTGCCTGGGCCCTCTGCCCTCCAGTTTTAACTGGGAGCCAGACTGGGTCATAATGGGGCAGGTGGTGAGGTCACAGTGAGGGAGGGGGATGAAAAGGAGGGCCCAGAGTGGCATTCCCTGGTAACCAGGGTCAGGTAAGCTGAGCCTGGACAGTCAAACAGGGCCCGGTGGCCGGCATACATCCCCTCGAGCGGTCATTCATTCGCTCACCGCCCGCTGACTCACTTGTTCAAATGACACATTGCGTCTCTTGGCCCCTCTTGAGACTAGGAAGACCTTGGCCTCAGAGGCCTGCTGAAGGCCTGGCTGGAGTCCAGAGCCTCAGCCTTCTTCATGCCCTTCACTGGGCCTGGAGCTGGACCTGCCCAGATGTGGAACCTCCCAGTTTGGAAGCAACTTCTTGTATGAGGCTCTCTGTGGACAGGGACAGCTGAGACACAGAGGAGGTGCCCAGAGACCAGGGGTTTGGAGTCTGCAGCTGCAGATGTACTTAGTGCATGGTATAGGACCAGGAGGGGCCTGCTGGCAGAACTGTGGCCACTAAACCAAAGGGACCCTCAGGCCAAGAAGGGGACACTGGCTTCTTATTGCAGGAAGCCAAGCGCAGGGACCCAGGCTGGCAGAAGGAGTGGCGCTTCCAAGCCACAGACCACCAATGTTTCCTGGACTCTGGCGCTCTTTATTCCTCTCTCCATGCCCTGCCGCCCCCTGCCCCTGCCCCCACTTGCTGCTGGTAAGTTCATTTTCCCAGTCTGGCTCCCGTGCAGAGAGGGCCTGGAGGCCGAGGTGGAAGGTAGCAGCGAGTTGGCCCGCGCTTGGCCCTCCTGCGGTTGCCGCTTCAGCACCAGACTGTCATACACCTGGTAGTTGGCATTGCCTCCCGGGTTCCGGCTGAGTGGCATGAAGGTGGGCGGGGGTGGAGGGTGCTCGGTAGCCTGGACGTCGGGCAGGAGGTGAGAGGGGCGGAGGAGCAGCGCTGAGCTGGGAGCCGGGGCCCGCTGGTCCGAGGCCTCGGCCAGTACCGTGAGGGAGGCGGAGGTGGCCACAGGGCGCCGCAAGGGCAGGATCTCAGCCCATTCGGCCGCCGGGTGCCGCACCTCGTGGGGATCGCGGGAGTAATCCAAGTGTCCCGTGGAGGGATGCAGGCTGCGGTTGGACTCGCTGTGAGCACAGCTGGGGAGGCTACGTCTGTGGGCCGGTGGGGTGTCGCGCTACCAGGCGTCGGGCCGGTAGACCCGAGGCACCAGAGCGGATGGAGGCTCAGAGCCCTCCAGACCCAGACTCCGCCATGGGCCCAGTTGCCGTCCTTTCGGCCCGCGAGCCCCTCGACCTGCACCTGGCCGCCCCCACCGGCGCCCAGCCCCGGCGCCGCCACCTGTGTGCCGGTGTGTCCCTCCACAGCTCCCTCCGACAAAAGCCCCACCCCCACCCCGCCCCTCTGGCGTGTCACCGCGGCCGGGTGCGGGAGCGGGATCGAGGGCAGGGGCCGCTTCCCCGGGCCTGCCGGCCACCAGGGGCGGGGTCCTGAGCTCGGCGGGGGGTGTGGGGGCAAGGGTGGCCTTGCCGGGGCTGAGGGGCCGTGGCGACTCAATGGTGGCTCCCGGTGGCTTCGGGCCAGCTGCTGTCGGGCAGGAGGGCCGGCCCGGGCTGCGGCCGGGCTGCGCCTAGGGCCGCGTGGGCGGGCAGGGCCGATGCCCAAGGGACCGCGGGCCCCGGGCCCTGAAGCCTCCGGGGCCACGTCCCTGTGAGCGACGTGCGGGATCTTGGGCGGGGCGCCAAGCGCCGAAGGGTTTGCTGGGTCACGGCCGCCCTGGGCTGGGAGGTGGTCGCCAAACCCTCCGCCGCCGCCCGATACCCGAGACCTCCGTTGCCCCTGCCTGGGCGGGCGAGGGGGCCCTGCCGGGGCGGGCCGGCCGCCAGGCTGGCGTTAAGGCGCCAGCGCCAGCGAAACTGGGCCTCAAGAGGCCGCCCGCGGCCCCCCGCCCCCGTCTACGGCCATACCACCCTGAACGCGCCCGATCTCGTCTGATCTCGGAAGCTAAGCAGGGTCGGGCCTGGTTAGTACTTGGATGGGAGACCGCCTGGGAATACCGGGTGCTGTAGGCTTTTTGCCTCCCGCTCCGCCCGCCTTCTCCTTTACTCGCCCGCGGCGGGGGGGCCGCCGGCTCCGCCCCCGCCGGGCCCCGCTGCAGGCCCCACCTCCTCAGGCCCCTCCCACCACGGCGCGCGCCGGCGGGGTCGCTCCCCGCCGGCCCGGCCGGCCAGGCGGCCAGAAGGCGGCCCTGGAAGGCAGGCGCACCCCAGACGCTCCCGGGGTGGCTGGCCCGGACCCAGACTCCGCCGCGGGCCCAGTTGCCGTCCTTTCGGCCCGCGAGCCCCTCGACCTGCACCTGGCCGCCCCCACCGGCGCCCAGCCCCGGCGCCGCCACCTGTGTGCCGGTGTGTCCCTCCACAGCTCCCTCCGACAAAAGCCCCCCCCACCCCGCCCCTCTGGCGTGTCACCGCGGCCGGGTGCGGGAGCGGGATCGAGGGCAGGGGCCGCTTCCCCGGGCCTGCCGGCCACCAGGGGCGGGGTCCTGAGCTCGGCGGGGGGTGTGGGGGCAAGGGTGGCCTTGCCGGGGCTGAGGGGCCGTGGCGACTCAATGGTGGCTCCCAGTGGCTTCGGGCCAGCTGCTGTCGGGCAGGAGGGCCGGCCCGGGCTGCGGCCGGGCTGCGCCTAGGGCCGCGTGGGCGGGCAGGGCCGATGCCCAAGGGACCGCGGGCCCCGGGCCCTGAAGCCTCCGGGGCCACGTCCCTGTGAGCGACGTGCGGGATCTTGGGCGGGGCGCCAAGCGCCGAAGGGTTTGCTGGGTCACGGCCGCCCTGGGCTGGGAGGTGGTCGCCAAACCCTCCGCCGCCGCCCGATACCCGAGACCTCCGTTGCCCCTGCCTGGGCGGGCGAGGGGGCCCTGCCGGGGCGGGCCGGCCGCCAGGCTGGCGTTAAGGCGCCAGCGCCAGCGAAACTGGGCCTCAAGAGGCCGCCCGCGGCCCCCCGCCCCCGTCTACGGCCATACCACCCTGAACGCGCCCGATCTCGTCTGATCTCGGAAGCTAAGCAGGGTCGGGCCTGGTTAGTACTTGGATGGGAGACCGCCTGGGAATACCGGGTGCTGTAGGCTTTTTGCCTCCCGCTCCGCCCGCCTTCTCCTTTACTCGCCCGCGGCGGGGGGGCCGCCGGCTCCGCCCCCGCCGAGCCCCGCTGCAGGCAGTAGTCAAGGTGGGTTTACCTGCCCGAGCAGGAAGCTTGGGCGATGGCAGAAGTGGGAAGAAACTCTTGAGCACAGGTTCTTGGGATCCACGGAGCAGCGCATGCACATGCGATGGGTGCCTACACAGCTGGCTTGCTTGTCTGTGGGGAAAGGCGAGATGGGTCAGGGCCTGGGTTCCTGAGGGGCTGAGAATCAAGGCAGGGATAGAAGAAAGGGGACAGGCCCACATCCCCTGAACCCACGCCGGCGCCCACTCACCTTTGTGGAAAATACGATTGAAAAGTGCCCGCAAGAATCTCTTCAGATGCCTCCAGAGTTGAGGGAAGAAGGGGAGGGGGGAGGCCGGGAGCAGGGTGAGCCCTGAAATCCAACCCTTGTCCCGGTCACACCCCAGCAGCCCTCCCACCTCAGCCCCTTCAAGACCCCAGGGCTCCCCCAACCGCGCTGCACAGATCCTGCCCTGACCATAGTCACCATGTTGATCCCCACGTTGAGCAAGATGAAGCTGACCGGGAGCAGAAGAATTGAGTATCCTTGCTCCTGGCATTTCCTGGGGATGGGGCCAGTGAACGGCTCGGCTCGGTAGTAGTTTCGCTCACCCATGGCCGTTGGTCCCAGGACTGCCTGGGCCCTCTGCCCTCCAGTTTTAACTGGGAGCCAGACTGGGTCATAATGGGGCAGGTGGTGAGGTCACAGTGAGGGAGGGGGATGAAAAGGAGGGCCCAGAGTGGCATTCCCTGGTAACCAGGGTCAGGTAAGCTGAGCCTGGACAGTCAAACAGGGCCCGGTGGCCGGCATACATCCCCTCGAGCGGTCATTCATTCGCTCACCGCCCGCTGACTCACTTGTTCAAATGACACATTGCGTCTCTTGGCCCCTCTTGAGACTAGGAAGACCTTGGCCTCAGAGGCCTGCTGAAGGCCTGGCTGGAGTCCAGAGCCTCAGCCTTCTTCATGCCCTTCACTGGGCCTGGAGCTGGACCTGCCCAGATGTGGAACCTCCCAGTTTGGAAGCAACTTCTTGTATGAGGCTCTCTGTGGACAGGGACAGCTGAGACACAGAGGAGGTGCCCAGAGACCAGGGGTTTGGAGTCTGCAGCTGCAGATGTACTTAGTGCATGGTATAGGACCAGGAGGGGCCTGCTGGCAGAACTGTGGCCACTAAACCAAAGGGACCCTCAGGCCAAGAAGGGGACACTGGCTTCTTATTGCAGGAAGCCAAGCGCAGGGACCCAGGCTGGCAGAAGGAGTGGCGCTTCCAAGCCACAGACCACCAATGTTTCCTGGACTCTGGCGCTCTTTATTCCTCTCTCCATGCCCTGCCGCCCCCTGCCCCTGCCCCCACTTGCTGCTGGTAAGTTCATTTTCCCAGTCTGGCTCCCGTGCAGAGAGGGCCTGGAGGCCGAGGTGGAAGGTAGCAGCGAGTTGGCCCGCGCTTGGCCCTCCTGCGGTTGCCGCTTCAGCACCAGACTGTCATACACCTGGTAGTTGGCATTGCCTCCCGGGTTCCGGCTGAGTGGCATGAAGGTGGGCGGGGGTGGAGGGTGCTCGGTAGCCTGGACGTCGGGCAGGAGGTGAGAGGGGCGGAGGAGCAGCGCTGAGCTGGGAGCCGGGGCCCGCTGGTCCGAGGCCTCGGCCAGTACCGTGAGGGAGGCGGAGGTGGCCACAGGGCGCCGCAAGGGCAGGATCTCAGCCCATTCGGCCGCCGGGTGCCGCACCTCGTGGGGATCGCGGGAGTAATCCAAGTGTCCCGTGGAGGGATGCAGGCTGCGGTTGGACTCGCTGTGAGCACAGCTGGGGAGGCTACGTCTGTGGGCCGGTGGGGTGTCGCGCTACCAGGCGTCGGGCCGGTAGACCCGAGGCACCAGAGCGGATGGAGGCTCAGAGCCCTCCAGACCCAGACTCCGCCATGGGCCCAGTTGCCGTCCTTTCGGCCCGCGAGCCCCTCGACCTGCACCTGGCCGCCCCCACCGGCGCCCAGCCCCGGCGCCGCCACCTGTGTGCCGGTGTGTCCCTCCACAGCTCCCTCCGACAAAAGCCCCACCCCCACCCCGCCCCTCTGGCGTGTCACCGCGGCCGGGTGCGGGAGCGGGATCGAGGGCAGGGGCCGCTTCCCCGGGCCTGCCGGCCACCAGGGGCGGGGTCCTGAGCTCGGCGGGGGGTGTGGGGGCAAGGGTGGCCTTGCCGGGGCTGAGGGGCCGTGGCGACTCAATGGTGGCTCCCGGTGGCTTCGGGCCAGCTGCTGTCGGGCAGGAGGGCCGGCCCGGGCTGCGGCCGGGCTGCGCCTAGGGCCGCGTGGGCGGGCAGGGCCGATGCCCAAGGGACCGCGGGCCCCGGGCCCTGAAGCCTCCGGGGCCACGTCCCTGTGAGCGACGTGCGGGATCTTGGGCGGGGCGCCAAGCGCCGAAGGGTTTGCTGGGTCACGGCCGCCCTGGGCTGGGAGGTGGTCGCCAAACCCTCCGCCGCCGCCCGATACCCGAGACCTCCGTTGCCCCTGCCTGGGCGGGCGAGGGGGCCCTGCCGGGGCGGGCCGGCCGCCAGGCTGGCGTTAAGGCGCCAGCGCCAGCGAAACTGGGCCTCAAGAGGCCGCCCGCGGCCCCCCGCCCCCGTCTACGTCCATACCACCCTGAACGCGCCCGATCTCGTCTGATCTCGGAAGCTAAGCAGGGTCGGGCCTGGTTAGTACTTGGATGGGAGACCGCCTGGGAATACCGGGTGCTGTAGGCTTTTTGCCTCCCGCTCCGCCCGCCTTCTCCTTTACTCGCCCGCGGCGGGGGGGCCGCCGGCTCCGCCCCCGCCGGGCCCCGCTGCAGGCCCCACCTCCTCAGGCCCCTCCCACCACGGCGCGCGCCGGCGGGGTCGCTCCCCGCCGGCCCGGCCGGCCAGGCGGCCAGAAGGCGGCCCTGGAAGGCAGGCGCACCCCAGACGCTCCCGGGGTGGCTGGCCCGGACCCAGACTCCGCCGCGGGCCCAGTTGCCGTCCTTTCGGCCCGCGAGCCCCTCGACCTGCACCTGGCCGCCCCCACCGGCGCCCAGCCCCGGCGCCGCCACCTGTGTGCCGGTGTGTCCCTCCACAGCTCCCTCCGACAAAAGCCCCCCCCACCCCGCCCCTCTGGCGTGTCACCGCGGCCGGGTGCGGGAGCGGGATCGAGGGCAGGGGCCGCTTCCCCGGGCCTGCCGGCCACCAGGGGCGGGGTCCTGAGCTCGGCGGGGGGTGTGGGGGCAAGGGTGGCCTTGCCGGGGCTGAGGGGCCGTGGCGACTCAATGGTGGCTCCCAGTGGCTTCGGGCCAGCTGCTGTCGGGCAGGAGGGCCGGCCCGGGCTGCGGCCGGGCTGCGCCTAGGGCCGCGTGGGCGGGCAGGGCCGATGCCCAAGGGACCGCGGGCCCCGGGCCCTGAAGCCTCCGGGGCCACGTCCCTGTGAGCGACGTGCGGGATCTTGGGCGGGGCGCCAAGCGCCGAAGGGTTTGCTGGGTCACGGCCGCCCTGGGCTGGGAGGTGGTCGCCAAACCCTCCGCCGCCGCCCGATACCCGAGACCTCCGTTGCCCCTGCCTGGGCGGGCGAGGGGGCCCTGCCGGGGCGGGCCGGCCGCCAGGCTGGCGTTAAGGCGCCAGCGCCAGCGAAACTGGGCCTCAAGAGGCCGCCCGCGGCCCCCCGCCCCCGTCTACGGCCATACCACCCTGAACGCGCCCGATCTCGTCTGATCTCGGAAGCTAAGCAGGGTCGGGCCTGGTTAGTACTTGGATGGGAGACCGCCTGGGAATACCGGGTGCTGTAGGCTTTTTGCCTCCCGCTCCGCCCGCCTTCTCCTTTACTCGCCCGCGGCGGGGGGGCCGCCGGCTCCGCCCCCGCCGAGCCCCGCTGCAGGCAGTAGTCAAGGTGGGTTTACCTGCCCGAGCAGGAAGCTTGGGCGATGGCAGAAGTGGGAAGAAACTCTTGAGCACAGGTTCTTGGGATCCACGGAGCAGCGCATGCACATGCGATGGGTGCCTACACAGCTGGCTTGCTTGTCTGTGGGGAAAGGCGAGATGGGTCAGGGCCTGGGTTCCTGAGGGGCTGAGAATCAAGGCAGGGATAGAAGAAAGGGGACAGGCCCACATCCCCTGAACCCACGCCGGCGCCCACTCACCTTTGTGGAAAATACGATTGAAAAGTGCCCGCAAGAATCTCTTCAGATGCCTCCAGAGTTGAGGGAAGAAGGGGAGGGGGGAGGCCGGGAGCAGGGTGAGCCCTGAAATCCAACCCTTGTCCCGGTCACACCCCAGCAGCCCTCCCACCTCAGCCCCTTCAAGACCCCAGGGCTCCCCCAACCGCGCTGCACAGATCCTGCCCTGACCATAGTCACCATGTTGATCCCCACGTTGAGCAAGATGAAGCTGACCGGGAGCAGAAGAATTGAGTATCCTTGCTCCTGGCATTTCCTGGGGATGGGGCCAGTGAACGGCTCGGCTCGGTAGTAGTTTCGCTCACCCATGGCCGTTGGTCCCAGGACTGCCTGGGCCCTCTGCCCTCCAGTTTTAACTGGGAGCCAGACTGGGTCATAATGGGGCAGGTGGTGAGGTCACAGTGAGGGAGGGGGATGAAAAGGAGGGCCCAGAGTGGCATTCCCTGGTAACCAGGGTCAGGTAAGCTGAGCCTGGACAGTCAAACAGGGCCCGGTGGCCGGCATACATCCCCTCGAGCGGTCATTCATTCGCTCACCGCCCGCTGACTCACTTGTTCAAATGACACATTGCGTCTCTTGGCCCCTCTTGAGACTAGGAAGACCTTGGCCTCAGAGGCCTGCTGAAGGCCTGGCTGGAGTCCAGAGCCTCAGCCTTCTTCATGCCCTTCACTGGGCCTGGAGCTGGACCTGCCCAGATGTGGAACCTCCCAGTTTGGAAGCAACTTCTTGTATGAGGCTCTCTGTGGACAGGGACAGCTGAGACACAGAGGAGGTGCCCAGAGACCAGGGGTTTGGAGTCTGCAGCTGCAGATGTACTTAGTGCATGGTATAGGACCAGGAGGGGCCTGCTGGCAGAACTGTGGCCACTAAACCAAAGGGACCCTCAGGCCAAGAAGGGGACACTGGCTTCTTATTGCAGGAAGCCAAGCGCAGGGACCCAGGCTGGCAGAAGGAGTGGCGCTTCCAAGCCACAGACCACCAATGTTTCCTGGACTCTGGCGCTCTTTATTCCTCTCTCCATGCCCTGCCGCCCCCTGCCCCTGCCCCCACTTGCTGCTGGTAAGTTCATTTTCCCAGTCTGGCTCCCGTGCAGAGAGGGCCTGGAGGCCGAGGTGGAAGGTAGCAGCGAGTTGGCCCGCGCTTGGCCCTCCTGCGGTTGCCGCTTCAGCACCAGACTGTCATACACCTGGTAGTTGGCATTGCCTCCCGGGTTCCGGCTGAGTGGCATGAAGGTGGGCGGGGGTGGAGGGTGCTCGGTAGCCTGGACGTCGGGCAGGAGGTGAGAGGGGCGGAGGAGCAGCGCTGAGCTGGGAGCCGGGGCCCGCTGGTCCGAGGCCTCGGCCAGTACCGTGAGGGAGGCGGAGGTGGCCACAGGGCGCCGCAAGGGCAGGATCTCAGCCCATTCGGCCGCCGGGTGCCGCACCTCGTGGGGATCGCGGGAGTAATCCAAGTGTCCCGTGGAGGGATGCAGGCTGCGGTTGGACTCGCTGTGAGCACAGCTGGGGAGGCTACGTCTGTGGGCCGGTGGGGTGTCGCGCTACCAGGCGTCGGGCCGGTAGACCCGAGGCACCAGAGCGGATGGAGGCTCAGAGCCCTCCAGACCCAGACTCCGCCATGGGCCCAGTTGCCGTCCTTTCGGCCCGCGAGCCCCTCGACCTGCACCTGGCCGCCCCCACCGGCGCCCAGCCCCGGCGCCGCCACCTGTGTGCCGGTGTGTCCCTCCACAGCTCCCTCCGACAAAAGCCCCACCCCCACCCCGCCCCTCTGGCGTGTCACCGCGGCCGGGTGCGGGAGCGGGATCGAGGGCAGGGGCCGCTTCCCCGGGCCTGCCGGCCACCAGGGGCGGGGTCCTGAGCTCGGCGGGGGGTGTGGGGGCAAGGGTGGCCTTGCCGGGGCTGAGGGGCCGTGGCGACTCAATGGTGGCTCCCGGTGGCTTCGGGCCAGCTGCTGTCGGGCAGGAGGGCCGGCCCGGGCTGCGGCCGGGCTGCGCCTAGGGCCGCGTGGGCGGGCAGGGCCGATGCCCAAGGGACCGCGGGCCCCGGGCCCTGAAGCCTCCGGGGCCACGTCCCTGTGAGCGACGTGCGGGATCTTGGGCGGGGCGCCAAGCGCCGAAGGGTTTGCTGGGTCACGGCCGCCCTGGGCTGGGAGGTGGTCGCCAAACCCTCCGCCGCCGCCCGATACCCGAGACCTCCGTTGCCCCTGCCTGGGCGGGCGAGGGGGCCCTGCCGGGGCGGGCCGGCCGCCAGGCTGGCGTTAAGGCGCCAGCGCCAGCGAAACTGGGCCTCAAGAGGCCGCCCGCGGCCCCCCGCCCCCGTCTACGGCCATACCACCCTGAACGCGCCCGATCTCGTCTGATCTCGGAAGCTAAGCAGGGTCGGGCCTGGTTAGTACTTGGATGGGAGACCGCCTGGGAATACCGGGTGCTGTAGGCTTTTTGCCTCCTGCTCCGCCCGCCTTCTCCTTTACTCGCCCGCGGCGGGGGCCGCCGGCTCCGCCCCCGCCGGGCCCCGCTGCAGGCCCCACCTCCTCAGGCCCCTCCCACCACGGCGCGCGCCGGCGGGGTCGCTCCCCGCCGGCCCGGCCGGCCAGGCGGCCAGAAGGCGGCCCTGGAAGGCAGCCGCACCCCAGACGCTCCCGGGGTGGCTGGCCCGGACCCAGACTCCGCCGCGGGCCCAGTTGCCGTCCTTTCGGCCCGCGAGCCCCTCGACCTGCACCTGGCCGCCCCCACCGGCGCCCAGCCCCGGCGCCGCCATCTGTGTGCCGGTGTGTCCCTCCACAGCTCCCTCCGACAAAAGCCCCCCCCCACCCCGCCCCTCTGGCGTGTCACCGCGGCCGGGTGCGGGAGCGGGATCGAGGGCAGGGGCCGCTTCCCCGGGCCTGCCGGCCACCAGGGGCGGGGTCCTGAGCTCGGCGGGGGGTGTGGGGGCAAGGGTGGCCTTGCCGGGGCTGAGGGGCCGTGGCGACTCAATGGTGGCTCCCGGTGGCTTCGGGCCAGCTGCTGTCGGGCAGGAGGGCCGGCCCGGGCTGCGGCCGGGCTGCGCCTAGGGCCGCGTGGGCGGGCAGGGCCGATGCCCAAGGGACCGCGGGCCCCGGGCCCTGAAGCCTCCGGGGCCACGTCCCTGTGAGCGACGTGCGGGATCTTGGGCGGGGCGCCAAGCGCCGAAGGGTTTGCTGGGTCACGGCCGCCCTGGGCTGGGAGGTGGTCGCCAAACCCTCCGCCGCCGCCCGATACCCGAGACCTCCGTTGCCCCTGCCTGGGCGGGCGAGGGGGCCCTGCCGGGGCGGGCCGGCCGCCAGGCTGGCGTTAAGGCGCCAGCGCCAGCGAAACTGGGCCTCAAGAGGCCGCCCGCGGCCCCCCGCCCCCGTCTACGGCCATACCACCCTGAACGCGCCCGATCTCGTCTGATCTCGGAAGCTAAGCAGGGTCGGGCCTGGTTAGTACTTGGATGGGAGACCGCCTGGGAATACCGGGTGCTGTAGGCTTTTTGCCTCCCGCTCCGCCCGCCTTCTCCTTTACTCGCCCGCGGCGGGGGGGCCGCCGGCTCCGCCCCCGCCGAGCCCCGCTGCAGGCAGTAGTCAAGGTGGGTTTACCTGCCCGAGCAGGAAGCTTGGGCGATGGCAGAAGTGGGAAGAAACTCTTGAGCACAGGTTCTTGGGATCCACGGAGCAGCGCATGCACATGCGATGGGTGCCTACACAGCTGGCTTGCTTGTCTGTGGGGAAAGGCGAGATGGGTCAGGGCCTGGGTTCCTGAGGGGCTGAGAATCAAGGCAGGGATAGAAGAAAGGGGACAGGCCCACATCCCCTGAACCCACGCCGGCGCCCACTCACCTTTGTGGAAAATACGATTGAAAAGTGCCCGCAAGAATCTCTTCAGATGCCTCCAGAGTTGAGGCAAGAAGGGGAGGGGGGAGGCCGGGAGCAGGGTGAGCCCTGAAATCCAACCCTTGTCCCGGTCACACCCCAGCAGCCCTCCCACCTCAGCCCCTTCAAGACCCCAGGGCTCCCCCAACCGCGCTGCACAGATCCTGCCCTGACCATAGTCACCATGTTGATCCCCACGTTGAGCAAGATGAAGCTGACCGGGAGCAGAAGAATTGAGTATCCTTGCTCCTGGCATTTCCTGGGGATGGGGCCAGTGAACGGCTCGGCTCGGTAGTAGTTTCGCTCACCCATGGCCGTTGGTCCCAGGACTGCCTGGGCCCTCTGCCCTCCAGTTTTAACTGGGAGCCAGACTGGGTCATAATGGGGCAGGTGGTGAGGTCACAGTGAGGGAGGGGGATGAAAAGGAGGGCCCAGAGTGGCATTCCCTGGTAACCAGGGTCAGGTAAGCTGAGCCTGGACAGTCAAACAGGGCCCGGTGGCCGGCATACATCCCCTCGAGCGGTCATTCATTCGCTCACCGCCCGCTGACTCACTTGTTCAAATGACACATTGCGTCTCTTGGCCCCTCTTGAGACTAGGAAGACCTTGGCCTCAGAGGCCTGCTGAAGGCCTGGCTGGAGTCCAGAGCCTCAGCCTTCTTCATGCCCTTCACTGGGCCTGGAGCTGGACCTGCCCAGATGTGGAACCTCCCAGTTTGGAAGCAACTTCTTGTATGAGGCTCTCTGTGGACAGGGACAGCTGAGACACAGAGGAGGTGCCCAGAGACCAGGGGTTTGGAGTCTGCAGCTGCAGATGTACTTAGTGCATGGTATAGGACCAGGAGGGGCCTGCTGGCAGAACTGTGGCCACTAAACCAAAGGGACCCTCAGGCCAAGAAGGGGACACTGGCTTCTTATTGCAGGAAGCCAAGCGCAGGGACCCAGGCTGGCAGAAGGAGTGGCGCTTCCAAGCCACAGACCACCAATGTTTCCTGGACTCTGGCGCTCTTTATTCCTCTCTCCATGCCCTGCCGCCCCCTGCCCCTGCCCCCACTTGCTGCTGGTAAGTTCATTTTCCCAGTCTGGCTCCCGTGCAGAGAGGGCCTGGAGGCCGAGGTGGAAGGTAGCAGCGAGTTGGCCCGCGCTTGGCCCTCCTGCGGTTGCCGCTTCAGCACCAGACTGTCATACACCTGGTAGTTGGCATTGCCTCCCGGGTTCCGGCTGAGTGGCATGAAGGTGGGCGGGGGTGGAGGGTGCTCGGTAGCCTGGACGTCGGGCAGGAGGTGAGAGGGGCGGAGGAGCAGCGCTGAGCTGGGAGCCGGGGCCCGCTGGTCCGAGGCCTCGGCCAGTACCGTGAGGGAGGCGGAGGTGGCCACAGGGCGCCGCAAGGGCAGGATCTCAGCCCATTCGGCCGCCGGGTGCCGCACCTCGTGGGGATCGCGGGAGTAATCCAAGTGTCCCGTGGAGGGATGCAGGCTGCGGTTGGACTCGCTGTGAGCACAGCTGGGGAGGCTACGTCTGTGGGCCGGTGGGGTGTCGCGCTACCAGGCGTCGGGCCGGTAGACCCGAGGCACCAGAGCGGATGGAGGCTCAGAGCCCTCCAGACCCAGACTCCGCCATGGGCCCAGTTGCCGTCCTTTCGGCCCGCGAGCCCCTCGACCTGCACCTGGCCGCCCCCACCGGCGCCCAGCCCCGGCGCCGCCACCTGTGTGCCGGTGTGTCCCTCCACAGCTCCCTCCGACAAAAGCCCCACCCCCACCCCGCCCCTCTGGCGTGTCACCGCGGCCGGGTGCGGGAGCGGGATCGAGGGCAGGGGCCGCTTCCCCGGGCCTGCCGGCCACCAGGGGCGGGGTCCTGAGCTCGGCGGGGGGTGTGGGGGCAAGGGTGGCCTTGCCGGGGCTGAGGGGCCGTGGCGACTCAATGGTGGCTCCCGGTGGCTTCGGGCCGGCTGCTGTCGGGCAGGAGGGCCGGCCCGGGCTGCGGCCGGGCTGCGCCTAGGGCCGCGTGGGCGGGCAGGGCCGATGCCCAAGGGACCGCGGGCCCCGGGCCCTGAAGCCTCCGGGGCCACGTCCCTGTGAGCGACGTGCGGGATCTTGGGCGGGGCGCCAAGCGCCGAAGGGTTTGCTGGGTCACGGCCGCCCTGGGCTGGGAGGTGGTCGCCAAACCCTCCGCCGCCGCCCGATACCCGAGACCTCCGTTGCCCCTGCCTGGGCGGGCGAGGGGGCCCTGCCGGGGCGGGCCGGCCGCCAGGCTGGCGTTAAGGCGCCAGCGCCAGCGAAACTGGGCCTCAAGAGGCCGCCCGCGGCCCCCCGCCCCCGTCTACGGCCATACCACCCTGAACGCGCCCGATCTCGTCTGATCTCGGAAGCTAAGCAGGGTCGGGCCTGGTTAGTACTTGGATGGGAGACCGCCTGGGAATACCGGGTGCTGTAGGCTTTTTGCCTCCCGCTCCGCCCGCCTTCTCCTTTACTCGCCCGCGGCGGGGGGGCCGCCGGCTCCGCCCCCGCCGGGCCCCGCTGCAGGCCCCACCTCCTCAGGCCCCTCCCACCACGGCGCGCGCCGGCGGGGTCGCTCCCCGCCGGCCCGGCCGGCCAGGCGGCCAGAAGGCGGCCCTGGAAGGCAGGCGCACCCCAGACGCTCCCGGGGTGGCTGGCCCGGACCCAGACTCCGCCGCGGGCCCAGTTGCCGTCCTTTCGGCCCGCGAGCCCCTCGACCTGCACCTGGCCGCCCCCACCGGCGCCCAGCCCCGGCGCCGCCACCTGTGTGCCGGTGTGTCCCTCCACAGCTCCCTCCGACAAAAGCCCCCCCCACCCCGCCCCTCTGGCGTGTCACCGCGGCCGGGTGCGGGAGCGGGATCGAGGGCAGGGGCCGCTTCCCCGGGCCTGCCGGCCACCAGGGGCGGGGTCCTGAGCTCGGCGGGGGGTGTGGGGGCAAGGGTGGCCTTGCCGGGGCTGAGGGGCCGTGGCGACTCAATGGTGGCTCCCAGTGGCTTCGGGCCAGCTGCTGTCGGGCAGGAGGGCCGGCCCGGGCTGCGGCCGGGCTGCGCCTAGGGCCGCGTGGGCGGGCAGGGCCGATGCCCAAGGGACCGCGGGCCCCGGGCCCTGAAGCCTCCGGGGCCACGTCCCTGTGAGCGACGTGCGGGATCTTGGGCGGGGCGCCAAGCGCCGAAGGGTTTGCTGGGTCACGGCCGCCCTGGGCTGGGAGGTGGTCGCCAAACCCTCCGCCGCCGCCCGATACCCGAGACCTCCGTTGCCCCTGCCTGGGCGGGCGAGGGGGCCCTGCCGGGGCGGGCCGGCCGCCAGGCTGGCGTTAAGGCGCCAGCGCCAGCGAAACTGGGCCTCAAGAGGCCGCCCGCGGCGCCCCGCCCCCGTCTACGGCCATACCACCCTGAACGCGCCCGATCTCGTCTGATCTCGGAAGCTAAGCAGGGTCGGGCCTGGTTAGTACTTGGATGGGAGACCGCCTGGGAATACCGGGTGCTGTAGGCTTTTTGCCTCCCGCTCCGCCCGCCTTCTCCTTTACTCGCCCGCGGCGGGGGGGCCGCCGGCTCCGCCCCCGCCGAGCCCCGCTGCAGGCAGTAGTCAAGGTGGGTTTACCTGCCCGAGCAGGAAGCTTGGGCGATGGCAGAAGTGGGAAGAAACTCTTGAGCACAGGTTCTTGGGATCCACGGAGCAGCGCATGCACATGCGATGGGTGCCTACACAGCTGGCTTGCTTGTCTGTGGGGAAAGGCGAGATGGGTCAGGGCCTGGGTTCCTGAGGGGCTGAGAATCAAGGCAGGGATAGAAGAAAGGGGACAGGCCCACATCCCCTGAACCCACGCCGGCGCCCACTCACCTTTGTGGAAAATACGATTGAAAAGTGCCCGCAAGAATCTCTTCAGATGCCTCCAGAGTTGAGGCAAGAAGGGGAGGGGGGAGGCCGGGAGCAGGGTGAGCCCTGAAATCCAACCCTTGTCCCGGTCACACCCCAGCAGCCCTCCCACCTCAGCCCCTTCAAGACCCCAGGGCTCCCCCAACCGCGCTGCACAGATCCTGCCCTGACCATAGTCACCATGTTGATCCCCACGTTGAGCAAGATGAAGCTGACCGGGATCAGAAGAATTGAGTATCCTTGCTCCTGGCATTTCCTGGGGATGGGGCCAGTGAACGGCTCGGCTCGGTAGTAGTTTCGCTCACCCATGGCCGTTGGTCCCAGGACTGCCTGGGCCCTCTGCCCTCCAGTTTTAACTGGGAGCCAGACTGGGTCATAATGGGGCAGGTGGTGAGGTCACAGTGAGGGAGGGGGATGAAAAGGAGGGCCCAGAGTGGCATTCCCTGGTAACCAGGGTCAGGTAAGCTGAGCCTGGACAGTCAAACAGGGCCCGGTGGCCGGCATACATCCCCTCGAGCGGTCATTCATTCGCTCACCGCCCGCTGACTCACTTGTTCAAATGACACATTGCGTCTCTTGGCCCCTCTTGAGACTAGGAAGACCTTGGCCTCAGAGGCCTGCTGAAGGCCTGGCTGGAGTCCAGAGCCTCAGCCTTCTTCATGCCCTTCACTGGGCCTGGAGCTGGACCTGCCCAGATGTGGAACCTCCCAGTTTGGAAGCAACTTCTTGTATGAGGCTCTCTGTGGACAGGGACAGCTGAGACACAGAGGAGGTGCCCAGAGACCAGGGGTTTGGAGTCTGCAGCTGCAGATGTACTTAGTGCATGGTATAGGACCAGGAGGGGCCTGCTGGCAGAACTGTGGCCACTAAACCAAAGGGACCCTCAGGCCAAGAAGGGGACACTGGCTTCTTATTGCAGGAAGCCAAGCGCAGGGACCCAGGCTGGCAGAAGGAGTGGCGCTTCCAAGCCACAGACCACCAATGTTTCCTGGACTCTGGCGCTCTTTATTCCTCTCTCCATGCCCTGCCGCCCCCTGCCCCTGCCCCCACTTGCTGCTGGTAAGTTCATTTTCCCAGTCTGGCTCCCGTGCAGAGAGGGCCTGGAGGCCGAGGTGGAAGGTAGCAGCGAGTTGGCCCGCGCTTGGCCCTCCTGCGGTTGCCGCTTCAGCACCAGACTGTCATACACCTGGTAGTTGGCATTGCCTCCCGGGTTCCGGCTGAGTGGCATGAAGGTGGGCGGGGGTGGAGGGTGCTCGGTAGCCTGGACGTCGGGCAGGAGGTGAGAGGGGCGGAGGAGCAGCGCTGAGCTGGGAGCCGGGGCCCGCTGGTCCGAGGCCTCGGCCAGTACCGTGAGGGAGGCGGAGGTGGCCACAGGGCGCCGCAAGGGCAGGATCTCAGCCCATTCGGCCGCCGGGTGCCGCACCTCGTGGGGATCGCGGGAGTAATCCAAGTGTCCCGTGGAGGGATGCAGGCTGCGGTTGGACTCGCTGTGAGCACAGCTGGGGAGGCTACGTCTGTGGGCCGGTGGGGTGTCGCGCTACCAGGCGTCGGGCCGGTAGACCCGAGGCACCAGAGCGGATGGAGGCTCAGAGCCCTCCAGACCCAGACTCCGCCATGGGCCCAGTTGCCGTCCTTTCGGCCCGCGAGCCCCTCGACCTGCACCTGGCCGCCCCCACCGGCGCCCAGCCCCGGCGCCGCCACCTGTGTGCCGGTGTGTCCCTCCACAGCTCCCTCCGACAAAAGCCCCACCCCCACCCCGCCCCTCTGGCGTGTCACCGCGGCCGGGTGCGGGAGCGGGATCGAGGGCAGGGGCCGCTTCCCCGGGCCTGCCGGCCACCAGGGGCGGGGTCCTGAGTCGGCGGGGGGTGTGGGGGCAAGGGTGGCCTTGCCGGGGCTGAGGGGCCGTGGCGACTCAATGGTGGCTCCCGGTGGCTTCGGGCCAGCTGCTGTCGGGCAGGAGGGCCGGCCCGGGCTGCGGCCGGGCTGCGCCTAGGGCCGCGTGGGCGGGCAGGGCCGATGCCCAAGGGACCGCGGGCCCCGGGCCCTGAAGCCTCCGGGGCCACGTCCCTGTGAGCGACATGCGGGATCTTGGGCGGGGCGCCAAGCGCCGAAGGGTTTGCTGGGTCACGGCCGCCCTGGGCTGGGAGGTGGTCGCCAAACCCTCCGCCGCCGCCCGATACCCGAGACCTCCGTTGCCCCTGCCTGGGCGGGCGAGGGGGCCCTGCCGGGGCGGGCCGGCCGCCAGGCTGGCGTTAAGGCGCCAGCGCCAGCGAAACTGGGCCTCAAGAGGCCGCCCGCGGCCCCCCGCCCCCGTCTACGGCCATACCACCCTGAACGCGCCCGATCTCGTCTGATCTCGGAAGCTAAGCAGGGTCGGGCCTGGTTAGTACTTGGATGGGAGACCGCCTGGGAATACCGGGTGCTGTAGGCTTTTTGCCTCCCGCTCCGCCCGCCTTCTCCTTTACTCGCCCGCGGCGGGGGGGCCGCCGGCTCCGCCCCCGCCGAGCCCCGCTGCAGGCAGTAGTCAAGGTGGGTTTACCTGCCCGAGCAGGAAGCTTGGGCGATGGCAGAAGTGGGAAGAAACTCTTGAGCACAGGTTCTTGGGATCCACGGAGCAGCGCATGCACATGCGATGGGTGCCTACACAGCTGGCTTGCTTGTCTGTGGGGAAAGGCGAGATGGGTCAGGGCCTGGGTTCCTGAGGGGCTGAGAATCAAGGCAGGGATAGAAGAAAGGGGACAGGCCCACATCCCCTGAACCCACGCCGGCGCCCACTCACCTTTGTGGAAAATACGATTGAAAAGTGCCCGCAAGAATCTCTTCAGATGCCTCCAGAGTTGAGGGAAGAAGGGGAGGGGGGAGGCCGGGAGCAGGGTGAGCCCTGAAATCCAACCCTTGTCCCGGTCACACCCCAGCAGCCCTCCCACCTCAGCCCCTTCAAGACCCCAGGGCTCCCCCAACCGCGCTGCACAGATCCTGCCCTGACCATAGTCACCATGTTGATCCCCACGTTGAGCAAGATGAAGCTGACCGGGATCAGAAGAATTGAGTATCCTTGCTCCTGGCATTTCCTGGGGATGGGGCCAGTGAACGGCTCGGCTCGGTAGTAGTTTCGCTCACCCATGGCCGTTGGTCCCAGGACTGCCTGGGCCCTCTGCCCTCCAGTTTTAACTGGGAGCCAGACTGGGTCATAATGGGGCAGGTGGTGAGGTCACAGTGAGGGAGGGGGATGAAAAGGAGGGCCCAGAGTGGCATTCCCTGGTAACCAGGGTCAGGTAAGCTGAGCCTGGACAGTCAAACAGGGCCCGGTGGCCGGCATACATCCCCTCGAGCGGTCATTCATTCGCTCACCGCCCGCTGACTCACTTGTTCAAATGACACATTGCGTCTCTTGGCCCCTCTTGAGACTAGGAAGACCTTGGCCTCAGAGGCCTGCTGAAGGCCTGGCTGGAGTCCAGAGCCTCAGCCTTCTTCATGCCCTTCACTGGGCCTGGAGCTGGACCTGCCCAGATGTGGAACCTCCCAGTTTGGAAGCAACTTCTTGTATGAGGCTCTCTGTGGACAGGGACAGCTGAGACACAGAGGAGGTGCCCAGAGACCAGGGGTTTGGAGTCTGCAGCTGCAGATGTACTTAGTGCATGGTATAGGACCAGGAGGGGCCTGCTGGCAGAACTGTGGCCACTAAACCAAAGGGACCCTCAGGCCAAGAAGGGGACACTGGCTTCTTATTGCAGGAAGCCAAGGGCAGGGACCCAGGCTGGCAGAAGGAGTGGCGCTTCCAAGCCACAGACCACCAATGTTTCCTGGACTCTGGCGCTCTTTATTCCTCTCTCCATGCCCTGCCGCCCCCTGCCCCTGCCCCCACTTGCTGCTGGTAAGTTCATTTTCCCAGTCTGGCTCCCGTGCAGAGAGGGCCTGGAGGCCGAGGTGGAAGGTAGCAGCGAGTTGGCCCGCGCTTGGCCCTCCTGCGGTTGCCGCTTCAGCACCAGACTGTCATACACCTGGTAGTTGGCATTGCCTCCCGGGTTCCGGCTGAGTGGCATGAAGGTGGGCGGGGGTGGAGGGTGCTCGGTAGCCTGGACGTCAGGCAGGAGGTGAGAGGGGCGGAGGAGCAGCGCTGAGCTGGGAGCCGGGGCCCGCTGGTCCGAGGCCTCGGCCAGTACCGTGAGGGAGGCGGAGGTGGCCACAGGGCGCCGCAAGGGCAGGATCTCAGCCCATTCGGCCGCCGGGTGCCGCACCTCGTGGGGATCGCGGGAGTAATCCAAGTGTCCCGTGGAGGGATGCAGGCTGCGGTTGGACTCGCTGTGAGCACAGCTGGGGAGGCTACGTCTCTGGGCCGGTGGGGTGTCGCGCTACCAGGCGTCGGGCCGGTAGACCCGAGGCACCAGAGCGGATGGAGGCTCAGAGCCCTCCAGACCCAGACTCCGCCATGGGCCCAGTTGCCGTCCTTTCGGCCCGCGAGCCCCTCGACCTGCACCTGGCCGCCCCCACCGGCGCCCAGCCCCGGCGCCGCCACCTGTGTGCCGGTGTGTCCCTCCACAGCTCCCTCCGACAAAAGCCCCACCCCCACCCCGCCCCTCTGGCGTGTCACCGCGGCCGGGTGCGGGAGCGGGATCGAGGGCAGGGGCCGCTTCCCCGGGCCTGCCCGCCACCAGGGGCGGGGTCCTGAGTCGGCGGGGTGTGTGGGGGCAAGGGTGGCCTTGCCGGGGCTGAGGGGCCGTGGCGACTCAATGGTGGCTCCCGGTGGCTTCGGGCCAGCTGCTGTCGGGCAGGAGGGCCGGCCCGGGCTGCGGCCGGGCTGCGCCTAGGGCCGCGTGGGCGGGCAGGGCCGATGCCCAAGGGACCGCGGGCCCCGGGCCCTGAAGCCTCCGGGGCCACGTCCCTGTGAGCGACGTGCGGGATCTTGGGCGGGGCGCCAAGCGCCGAAGGGTTTGCTGGGTCACGGCCGCCCTGGGCTGGGAGGTGGTCGCCAAACCCTCCGCCGCCGCCCGATACCCGAGACCTCCGTTGCCCCTGCCTGGGCGGGCGAGGGGGCCCTGCCGGGGCGGGCCGGCCGCCAGGCTGGCGTTAAGGCGCCAGCGCCAGCGAAACTGGGCCTCAAGAGGCCGCCCGCGGCCCCCCGCCCCCGTCTACGGCCATACCACCCTGAACGCGCCCGATCTCGTCTGATCTCGGAAGCTAAGCAGGGTCGGGCCTGGTTAGTACTTGGATGGGAGACCGCCTGGGAATACCGGGTGCTGTAGGCTTTTTGCCTCCCGCTCCGCCCGCCTTCTCCTTTACTCGCCCGCGGCGGGGGCCTCCGGCTCCGCCCCCGCCGGGCCCCGCTGCAGGCCCCACCTCCTCAGGCCCCTCCCACCACGGCGCGCGCCGGCGGGGTCGCTCCCCGCCGGCCCGGCCGGCCAGGCGGCCAGAAGGCGGCCCTGGAAGGCAGGCGCACCCCAGACGCTCCCGGGGTGGCTGGCCCGGACCCAGACTCCGCCGCGGGCCCAGTTGCCGTCCTTTCGGCCCGCGAGCCCCTCGACCTGCACCTGGCCGCCCCCACCGGCGCCCAGCCCCGGCGCCGCCACCTGTGTGCCGGTGTGTCCCTCCACAGCTCCCTCCGACAAAAGCCCCCCCCACCCCGCCCCTCTGGCGTGTCACCGCGGCCGGGTGCGGGAGCGGGATCGAGGGCAGGGGCCGCTTCCCCGGGCCTGCCGGCCACCAGGGGCGGGGTCCTGAGCTCGGCGGGGGGTGTGGGGGCAAGGGTGGCCTTGCCGGGGCTGAGGGGCCGTGGCGACTCAATGGTGGCTCCCGGTGGCTTCGGGCCAGCTGCTGTCGGGCAGGAGGGCCGGCCCGGGCTGCGGCCGGGCTGCGCCTAGGGCCGCGTGGGCGGGCAGGGCCGATGCCCAAGGGACCGCGGGCCCCGGGCCCTGAAGCCTCCGGGGCCACGTCCCTGTGAGCGACGTGCGGGATCTTGGGCGGGGCGCCAAGCGCCGAAGGGTTTGCTGGGTCACGGCCGCCCTGGGCTGGGAGGTGGTCGCCAAACCCTCCGCCGCCGCCCGATACCCGAGACCTCCGTTGCCCCTGCCTGGGCGGGCGAGGGGGCCCTGCCGGGGCGGGCCGGCCGCCAGGCTGGCGTTAAGGCGCCAGCGCCAGCGAAACTGGGCCTCAAGAGGCCGCCCGCGGCCCCCCGCCCCCGTCTACGGCCATACCACCCTGAACGCGCCCGATCTCGTCTGATCTCGGAAGCTAAGCAGGGTCGGGCCTGGTTAGTACTTGGATGGGAGACCGCCTGGGAATACCGGGTGCTGTAGGCTTTTTGCCTCCCGCTCCGCCCGCCTTCTCCTTTACTCGCCCGCGGCGGGGGGGCCGCCGGCTCCGCCCCCGCCGAGCCCCGCTGCAGGCAGTAGTCAAGGTGGGTTTACCTGCCCGAGCAGGAAGCTTGGGCGATGGCAGAAGTGGGAAGAAACTCTTGAGCACAGGTTCTTGGGATCCACGGAGCAGCGCATGCACATGCGATGGGTGCCTACACAGCTGGCTTGCTTGTCTGTGGGGAAAGGCGAGATGGGTCAGGGCCTGGGTTCCTGAGGGGCTGAGAATCAAGGCAGGGATAGAAGAAAGGGGACAGGCCCACATCCCCTGAACCCACGCCGGCGCCCACTCACCTTTGTGGAAAATACGATTGAAAAGTGCCCGCAAGAATCTCTTCAGATGCCTCCAGAGTTGAGGCAAGAAGGGGAGGGGGGAGGCCGGGAGCAGGGTGAGCCCTGAAATCCAACCCTTGTCCCGGTCACACCCCAGCAGCCCTCCCACCTCAGCCCCTTCAAGACCCCAGGGCTCCCCCAACCGCGCTGCACAGATCCTGCCCTGACCATAGTCACCATGTTGATCCCCACGTTGAGCAAGATGAAGCTGACCGGGATCAGAAGAATTGAGTATCCTTGCTCCTGGCATTTCCTGGGGATGGGGCCAGTGAACGGCTCGGCTCGGTAGTAGTTTCGCTCACCCATGGCCGTTGGTCCCAGGACTGCCTGGGCCCTCTGCCCTCCAGTTTTAACTGGGAGCCAGACTGGGTCATAATGGGGCAGGTGGTGAGGTCACAGTGAGGGAGGGGGATGAAAAGGAGGGCCCAGAGTGGCATTCCCTGGTAACCAGGGTCAGGTAAGCTGAGCCTGGACAGTCAAACAGGGCCCGGTGGCCGGCATACATCCCCTCGAGCGGTCATTCATTCGCTCACCGCCCGCTGACTCACTTGTTCAAATGACACATTGCGTCTCTTGGCCCCTCTTGAGACTAGGAAGACCTTGGCCTCAGAGGCCTGCTGAAGGCCTGGCTGGAGTCCAGAGCCTCAGCCTTCTTCATGCCCTTCACTGGGCCTGGAGCTGGACCTGCCCAGATGTGGAACCTCCCAGTTTGGAAGCAACTTCTTGTATGAGGCTCTCTGTGGACAGGGACAGCTGAGACACAGAGGAGGTGCCCAGAGACCAGGGGTTTGGAGTCTGCAGCTGCAGATGTACTTAGTGCATGGTATAGGACCAGGAGGGGCCTGCTGGCAGAACTGTGGCCACTAAACCAAAGGGACCCTCAGGCCAAGAAGGGGACACTGGCTTCTTATTGCAGGAAGCCAAGCGCAGGGACCCAGGCTGGCAGAAGGAGTGGCGCTTCCAAGCCACAGACCACCAATGTTTCCTGGACTCTGGCGCTCTTTATTCCTCTCTCCATGCCCTGCCGCCCCCTGCCCCTGCCCCCACTTGCTGCTGGTAAGTTCATTTTCCCAGTCTGGCTCCCGTGCAGAGAGGGCCTGGAGGCCGAGGTGGAAGGTAGCAGCGAGTTGGCCCGCGCTTGGCCCTCCTGCGGTTGCCGCTTCAGCACCAGACTGTCATACACCTGGTAGTTGGCATTGCCTCCCGGGTTCCGGCTGAGTGGCATGAAGGTGGGCGGGGGTGGAGGGTGCTCGGTAGCCTGGACGTCGGGCAGGAGGTGAGAGGGGCGGAGGAGCAGCGCTGAGCTGGGAGCCGGGGCCCGCTGGTCCGAGGCCTCGGCCAGTACCGTGAGGGAGGCGGAGGTGGCCACAGGGCGCCGCAAGGGCAGGATCTCAGCCCATTCGGCCGCCGGGTGCCGCACCTCGTGGGGATCGCGGGAGTAATCCAAGTGTCCCGTGGAGGGATGCAGGCTGCGGTTGGACTCGCTGTGAGCACAGCTGGGGAGGCTACGTCTGTGGGCCGGTGGGGTGTCGCGCTACCAGGCGTCGGGCCGGTAGACCCGAGGCACCAGAGCGGATGGAGGCTCAGAGCCCTCCAGACCCAGACTCCGCCATGGGCCCAGTTGCCGTCCTTTCGGCCCGCGAGCCCCTCGACCTGCACCTGGCCGCCCCCACCGGCGCCCAGCCCCGGCGCCGCCACCTGTGTGCCGGTGTGTCCCTCCACAGCTCCCTCCGACAAAAGCCCCACCCCCACCCCGCCCCTCTGGCGTGTCACCGCGGCCGGGTGCGGGAGCGGGATCGAGGGCAGGGGCCGCTTCCCCGGGCCTGCCGGCCACCAGGGGCGGGGTCCTGAGTCGGCGGGGGGTGTGGGGGCAAGGGTGGCCTTGCCGGGGCTGAGGGGCCGTGGCGACTCAATGGTGGCTCCCGGTGGCTTCGGGCCAGCTGCTGTCGGGCAGGAGGGCCGGCCCGGGCTGCGGCCGGGCTGCGCCTAGGGCCGCGTGGGCGGGCAGGGCCGATGCCCAAGGGACCGCGGGCCCCGGGCCCTGAAGCCTCCGGGGCCACGTCCCTGTGAGCGACATGCGGGATCTTGGGCGGGGCGCCAAGCGCCGAAGGGTTTGCTGGGTCACGGCCGCCCTGGGCTGGGAGGTGGTCGCCAAACCCTCCGCCGCCGCCCGATACCCGAGACCTCCGTTGCCCCTGCCTGGGCGGGCGAGGGGGCCCTGCCGGGGCGGGCCGGCCGCCAGGCTGGCGTTAAGGCGCCAGCGCCAGCGAAACTGGGCCTCAAGAGGCCGCCCGCGGCCCCCCGCCCCCGTCTACGGCCATACCACCCTGAACGCGCCCGATCTCGTCTGATCTCGGAAGCTAAGCAGGGTCGGGCCTGGTTAGTACTTGGATGGGAGACCGCCTGGGAATACCGGGTGCTGTAGGCTTTTTGCCTCCCGCTCCGCCCGCCTTCTCCTTTACTCGCCCGCGGCGGGGGGGCCGCCGGCTCCGCCCCCGCCGAGCCCCGCTGCAGGCAGTAGTCAAGGTGGGTTTACCTGCCCGAGCAGGAAGCTTGGGCGATGGCAGAAGTGGGAAGAAACTCTTGAGCACAGGTTCTTGGGATCCACGGAGCAGCGCATGCACATGCGATGGGTGCCTACACAGCTGGCTTGCTTGTCTGTGGGGAAAGGCGAGATGGGTCAGGGCCTGGGTTCCTGAGGGGCTGAGAATCAAGGCAGGGATAGAAGAAAGGGGACAGGCCCACATCCCCTGAACCCACGCCGGCGCCCACTCACCTTTGTGGAAAATACGATTGAAAAGTGCCCGCAAGAATCTCTTCAGATGCCTCCAGAGTTGAGGGAAGAAGGGGAGGGGGGAGGCCGGGAGCAGGGTGAGCCCTGAAATCCAACCCTTGTCCCGGTCACACCCCAGCAGCCCTCCCACCTCAGCCCCTTCAAGACCCCAGGGCTCCCCCAACCGCGCTGCACAGATCCTGCCCTGACCATAGTCACCATGTTGATCCCCACGTTGAGCAAGATGAAGCTGACCGGGATCAGAAGAATTGAGTATCCTTGCTCCTGGCATTTCCTGGGGATGGGGCCAGTGAACGGCTCGGCTCGGTAGTAGTTTCGCTCACCCATGGCCGTTGGTCCCAGGACTGCCTGGGCCCTCTGCCCTCCAGTTTTAACTGGGAGCCAGACTGGGTCATAATGGGGCAGGTGGTGAGGTCACAGTGAGGGAGGGGGATGAAAAGGAGGGCCCAGAGTGGCATTCCCTGGTAACCAGGGTCAGGTAAGCTGAGCCTGGACAGTCAAACAGGGCCCGGTGGCCGGCATACATCCCCTCGAGCGGTCATTCATTCGCTCACCGCCCGCTGACTCACTTGTTCAAATGACACATTGCGTCTCTTGGCCCCTCTTGAGACTAGGAAGACCTTGGCCTCAGAGGCCTGCTGAAGGCCTGGCTGGAGTCCAGAGCCTCAGCCTTCTTCATGCCCTTCACTGGGCCTGGAGCTGGACCTGCCCAGATGTGGAACCTCCCAGTTTGGAAGCAACTTCTTGTATGAGGCTCTCTGTGGACAGGGACAGCTGAGACACAGAGGAGGTGCCCAGAGACCAGGGGTTTGGAGTCTGCAGCTGCAGATGTACTTAGTGCATGGTATAGGACCAGGAGGGGCCTGCTGGCAGAACTGTGGCCACTAAACCAAAGGGACCCTCAGGCCAAGAAGGGGACACTGGCTTCTTATTGCAGGAAGCCAAGGGCAGGGACCCAGGCTGGCAGAAGGAGTGGCGCTTCCAAGCCACAGACCACCAATGTTTCCTGGACTCTGGCGCTCTTTATTCCTCTCTCCATGCCCTGCCGCCCCCTGCCCCTGCCCCCACTTGCTGCTGGTAAGTTCATTTTCCCAGTCTGGCTCCCGTGCAGAGAGGGCCTGGAGGCCGAGGTGGAAGGTAGCAGCGAGTTGGCCCGCGCTTGGCCCTCCTGCGGTTGCCGCTTCAGCACCAGACTGTCATACACCTGGTAGTTGGCATTGCCTCCCGGGTTCCGGCTGAGTGGCATGAAGGTGGGCGGGGGTGGAGGGTGCTCGGTAGCCTGGACGTCAGGCAGGAGGTGAGAGGGGCGGAGGAGCAGCGCTGAGCTGGGAGCCGGGGCCCGCTGGTCCGAGGCCTCGGCCAGTACCGTGAGGGAGGCGGAGGTGGCCACAGGGCGCCGCAAGGGCAGGATCTCAGCCCATTCGGCCGCCGGGTGCCGCACCTCGTGGGGATCGCGGGAGTAATCCAAGTGTCCCGTGGAGGGATGCAGGCTGCGGTTGGACTCGCTGTGAGCACAGCTGGGGAGGCTACGTCTCTGGGCCGGTGGGGTGTCGCGCTACCAGGCGTCGGGCCGGTAGACCCGAGGCACCAGAGCGGATGGAGGCTCAGAGCCCTCCAGACCCAGACTCCGCCATGGGCCCAGTTGCCGTCCTTTCGGCCCGCGAGCCCCTCGACCTGCACCTGGCCGCCCCCACCGGCGCCCAGCCCCGGCGCCGCCACCTGTGTGCCGGTGTGTCCCTCCACAGCTCCCTCCGACAAAAGCCCCACCCCCACCCCGCCCCTCTGGCGTGTCACCGCGGCCGGGTGCGGGAGCGGGATCGAGGGCAGGGGCCGCTTCCCCGGGCCTGCCCGCCACCAGGGGCGGGGTCCTGAGTCGGCGGGGTGTGTGGGGGCAAGGGTGGCCTTGCCGGGGCTGAGGGGCCGTGGCGACTCAATGGTGGCTCCCGGTGGCTTCGGGCCAGCTGCTGTCGGGCAGGAGGGCCGGCCCGGGCTGCGGCCGGGCTGCGCCTAGGGCCGCGTGGGCGGGCAGGGCCGATGCCCAAGGGACCGCGGGCCCCGGGCCCTGAAGCCTCCGGGGCCACGTCCCTGTGAGCGACGTGCGGGATCTTGGGCGGGGCGCCAAGCGCCGAAGGGTTTGCTGGGTCACGGCCGCCCTGGGCTGGGAGGTGGTCGCCAAACCCTCCGCCGCCGCCCGATACCCGAGACCTCCGTTGCCCCTGCCTGGGCGGGCGAGGGGGCCCTGCCGGGGCGGGCCGGCCGCCAGGCTGGCGTTAAGGCGCCAGCGCCAGCGAAACTGGGCCTCAAGAGGCCGCCCGCGGCCCCCCGCCCCCGTCTACGGCCATACCACCCTGAACGCGCCCGATCTCGTCTGATCTCGGAAGCTAAGCAGGGTCGGGCCTGGTTAGTACTTGGATGGGAGACCGCCTGGGAATACCGGGTGCTGTAGGCTTTTTGCCTCCCGCTCCGCCCGCCTTCTCCTTTACTCGCCCGCGGCGGGGGCCTCCGGCTCCGCCCCCGCCGGGCCCCGCTGCAGGCCCCACCTCCTCAGGCCCCTCCCACCACGGCGCGCGCCGGCGGGGTCGCTCCCCGCCGGCCCGGCCGGCCAGGCGGCCAGAAGGCGGCCCTGGAAGGCAGGCGCACCCCAGACGCTCCCGGGGTGGCTGGCCCGGACCCAGACTCCGCCGCGGGCCCAGTTGCCGTCCTTTCGGCCCGCGAGCCCCTCGACCTGCACCTGGCCGCCCCCACCGGCGCCCAGCCCCGGCGCCGCCACCTGTGTGCCGGTGTGTCCCTCCACAGCTCCCTCCGACAAAAGCCCCCCCCACCCCGCCCCTCTGGCGTGTCACCGCGGCCGGGTGCGGGAGCGGGATCGAGGGCAGGGGCCGCTTCCCCGGGCCTGCCGGCCACCAGGGGCGGGGTCCTGAGCTCGGCGGGGGGTGTGGGGGCAAGGGTGGCCTTGCCGGGGCTGAGGGGCCGTGGCGACTCAATGGTGGCTCCCAGTGGCTTCGGGCCAGCTGCTGTCGGGCAGGAGGGCCGGCCCGGGCTGCGGCCGGGCTGCGCCTAGGGCCGCGTGGGCGGGCAGGGCCGATGCCCAAGGGACCGCGGGCCCCGGGCCCTGAAGCCTCCGGGGCCACGTCCCTGTGAGCGACGTGCGGGATCTTGGGCGGGGCGCCAAGCGCCGAAGGGTTTGCTGGGTCACGGCCGCCCTGGGCTGGGAGGTGGTCGCCAAACCCTCCGCCGCCGCCCGATACCCGAGACCTCCGTTGCCCCTGCCTGGGCGGGCGAGGGGGCCCTGCCGGGGCGGGCCGGCCGCCAGGCTGGCGTTAAGGCGCCAGCGCCAGCGAAACTGGGCCTCAAGAGGCCGCCCGCGGCGCCCCGCCCCCGTCTACGGCCATACCACCCTGAACGCGCCCGATCTCGTCTGATCTCGGAAGCTAAGCAGGGTCGGGCCTGGTTAGTACTTGGATGGGAGACCGCCTGGGAATACCGGGTGCTGTAGGCTTTTTGCCTCCCGCTCCGCCCGCCTTCTCCTTTACTCGCCCGCGGCGGGGGGGCCGCCGGCTCCGCCCCCGCCGAGCCCCGCTGCAGGCAGTAGTCAAGGTGGGTTTACCTGCCCGAGCAGGAAGCTTGGGCGATGGCAGAAGTGGGAAGAAACTCTTGAGCACAGGTTCTTGGGATCCACGGAGCAGCGCATGCACATGCGATGGGTGCCTACACAGCTGGCTTGCTTGTCTGTGGGGAAAGGCGAGATGGGTCAGGGCCTGGGTTCCTGAGGGGCTGAGAATCAAGGCAGGGATAGAAGAAAGGGGACAGGCCCACATCCCCTGAACCCACGCCGGCGCCCACTCACCTTTGTGGAAAATACGATTGAAAAGTGCCCGCAAGAATCTCTTCAGATGCCTCCAGAGTTGAGGGAAGAAGGGGAGGGGGGAGGCCGGGAGCAGGGTGAGCCCTGAAATCCAACCCTTGTCCCGGTCACACCCCAGCAGCCCTCCCACCTCAGCCCCTTCAAGACCCCAGGGCTCCCCCAACCGCGCTGCACAGATCCTGCCCTGACCATAGTCACCATGTTGATCCCCACGTTGAGCAAGATGAAGCTGACCGGGATCAGAAGAATTGAGTATCCTTGCTCCTGGCATTTCCTGGGGATGGGGCCAGTGAACGGCTCGGCTCGGTAGTAGTTTCGCTCACCCATGGCCGTTGGTCCCAGGACTGCCTGGGCCCTCTGCCCTCCAGTTTTAACTGGGAGCCAGACTGGGTCATAATGGGGCAGGTGGTGAGGTCACAGTGAGGGAGGGGGATGAAAAGGAGGGCCCAGAGTGGCATTCCCTGGTAACCAGGGTCAGGTAAGCTGAGCCTGGACAGTCAAACAGGGCCCGGTGGCCGGCATACATCCCCTCGAGCGGTCATTCATTCGCTCACCGCCCGCTGACTCACTTGTTCAAATGACACATTGCGTCTCTTGGCCCCTCTTGAGACTAGGAAGACCTTGGCCTCAGAGGCCTGCTGAAGGCCTGGCTGGAGTCCAGAGCCTCAGCCTTCTTCATGCCCTTCACTGGGCCTGGAGCTGGACCTGCCCAGATGTGGAACCTCCCAGTTTGGAAGCAACTTCTTGTATGAGGCTCTCTGTGGACAGGGACAGCTGAGACACAGAGGAGGTGCCCAGAGACCAGGGGTTTGGAGTCTGCAGCTGCAGATGTACTTAGTGCATGGTATAGGACCAGGAGGGGCCTGCTGGCAGAACTGTGGCCACTAAACCAAAGGGACCCTCAGGCCAAGAAGGGGACACTGGCTTCTTATTGCAGGAAGCCAAGCGCAGGGACCCAGGCTGGCAGAAGGAGTGGCGCTTCCAAGCCACAGACCACCAATGTTTCCTGGACTCTGGCGCTCTTTATTCCTCTCTCCATGCCCTGCCGCCCCCTGCCCCTGCCCCCACTTGCTGCTGGTAAGTTCATTTTCCCAGTCTGGCTCCCGTGCAGAGAGGGCCTGGAGGCCGAGGTGGAAGGTAGCAGCGAGTTGGCCCGCGCTTGGCCCTCCTGCGGTTGCCGCTTCAGCACCAGACTGTCATACACCTGGTAGTTGGCATTGCCTCCCGGGTTCCGGCTGAGTGGCATGAAGGTGGGCGGGGGTGGAGGGTGCTCGGTAGCCTGGACGTCGGGCAGGAGGTGAGAGGGGCGGAGGAGCAGCGCTGAGCTGGGAGCCGGGGCCCGCTGGTCCGAGGCCTCGGCCAGTACCGTGAGGGAGGCGGAGGTGGCCACAGGGCGCCGCAAGGGCAGGATCTCAGCCCATTCGGCCGCCGGGTGCCGCACCTCGTGGGGATCGCGGGAGTAATCCAAGTGTCCCGTGGAGGGATGCAGGCTGCGGTTGGACTCGCTGTGAGCACAGCTGGGGAGGCTACGTCTGTGGGCCGGTGGGGTGTCGCGCTACCAGGCGTCGGGCCGGTAGACCCGAGGCACCAGAGCGGATGGAGGCTCAGAGCCCTCCAGACCCAGACTCCGCCATGGGCCCAGTTGCCGTCCTTTCGGCCCGCGAGCCCCTCGACCTGCACCTGGCCGCCCCCACCGGCGCCCAGCCCCGGCGCCGCCACCTGTGTGCCGGTGTGTCCCTCCACAGCTCCCTCCGACAAAAGCCCCACCCCCACCCCGCCCCTCTGGCGTGTCACCGCGGCCGGGTGCGGGAGCGGGATCGAGGGCAGGGGCCGCTTCCCCGGGCCTGCCCGCCACCAGGGGCGGGGTCCTGAGTCGGCGGGGTGTGTGGGGGCAAGGGTGGCCTTGCCGGGGCTGAGGGGCCGTGGCGACTCAATGGTGGCTCCCGGTGGCTTCGGGCCAGCTGCTGTCGGGCAGGAGGGCCGGCCCGGGCTGCGGCCGGGCTGCGCCTAGGGCCGCGTGGGCGGGCAGGGCCGATGCCCAAGGGACCGCGGGCCCCGGGCCCTGAAGCCTCCGGGGCCACGTCCCTGTGAGCGACGTGCGGGATCTTGGGCGGGGCGCCAAGCGCCGAAGGGTTTGCTGGGTCACGGCCGCCCTGGGCTGGGAGGTGGTCGCCAAACCCTCCGCCGCCGCCCGATACCCGAGACCTCCGTTGCCCCTGCCTGGGCGGGCGAGGGGGCCCTGCCGGGGCGGGCCGGCCGCCAGGCTGGCGTTAAGGCGCCAGCGCCAGCGAAACTGGGCCTCAAGAGGCCGCCCGCGGCCCCCCGCCCCCGTCTACGGCCATACCACCCTGAACGCGCCCGATCTCGTCTGATCTCGGAAGCTAAGCAGGGTCGGGCCTGGTTAGTACTTGGATGGGAGACCGCCTGGGAATACCGGGTGCTGTAGGCTTTTTGCCTCCCGCTCCGCCCGCCTTCTCCTTTACTCGCCCGCGGCGGGGGCCGCCGGCTCCGCCCCCGCCGGGCCCCGCTGCAGGCCCCACCTCCTCAGGCCCCTCCCACCACGGCGCGCGCCGGCGGGGTCGCTCCCCGCCGGCCCGGCCGGCCAGGCGGCCAGAAGGCGGCCCTGGAAGGCAGGCGCACCCCAGACGCTCCCGGGGTGGCTGGCCCGGACCCAGACTCCGCCGCGGGCCCAGTTGCCGTCCTTTCGGCCCGCGAGCCCCTCGACCTGCACCTGGCCGCCCCCACCGGCGCCCAGCCCCGGCGCCGCCACCTGTGTGCCGGTGTGTCCCTCCACAGCTCCCTCCGACAAAAGCCCCCCCCACCCCGCCCCTCTGGCGTGTCACCGCGGCCGGGTGCGGGAGCGGGATCGAGGGCAGGGGCCGCTTCCCCGGGCCTGCCGGCCACCAGGGGCGGGGTCCTGAGCTCGGCGGGGGGTGTGGGGGCAAGGGTGGCCTTGCCGGGGCTGAGGGGCCGTGGCGACTCAATGGTGGCTCCCAGTGGCTTCGGGCCAGCTGCTGTCGGGCAGGAGGGCCGGCCCGGGCTGCGGCCGGGCTGCGCCTAGGGCCGCGTGGGCGGGCAGGGCCGATGCCCAAGGGACCGCGGGCCCCGGGCCCTGAAGCCTCCGGGGCCACGTCCCTGTGAGCGACGTGCGGGATCTTGGGCGGGGCGCCAAGCGCCGAAGGGTTTGCTGGGTCACGGCCGCCCTGGGCTGGGAGGTGGTCGCCAAACCCTCCGCCGCCGCCCGATACCCGAGACCTCCGTTGCCCCTGCCTGGGCGGGCGAGGGGGCCCTGCCGGGGCGGGCCGGCCGCCAGGCTGGCGTTAAGGCGCCAGCGCCAGCGAAACTGGGCCTCAAGAGGCCGCCCGCGGCGCCCCGCCCCCGTCTACGGCCATACCACCCTGAACGCGCCCGATCTCGTCTGATCTCGGAAGCTAAGCAGGGTCGGGCCTGGTTAGTACTTGGATGGGAGACCGCCTGGGAATACCGGGTGCTGTAGGCTTTTTGCCTCCCGCTCCGCCCGCCTTCTCCTTTACTCGCCCGCGGCGGGGGGGCCGCCGGCTCCGCCCCCGCCGAGCCCCGCTGCAGGCAGTAGTCAAGGTGGGTTTACCTGCCCGAGCAGGAAGCTTGGGCGATGGCAGAAGTGGGAAGAAACTCTTGAGCACAGGTTCTTGGGATCCACGGAGCAGCGCATGCACATGCGATGGGTGCCTACACAGCTGGCTTGCTTGTCTGTGGGGAAAGGCGAGATGGGTCAGGGCCTGGGTTCCTGAGGGGCTGAGAATCAAGGCAGGGATAGAAGAAAGGGGACAGGCCCACATCCCCTGAACCCACGCCGGCGCCCACTCACCTTTGTGGAAAATACGATTGAAAAGTGCCCGCAAGAATCTCTTCAGATGCCTCCAGAGTTGAGGCAAGAAGGGGAGGGGGGAGGCCGGGAGCAGGGTGAGCCCTGAAATCCAACCCTTGTCCCGGTCACACCCCAGCAGCCCTCCCACCTCAGCCCCTTCAAGACCCCAGGGCTCCCCCAACCGCGCTGCACAGATCCTGCCCTGACCATAGTCACCATGTTGATCCCCACGTTGAGCAAGATGAAGCTGACCGGGATCAGAAGAATTGAGTATCCTTGCTCCTGGCATTTCCTGGGGATGGGGCCAGTGAACGGCTCGGCTCGGTAGTAGTTTCGCTCACCCATGGCCGTTGGTCCCAGGACTGCCTGGGCCCTCTGCCCTCCAGTTTTAACTGGGAGCCAGACTGGGTCATAATGGGGCAGGTGGTGAGGTCACAGTGAGGGAGGGGGATGAAAAGGAGGGCCCAGAGTGGCATTCCCTGGTAACCAGGGTCAGGTAAGCTGAGCCTGGACAGTCAAACAGGGCCCGGTGGCCGGCATACATCCCCTCGAGCGGTCATTCATTCGCTCACCGCCCGCTGACTCACTTGTTCAAATGACACATTGCGTCTCTTGGCCCCTCTTGAGACTAGGAAGACCTTGGCCTCAGAGGCCTGCTGAAGGCCTGGCTGGAGTCCAGAGCCTCAGCCTTCTTCATGCCCTTCACTGGGCCTGGAGCTGGACCTGCCCAGATGTGGAACCTCCCAGTTTGGAAGCAACTTCTTGTATGAGGCTCTCTGTGGACAGGGACAGCTGAGACACAGAGGAGGTGCCCAGAGACCAGGGGTTTGGAGTCTGCAGCTGCAGATGTACTTAGTGCATGGTATAGGACCAGGAGGGGCCTGCTGGCAGAACTGTGGCCACTAAACCAAAGGGACCCTCAGGCCAAGAAGGGGACACTGGCTTCTTATTGCAGGAAGCCAAGCGCAGGGACCCAGGCTGGCAGAAGGAGTGGCGCTTCCAAGCCACAGACCACCAATGTTTCCTGGACTCTGGCGCTCTTTATTCCTCTCTCCATGCCCTGCCGCCCCCTGCCCCTGCCCCCACTTGCTGCTGGTAAGTTCATTTTCCCAGTCTGGCTCCCGTGCAGAGAGGGCCTGGAGGCCGAGGTGGAAGGTAGCAGCGAGTTGGCCCGCGCTTGGCCCTCCTGCGGTTGCCGCTTCAGCACCAGACTGTCATACACCTGGTAGTTGGCATTGCCTCCCGGGTTCCGGCTGAGTGGCATGAAGGTGGGCGGGGGTGGAGGGTGCTCGGTAGCCTGGACGTCGGGCAGGAGGTGAGAGGGGCGGAGGAGCAGCGCTGAGCTGGGAGCCGGGGCCCGCTGGTCCGAGGCCTCGGCCAGTACCGTGAGGGAGGCGGAGGTGGCCACAGGGCGCCGCAAGGGCAGGATCTCAGCCCATTCGGCCGCCGGGTGCCGCACCTCGTGGGGATCGCGGGAGTAATCCAAGTGTCCCGTGGAGGGATGCAGGCTGCGGTTGGACTCGCTGTGAGCACAGCTGGGGAGGCTACGTCTGTGGGCCGGTGGGGTGTCGCGCTACCAGGCGTCGGGCCGGTAGACCCGAGGCACCAGAGCGGATGGAGGCTCAGAGCCCTCCAGACCCAGACTCCGCCATGGGCCCAGTTGCCGTCCTTTCGGCCCGCGAGCCCCTCGACCTGCACCTGGCCGCCCCCACCGGCGCCCAGCCCCGGCGCCGCCACCTGTGTGCCGGTGTGTCCCTCCACAGCTCCCTCCGACAAAAGCCCCACCCCCACCCCGCCCCTCTGGCGTGTCACCGCGGCCGGGTGCGGGAGCGGGATCGAGGGCAGGGGCCGCTTCCCCGGGCCTGCCCGCCACCAGGGGCGGGGTCCTGAGTCGGCGGGGTGTGTGGGGGCAAGGGTGGCCTTGCCGGGGCTGAGGGGCCGTGGCGACTCAATGGTGGCTCCCGGTGGCTTCGGGCCAGCTGCTGTCGGGCAGGAGGGCCGGCCCGGGCTGCGGCCGGGCTGCGCCTAGGGCCGCGTGGGCGGGCAGGGCCGATGCCCAAGGGACCGCGGGCCCCGGGCCCTGAAGCCTCCGGGGCCACGTCCCTGTGAGCGACGTGCGGGATCTTGGGCGGGGCGCCAAGCGCCGAAGGGTTTGCTGGGTCACGGCCGCCCTGGGCTGGGAGGTGGTCGCCAAACCCTCCGCCGCCGCCCGATACCCGAGACCTCCGTTGCCCCTGCCTGGGCGGGCGAGGGGGCCCTGCCGGGGCGGGCCGGCCGCCAGGCTGGCGTTAAGGCGCCAGCGCCAGCGAAACTGGGCCTCAAGAGGCCGCCCGCGGCCCCCCGCCCCCGTCTACGGCCATACCACCCTGAACGCGCCCGATCTCGTCTGATCTCGGAAGCTAAGCAGGGTCGGGCCTGGTTAGTACTTGGATGGGAGACCGCCTGGGAATACCGGGTGCTGTAGGCTTTTTGCCTCCCGCTCCGCCCGCCTTCTCCTTTACTCGCCCGCGGCGGGGGCCGCCGGCTCCGCCCCCGCCGGGCCCCGCTGCAGGCCCCACCTCCTCAGGCCCCTCCCACCACGGCGCGCGCCGGCGGGGTCGCTCCCCGCCGGCCCGGCCGGCCAGGCGGCCAGAAGGCGGCCCTGGAAGGCAGGCGCACCCCAGACGCTCCCGGGGTGGCTGGCCCGGACCCAGACTCCGCCGCGGGCCCAGTTGCCGTCCTTTCGGCCCGCGAGCCCCTCGACCTGCACCTGGCCGCCCCCACCGGCGCCCAGCCCCGGCGCCGCCACCTGTGTGCCGGTGTGTCCCTCCACAGCTCCCTCCGACAAAAGCCCCCCCCACCCCGCCCCTCTGGCGTGTCACCGCGGCCGGGTGCGGGAGCGGGATCGAGGGCAGGGGCCGCTTCCCCGGGCCTGCCGGCCACCAGGGGCGGGGTCCTGAGCTCGGCGGGGGGTGTGGGGGCAAGGGTGGCCTTGCCGGGGCTGAGGGGCCGTGGCGACTCAATGGTGGCTCCCAGTGGCTTCGGGCCAGCTGCTGTCGGGCAGGAGGGCCGGCCCGGGCTGCGGCCGGGCTGCGCCTAGGGCCGCGTGGGCGGGCAGGGCCGATGCCCAAGGGACCGCGGGCCCCGGGCCCTGAAGCCTCCGGGGCCACGTCCCTGTGAGCGACGTGCGGGATCTTGGGCGGGGCGCCAAGCGCCGAAGGGTTTGCTGGGTCACGGCCGCCCTGGGCTGGGAGGTGGTCGCCAAACCCTCCGCCGCCGCCCGATACCCGAGACCTCCGTTGCCCCTGCCTGGGCGGGCGAGGGGGCCCTGCCGGGGCGGGCCGGCCGCCAGGCTGGCGTTAAGGCGCCAGCGCCAGCGAAACTGGGCCTCAAGAGGCCGCCCGCGGCGCCCCGCCCCCGTCTACGGCCATACCACCCTGAACGCGCCCGATCTCGTCTGATCTCGGAAGCTAAGCAGGGTCGGGCCTGGTTAGTACTTGGATGGGAGACCGCCTGGGAATACCGGGTGCTGTAGGCTTTTTGCCTCCCGCTCCGCCCGCCTTCTCCTTTACTCGCCCGCGGCGGGGGGGCCGCCGGCTCCGCCCCCGCCGAGCCCCGCTGCAGGCAGTAGTCAAGGTGGGTTTACCTGCCCGAGCAGGAAGCTTGGGCGATGGCAGAAGTGGGAAGAAACTCTTGAGCACAGGTTCTTGGGATCCACGGAGCAGCGCATGCACATGCGATGGGTGCCTACACAGCTGGCTTGCTTGTCTGTGGGGAAAGGCGAGATGGGTCAGGGCCTGGGTTCCTGAGGGGCTGAGAATCAAGGCAGGGATAGAAGAAAGGGGACAGGCCCACATCCCCTGAACCCACGCCGGCGCCCACTCACCTTTGTGGAAAATACGATTGAAAAGTGCCCGCAAGAATCTCTTCAGATGCCTCCAGAGTTGAGGCAAGAAGGGGAGGGGGGAGGCCGGGAGCAGGGTGAGCCCTGAAATCCAACCCTTGTCCCGGTCACACCCCAGCAGCCCTCCCACCTCAGCCCCTTCAAGACCCCAGGGCTCCCCCAACCGCGCTGCACAGATCCTGCCCTGACCATAGTCACCATGTTGATCCCCACGTTGAGCAAGATGAAGCTGACCGGGATCAGAAGAATTGAGTATCCTTGCTCCTGGCATTTCCTGGGGATGGGGCCAGTGAACGGCTCGGCTCGGTAGTAGTTTCGCTCACCCATGGCCGTTGGTCCCAGGACTGCCTGGGCCCTCTGCCCTCCAGTTTTAACTGGGAGCCAGACTGGGTCATAATGGGGCAGGTGGTGAGGTCACAGTGAGGGAGGGGGATGAAAAGGAGGGCCCAGAGTGGCATTCCCTGGTAACCAGGGTCAGGTAAGCTGAGCCTGGACAGTCAAACAGGGCCCGGTGGCCGGCATACATCCCCTCGAGCGGTCATTCATTCGCTCACCGCCCGCTGACTCACTTGTTCAAATGACACATTGCGTCTCTTGGCCCCTCTTGAGACTAGGAAGACCTTGGCCTCAGAGGCCTGCTGAAGGCCTGGCTGGAGTCCAGAGCCTCAGCCTTCTTCATGCCCTTCACTGGGCCTGGAGCTGGACCTGCCCAGATGTGGAACCTCCCAGTTTGGAAGCAACTTCTTGTATGAGGCTCTCTGTGGACAGGGACAGCTGAGACACAGAGGAGGTGCCCAGAGACCAGGGGTTTGGAGTCTGCAGCTGCAGATGTACTTAGTGCATGGTATAGGACCAGGAGGGGCCTGCTGGCAGAACTGTGGCCACTAAACCAAAGGGACCCTCAGGCCAAGAAGGGGACACTGGCTTCTTATTGCAGGAAGCCAAGCGCAGGGACCCAGGCTGGCAGAAGGAGTGGCGCTTCCAAGCCACAGACCACCAATGTTTCCTGGACTCTGGCGCTCTTTATTCCTCTCTCCATGCCCTGCCGCCCCCTGCCCCTGCCCCCACTTGCTGCTGGTAAGTTCATTTTCCCAGTCTGGCTCCCGTGCAGAGAGGGCCTGGAGGCCGAGGTGGAAGGTAGCAGCGAGTTGGCCCGCGCTTGGCCCTCCTGCGGTTGCCGCTTCAGCACCAGACTGTCATACACCTGGTAGTTGGCATTGCCTCCCGGGTTCCGGCTGAGTGGCATGAAGGTGGGCGGGGGTGGAGGGTGCTCGGTAGCCTGGACGTCGGGCAGGAGGTGAGAGGGGCGGAGGAGCAGCGCTGAGCTGGGAGCCGGGGCCCGCTGGTCCGAGGCCTCGGCCAGTACCGTGAGGGAGGCGGAGGTGGCCACAGGGCGCCGCAAGGGCAGGATCTCAGCCCATTCGGCCGCCGGGTGCCGCACCTCGTGGGGATCGCGGGAGTAATCCAAGTGTCCCGTGGAGGGATGCAGGCTGCGGTTGGACTCGCTGTGAGCACAGCTGGGGAGGCTACGTCTGTGGGCCGGTGGGGTGTCGCGCTACCAGGCGTCGGGCCGGTAGACCCGAGGCACCAGAGCGGATGGAGGCTCAGAGCCCTCCAGACCCAGACTCCGCCATGGGCCCAGTTGCCGTCCTTTCGGCCCGCGAGCCCCTCGACCTGCACCTGGCCGCCCCCACCGGCGCCCAGCCCCGGCGCCGCCACCTGTGTGCCGGTGTGTCCCTCCACAGCTCCCTCCGACAAAAGCCCCACCCCCACCCCGCCCCTCTGGCGTGTCACCGCGGCCGGGTGCGGGAGCGGGATCGAGGGCAGGGGCCGCTTCCCCGGGCCTGCCCGCCACCAGGGGCGGGGTCCTGAGTCGGCGGGGTGTGTGGGGGCAAGGGTGGCCTTGCCGGGGCTGAGGGGCCGTGGCGACTCAATGGTGGCTCCCGGTGGCTTCGGGCCAGCTGCTGTCGGGCAGGAGGGCCGGCCCGGGCTGCGGCCGGGCTGCGCCTAGGGCCGCGTGGGCGGGCAGGGCCGATGCCCAAGGGACCGCGGGCCCCGGGCCCTGAAGCCTCCGGGGCCACGTCCCTGTGAGCGACGTGCGGGATCTTGGGCGGGGCGCCAAGCGCCGAAGGGTTTGCTGGGTCACGGCCGCCCTGGGCTGGGAGGTGGTCGCCAAACCCTCCGCCGCCGCCCGATACCCGAGACCTCCGTTGCCCCTGCCTGGGCGGGCGAGGGGGCCCTGCCGGGGCGGGCCGGCCGCCAGGCTGGCGTTAAGGCGCCAGCGCCAGCGAAACTGGGCCTCAAGAGGCCGCCCGCGGCCCCCCGCCCCCGTCTACGGCCATACCACCCTGAACGCGCCCGATCTCGTCTGATCTCGGAAGCTAAGCAGGGTCGGGCCTGGTTAGTACTTGGATGGGAGACCGCCTGGGAATACCGGGTGCTGTAGGCTTTTTGCCTCCCGCTCCGCCCGCCTTCTCCTTTACTCGCCCGCGGCGGGGGCCGCCGGCTCCGCCCCCGCCGGGCCCCGCTGCAGGCCCCACCTCCTCAGGCCCCTCCCACCACGGCGCGCGCCGGCGGGGTCGCTCCCCGCCGGCCCGGCCGGCCAGGCGGCCAGAAGGCGGCCCTGGAAGGCAGGCGCACCCCAGACGCTCCCGGGGTGGCTGGCCCGGACCCAGACTCCGCCGCGGGCCCAGTTGCCGTCCTTTCGGCCCGCGAGCCCCTCGACCTGCACCTGGCCGCCCCCACCGGCGCCCAGCCCCGGCGCCGCCACCTGTGTGCCGGTGTGTCCCTCCACAGCTCCCTCCGACAAAAGCCCCCCCCACCCCGCCCCTCTGGCGTGTCACCGCGGCCGGGTGCGGGAGCGGGATCGAGGGCAGGGGCCGCTTCCCCGGGCCTGCCGGCCACCAGGGGCGGGGTCCTGAGCTCGGCGGGGGGTGTGGGGGCAAGGGTGGCCTTGCCGGGGCTGAGGGGCCGTGGCGACTCAATGGTGGCTCCCAGTGGCTTCGGGCCAGCTGCTGTCGGGCAGGAGGGCCGGCCCGGGCTGCGGCCGGGCTGCGCCTAGGGCCGCGTGGGCGGGCAGGGCCGATGCCCAAGGGACCGCGGGCCCCGGGCCCTGAAGCCTCCGGGGCCACGTCCCTGTGAGCGACGTGCGGGATCTTGGGCGGGGCGCCAAGCGCCGAAGGGTTTGCTGGGTCACGGCCGCCCTGGGCTGGGAGGTGGTCGCCAAACCCTCCGCCGCCGCCCGATACCCGAGACCTCCGTTGCCCCTGCCTGGGCGGGCGAGGGGGCCCTGCCGGGGCGGGCCGGCCGCCAGGCTGGCGTTAAGGCGCCAGCGCCAGCGAAACTGGGCCTCAAGAGGCCGCCCGCGGCGCCCCGCCCCCGTCTACGGCCATACCACCCTGAACGCGCCCGATCTCGTCTGATCTCGGAAGCTAAGCAGGGTCGGGCCTGGTTAGTACTTGGATGGGAGACCGCCTGGGAATACCGGGTGCTGTAGGCTTTTTGCCTCCCGCTCCGCCCGCCTTCTCCTTTACTCGCCCGCGGCGGGGGGGCCGCCGGCTCCGCCCCCGCCGAGCCCCGCTGCAGGCAGTAGTCAAGGTGGGTTTACCTGCCCGAGCAGGAAGCTTGGGCGATGGCAGAAGTGGGAAGAAACTCTTGAGCACAGGTTCTTGGGATCCACGGAGCAGCGCATGCACATGCGATGGGTGCCTACACAGCTGGCTTGCTTGTCTGTGGGGAAAGGCGAGATGGGTCAGGGCCTGGGTTCCTGAGGGGCTGAGAATCAAGGCAGGGATAGAAGAAAGGGGACAGGCCCACATCCCCTGAACCCACGCCGGCGCCCACTCACCTTTGTGGAAAATACGATTGAAAAGTGCCCGCAAGAATCTCTTCAGATGCCTCCAGAGTTGAGGGAAGAAGGGGAGGGGGGAGGCCGGGAGCAGGGTGAGCCCTGAAATCCAACCCTTGTCCCGGTCACACCCCAGCAGCCCTCCCACCTCAGCCCCTTCAAGACCCCAGGGCTCCCCCAACCGCGCTGCACAGATCCTGCCCTGACCATAGTCACCATGTTGATCCCCACGTTGAGCAAGATGAAGCTGACCGGGATCAGAAGAATTGAGTATCCTTGCTCCTGGCATTTCCTGGGGATGGGGCCAGTGAACGGCTCGGCTCGGTAGTAGTTTCGCTCACCCATGGCCGTTGGTCCCAGGACTGCCTGGGCCCTCTGCCCTCCAGTTTTAACTGGGAGCCAGACTGGGTCATAATGGGGCAGGTGGTGAGGTCACAGTGAGGGAGGGGGATGAAAAGGAGGGCCCAGAGTGGCATTCCCTGGTAACCAGGGTCAGGTAAGCTGAGCCTGGACAGTCAAACAGGGCCCGGTGGCCGGCATACATCCCCTCGAGCGGTCATTCATTCGCTCACCGCCCGCTGACTCACTTGTTCAAATGACACATTGCGTCTCTTGGCCCCTCTTGAGACTAGGAAGACCTTGGCCTCAGAGGCCTGCTGAAGGCCTGGCTGGAGTCCAGAGCCTCAGCCTTCTTCATGCCCTTCACTGGGCCTGGAGCTGGACCTGCCCAGATGTGGAACCTCCCAGTTTGGAAGCAACTTCTTGTATGAGGCTCTCTGTGGACAGGGACAGCTGAGACACAGAGGAGGTGCCCAGAGACCAGGGGTTTGGAGTCTGCAGCTGCAGATGTACTTAGTGCATGGTATAGGACCAGGAGGGGCCTGCTGGCAGAACTGTGGCCACTAAACCAAAGGGACCCTCAGGCCAAGAAGGGGACACTGGCTTCTTATTGCAGGAAGCCAAGCGCAGGGACCCAGGCTGGCAGAAGGAGTGGCGCTTCCAAGCCACAGACCACCAATGTTTCCTGGACTCTGGCGCTCTTTATTCCTCTCTCCATGCCCTGCCGCCCCCTGCCCCTGCCCCCACTTGCTGCTGGTAAGTTCATTTTCCCAGTCTGGCTCCCGTGCAGAGAGGGCCTGGAGGCCGAGGTGGAAGGTAGCAGCGAGTTGGCCCGCGCTTGGCCCTCCTGCGGTTGCCGCTTCAGCACCAGACTGTCATACACCTGGTAGTTGGCATTGCCTCCCGGGTTCCGGCTGAGTGGCATGAAGGTGGGCGGGGGTGGAGGGTGCTCGGTAGCCTGGACGTCGGGCAGGAGGTGAGAGGGGCGGAGGAGCAGCGCTGAGCTGGGAGCCGGGGCCCGCTGGTCCGAGGCCTCGGCCAGTACCGTGAGGGAGGCGGAGGTGGCCACAGGGCGCCGCAAGGGCAGGATCTCAGCCCATTCGGCCGCCGGGTGCCGCACCTCGTGGGGATCGCGGGAGTAATCCAAGTGTCCCGTGGAGGGATGCAGGCTGCGGTTGGACTCGCTGTGAGCACAGCTGGGGAGGCTACGTCTGTGGGCCGGTGGGGTGTCGCGCTACCAGGCGTCGGGCCGGTAGACCCGAGGCACCAGAGCGGATGGAGGCTCAGAGCCCTCCAGACCCAGACTCCGCCGCGGGCCCAGTTGCCGTCCTTTCGGCCCGCGAGCCCCTCGACCTGCACCTGGCCGCCCCCACCGGCGCCCAGCCCCGGCGCCGCCACCTGTGTGCCGGTGTGTCCCTCCACAGCTCCCTCCGTCAAAAGCCCCCCCCCACCCCGCCCCTCTGGCGTGTCACCGCGGCCGGGTGCGGGAGCGGGATCGAGGGCAGGGGCCGCTTCCCCGGGCCTGCCGGCCACCAGGGGCGGGGTCCTGAGCTCGGCGGGGGGTGTGGGGGCAAGGGTGGCCTTGCCGGGGCTGAGGGGCCGTGGCGACTCAATGGTGGCTCCCGGTGGCTTCGGGCCAGCTGCTGTCGGGCAGGAGGGCCGGCCCGGGCTGCGGCCGGGCTGCGCCTAGGGCCGCGTGGGCGGGCAGGGCCGATGCCCAAGGGACCGCGGGCCCCGGGCCCTGAAGCCTCCGGGGCCACGTCCCTGTGAGCGACGTGCGGGATCTTGGGCGGGGCGCCAAGCGCCGAAGGGTTTGCTGGGTCACGGCCGCCCTGGGCTGGGAGGTGGTCGCCAAACCCTCCGCCGCCGCCCGATACCCGAGACCTCCGTTGCCCCTGCCTGGGCGGGCGAGGGGGCCCTGCCGGGGCGGGCCGGCCGCCAGGCTGGCGTTAAGGCGCCAGCGCCAGCGAAACTGGGCCTCAAGAGGCCGCCCGCGGCCCCCCGCCCCCGTCTACGGCCATACCACCCTGAACGCGCCCGATCTCGTCTGATCTCGGAAGCTAAGCAGGGTCGGGCCTGGTTAGTACTTGGATGGGAGACCGCCTGGGAATACCGGGTGCTGTAGGCTTTTTGCCTCCCGCTCCGCCCGCCTTCTCCTTTACTCGCCCGCGGCGGGGGCCGCCGGCTCCGCCCCCGCCGGGCCCCGCTGCAGGCCCCACCTCCTCAGGCCCCTCCCACCACGGCGCGCGCCGGCGGGGTCGCTCCCCGCCGGCCCGGCCGGCCAGGCGGCCAGAAGGCGGCCCTGGAAGGCAGGCGCACCCCAGACGCTCCCGGGGTGGCTGGCCCGGACCCAGACTCCGCCGCGGGCCCAGTTGCCGTCCTTTCGGCCCGCGAGCCCCTCGACCTGCACCTGGCCGCCCCCACCGGCGCCCAGCCCCGGCTCCGCCACCTGTGTGCCGGTGTGTCCCTCCACAGCTCCCTCCGACAAAAGCCCCCCCCACCCCGCCCCTCTGGCGTGTCACCGCGGCCGGGTGCGGGAGCGGGATCGAGGGCAGGGGCCGCTTCCCCGGGCCTGCCGGCCACCAGGGGCGGGGTCCTGAGCTCGGCGGGGGGTGTGGGGGCAAGGGTGGCCTTGCCGGGGCTGAGGGGCCGTGGCGACTCAATGGTGGCTCCCAGTGGCTTCGGGCCAGCTGCTGTCGGGCAGGAGGGCCGGCCCGGGCTGCGGCCGGGCTGCGCCTAGGGCCGCGTGGGCGGGCAGGGCCGATGCCCAAGGGACCGCGGGCCCCGGGCCCTGAAGCCTCCGGGGCCACGTCCCTGTGAGCGACGTGCGGGATCTTGGGCGGGGCGCCAAGCGCCGAAGGGTTTGCTGGGTCACGGCCGCCCTGGGCTGGGAGGTGGTCGCCAAACCCTCCGCCGCCGCCCGATACCCGAGACCTCCGTTGCCCCTGCCTGGGCGGGCGAGGGGGCCCTGCCGGGGCGGGCCGGCCGCCAGGCTGGCGTTAAGGCGCCAGCGCCAGCGAAACTGGGCCTCAAGAGGCCGCCCGCGGCCCCCCGCCCCCGTCTACGGCCATACCACCCTGAACGCGCCCGATCTCGTCTGATCTCGGAAGCTAAGCAGGGTCGGGCCTGGTTAGTACTTGGATGGGAGACCGCCTGGGAATACCGGGTGCTGTAGGCTTTTTGCCTCCCGCTCCGCCCGCCTTCTCCTTTACTCGCCCGCGGCGGGGGCCGCCGGCTCCGCCCCCGCCGGGCCCCGCTGCAGGCCCCACCTCCTCAGGCCCCTCCCACCACGGCGCGCGCCGGCGGGGTCGCTCCCCGCCGGCCCGGCCGGCCAGGCGGCCAGAAGGCGGCCCTGGAAGGCAGCCGCACCCCAGACGCTCCCGGGGTGGCTGGCCCGGACCCAGACTCCGCCGCGGGCCCAGTTGCCGTCCTTTCGGCCCGCGAGCCCCTCGACCTGCACCTGGCCGCCCCCACCGGCTCCCAACCCCGGCGCCGCCACCTGTGTGCCGGTGTGTCCCTCCACAGCTCCCTCCGACAAAAGCCCCCCCCCACCCCGCCCCTCTGGCGTGTCACCGCGGCCGGGTGCGGGAGCGGGATCGAGGGCAGGGGCCGCTTCCCCGGGCCTGCCGGCCACCAGGGGCGGGGTCCTGAGCTCGGCGGGGGGTGTGGGGGCAAGGGTGGCCTTGCCGGGGCTGAGGGGCCGTGGCGACTCAATGGTGGCTCCCGGTGGCTTCGGGCCAGCTGCTGTCGGGCAGGAGGGCCGGCCCGGGCTGCGGCCGGGCTGCGCCTAGGGCCGCGTGGGCGGGCAGGGCCGATGCCCAAGGGACCGCGGGCCCCGGGCCCTGAAGCCTCCGGGGCCACGTCCCTGTGAGCGACGTGCGGGATCTTGGGCGGGGCGCCAAGCGCCGAAGGGTTTGCTGGGTCACGGCCGCCCTGGGCTGGGAGGTGGTCGCCAAACCCTCCGCCGCCGCCCGATACCCGAGACCTCCGTTGCCCCTGCCTGGGCGGGCGAGGGGGCCCTGCCGGGGCGGGCCGGCCGCCAGGCTGGCGTTAAGGCGCCAGCGCCAGCGAAACTGGGCCTCAAGAGGCCGCCCGCGGCCCCCCGCCCCCGTCTACGGCCATACCACCCTGAACGCGCCCGATCTCGTCTGATCTCGGAAGCTAAGCAGGGTCGGGCCTGGTTAGTACTTGGATGGGAGACCGCCTGGGAATACCGGGTGCTGTAGGCTTTTTGCCTCCCGCTCCGCCCGCCTTCTCCTTTACTCGCCCGCGGCGGGGGGGCCGCCGGCTCCGCCCCCGCCGAGCCCCGCTGCAGGCAGTAGTCAAGGTGGGTTTACCTGCCCGAGCAGGAAGCTTGGGCGATGGCAGAAGTGGGAAGAAACTCTTGAGCACAGGTTCTTGGGATCCACGGAGCAGCGCATGCACATGCGATGGGTGCCTACACAGCTGGCTTGCTTGTCTGTGGGGAAAGGCGAGATGGGTCAGGGCCTGGGTTCCTGAGGGGCTGAGAATCAAGGCAGGGATAGAAGAAAGGGGACAGGCCCACATCCCCTGAACCCACGCCGGCGCCCACTCACCTTTGTGGAAAATACGATTGAAAAGTGCCCGCAAGAATCTCTTCAGATGCCTCCAGAGTTGAGGCAAGAAGGGGAGGGGGGAGGCCGGGAGCAGGGTGAGCCCTGAAATCCAACCCTTGTCCCGGTCACACCCCAGCAGCCCTCCCACCTCAGCCCCTTCAAGACCCCAGGGCTCCCCCAACCGCGCTGCACAGATCCTGCCCTGACCATAGTCACCATGTTGATCCCCACGTTGAGCAAGATGAAGCTGACCGGGATCAGAAGAATTGAGTATCCTTGCTCCTGGCATTTCCTGGGGATGGGGCCAGTGAACGGCTCGGCTCGGTAGTAGTTTCGCTCACCCATGGCCGTTGGTCCCAGGACTGCCTGGGCCCTCTGCCCTCCAGTTTTAACTGGGAGCCAGACTGGGTCATAATGGGGCAGGTGGTGAGGTCACAGTGAGGGAGGGGGATGAAAAGGAGGGCCCAGAGTGGCATTCCCTGGTAACCAGGGTCAGGTAAGCTGAGCCTGGACAGTCAAACAGGGCCCGGTGGCCGGCATACATCCCCTCGAGCGGTCATTCATTCGCTCACCGCCCGCTGACTCACTTGTTCAAATGACACATTGCGTCTCTTGGCCCCTCTTGAGACTAGGAAGACCTTGGCCTCAGAGGCCTGCTGAAGGCCTGGCTGGAGTCCAGAGCCTCAGCCTTCTTCATGCCCTTCACTGGGCCTGGAGCTGGACCTGCCCAGATGTGGAACCTCCCAGTTTGGAAGCAACTTCTTGTATGAGGCTCTCTGTGGACAGGGACAGCTGAGACACAGAGGAGGTGCCCAGAGACCAGGGGTTTGGAGTCTGCAGCTGCAGATGTACTTAGTGCATGGTATAGGACCAGGAGGGGCCTGCTGGCAGAACTGTGGCCACTAAACCAAAGGGACCCTCAGGCCAAGAAGGGGACACTGGCTTCTTATTGCAGGAAGCCAAGCGCAGGGACCCAGGCTGGCAGAAGGAGTGGCGCTTCCAAGCCACAGACCACCAATGTTTCCTGGACTCTGGCGCTCTTTATTCCTCTCTCCATGCCCTGCCGCCCCCTGCCCCTGCCCCCACTTGCTGCTGGTAAGTTCATTTTCCCAGTCTGGCTCCCGTGCAGAGAGGGCCTGGAGGCCGAGGTGGAAGGTAGCAGCGAGTTGGCCCGCGCTTGGCCCTCCTGCGGTTGCCGCTTCAGCACCAGACTGTCATACACCTGGTAGTTGGCATTGCCTCCCGGGTTCCGGCTGAGTGGCATGAAGGTGGGCGGGGGTGGAGGGTGCTCGGTAGCCTGGACGTCGGGCAGGAGGTGAGAGGGGCGGAGGAGCAGCGCTGAGCTGGGAGCCGGGGCCCGCTGGTCCGAGGCCTCGGCCAGTACCGTGAGGGAGGCGGAGGTGGCCACAGGGCGCCGCAAGGGCAGGATCTCAGCCCATTCGGCCGCCGGGTGCCGCACCTCGTGGGGATCGCGGGAGTAATCCAAGTGTCCCGTGGAGGGATGCAGGCTGCGGTTGGACTCGCTGTGAGCACAGCTGGGGAGGCTACGTCTGTGGGCCGGTGGGGTGTCGCGCTACCAGGCGTCGGGCCGGTAGACCCGAGGCACCAGAGCGGATGGAGGCTCAGAGCCCTCCAGACCCAGACTCCGCCGCGGGCCCAGTTGCCGTCCTTTCGGCCCGCGAGCCCCTCGACCTGCACCTGGCCGCCCCCACCGGCGCCCAGCCCCGGCGCCGCCACCTGTGTGCCGGTGTGTCCCTCCACAGCTCCCTCCGTCAAAAGCCCCCCCCCACCCCGCCCCTCTGGCGTGTCACCGCGGCCGGGTGCGGGAGCGGGATCGAGGGCAGGGGCCGCTTCCCCGGGCCTGCCGGCCACCAGGGGCGGGGTCCTGAGCTCGGCGGGGGGTGTGGGGGCAAGGGTGGCCTTGCCGGGGCTGAGGGGCCGTGGCGACTCAATGGTGGCTCCCGGTGGCTTCGGGCCAGCTGCTGTCGGGCAGGAGGGCCGGCCCGGGCTGCGGCCGGGCTGCGCCTAGGGCCGCGTGGGCGGGCAGGGCCGATGCCCAAGGGACCGCGGGCCCCGGGCCCTGAAGCCTCCGGGGCCACGTCCCTGTGAGCGACGTGCGGGATCTTGGGCGGGGCGCCAAGCGCCGAAGGGTTTGCTGGGTCACGGCCGCCCTGGGCTGGGAGGTGGTCGCCAAACCCTCCGCCGCCGCCCGATACCCGAGACCTCCGTTGCCCCTGCCTGGGCGGGCGAGGGGGCCCTGCCGGGGCGGGCCGGCCGCCAGGCTGGCGTTAAGGCGCCAGCGCCAGCGAAACTGGGCCTCAAGAGGCCGCCCGCGGCCCCCCGCCCCCGTCTACGGCCATACCACCCTGAACGCGCCCGATCTCGTCTGATCTCGGAAGCTAAGCAGGGTCGGGCCTGGTTAGTACTTGGATGGGAGACCGCCTGGGAATACCGGGTGCTGTAGGCTTTTTGCCTCCCGCTCCGCCCGCCTTCTCCTTTACTCGCCCGCGGCGGGGGGCCGCCGGCTCCGCCCCCGCCGGGCCCCGCTGCAGGCCCCACCTCCTCAGGCCCCTCCCACCACGGCGCGCGCCGGCGGGGTCGCTCCCCGCCGGCCCGGCCGGCCAGGCGGCCAGAAGGCGGCCCTGGAAGGCAGGCGCACCCCAGACGCTCCCGGGGTGGCTGGCCCGGACCCAGACTCCGCCGCGGGCCCAGTTGCCGTCCTTTCGGCCCGCGAGCCCCTCGACCTGCACCTGGCCGCCCCCACCGGCGCCCAGCCCCGGCTCCGCCACCTGTGTGCCGGTGTGTCCCTCCACAGCTCCCTCCGACAAAAGCCCCCCCCACCCCGCCCCTCTGGCGTGTCACCGCGGCCGGGTGCGGGAGCGGGATCGAGGGCAGGGGCCGCTTCCCCGGGCCTGCCGGCCACCAGGGGCGGGGTCCTGAGCTCGGCGGGGGGTGTGGGGGCAAGGGTGGCCTTGCCGGGGCTGAGGGGCCGTGGCGACTCAATGGTGGCTCCCAGTGGCTTCGGGCCAGCTGCTGTCGGGAAGGAGGGCCGGCCCGGGCTGCGGCCGGGCTGCGCCTAGGGCCGCGTGGGCGGGCAGGGCCGATGCCCAAGGGACCGCGGGCCCCGGGCCCTGAAGCCTCCGGGGCCACGTCCCTGTGAGCGACGTGCGGGATCTTGGGCGGGGCGCCAAGCGCCGAAGGGTTTGCTGGGTCACGGCCGCCCTGGGCTGGGAGGTGGTCGCCAAACCCTCCGCCGCCGCCCGATACCCGAGACCTCCGTTGCCCCTCCCTGGGCGGGCGAGGGGGCCCTGCCGGGGCGGGCCGGCCGCCAGGCTGGCGTTAAGGCGCCAGCGCCAGCGAAACTGGGCCTCAAGAGGCCGCCCGCGGCCCCCCGCCCCCGTCTACGGCCATACCACCCTGAACGCGCCCGATCTCGTCTGATCTCGGAAGCTAAGCAGGGTCGGGCCTGGTTAGTACTTGGATGGGAGACCGCCTGGGAATACCGGGTGCTGTAGGCTTTTTGCCTCCCGCTCCGCCCGCCTTCTCCTTTACTCGCCCGCGGCGGGGGCCGCCGGCTCCGCCCCCGCCGGGCCCCGCTGCAGGCCCCACCTCCTCAGGCCCCTCCCACCACGGCGCGCGCCGGCGGGGTCGCTCCCCGCCGGCCCGGCCGGCCAGGCGGCCAGAAGGCGGCCCTGGAAGGCAGGCGCACCCCAGACGCTCCCGGGGTGGCTGGCCCGGACCCAGACTCCGCCGCGGGCCCAGTTGCCGTCCTTTCGGCCCGCGAGCCCCTCGACCTGCACCTGGCCGCCCCCACCGGCGCCCAGCCCCGGCGCCGCCACCTGTGTGCCGGTGTGTCCCTCCACAGCTCCCTCCGACAAAAGCCCCACCCCCACCCCGCCCCTCTGGCGTGTCACCGCGGCCGGGTGCGGGAGCGGGATCGAGGGCAGGGGCCGCTTCCCCGGGCCTGCCGGCCACCAGGGGCGGGGTCCTGAGCTCGGCGGGGGGTGTGGGGGCAAGGGTGGCCTTGCCGGGGTTGAGGGGCCGTGGCGACTCAATGGTGGCTCCCGGTGGCTTCGGGCCAGCTGCTGTCGGGCAGGAGGGCCGGCCCGGGCTGCGGCCGGGCTGCGCCTAGGGCCGCGTGGGCGGGCAGGGCCGATGCCCAAGGGACCGCGGGCCCCGGGCCCTGAAGCCTCCGGGGCCACGTCCCTGTGAGCGACGTGCGGGATCTTGGGCGGGGCGCCAAGCGCCGAAGGGTTTGCTGGGTCACGGCCGCCCTGGGCTGGGAGGTGGTCGCCAAACCCTCCGCCGCCGCCCGATACCCGAGACCTCCGTTGCCCCTGCCTGGGCGGGCGAGGGGGCCCTGCCGGGGCGGGCCGGCCGCCAGGCTGGCGTTAAGGCGCCAGCGCCAGCGAAACTGGGCCTCAAGAGGCCGCCCGCGGCCCCCCACCCCCGTCTACGGCCATACCACCCTGAACGCGCCCGATCTCGTCTGATCTCGGAAGCTAAGCAGGGTCGGGCCTGGTTAGTACTTGGATGGGAGACCGCCTGGGAATACCGGGTGCTGTAGGCTTTTTGCCTCCCGCTCCGCCCGCCTTCTCCTTTACTCGCCCGCGGCGGGGGCCGCCGGCTCCGCCCCCGCCGGGCCCCGCTGCAGGCCCCACCTCCTCAGGCCCCTCCCACCACGGCGCGCGCCGGCGGGGTCGCTCCCCGCCGGCCCGGCCGGCCAGGCGGCCAGAAGGCGGCCCTGGAAGGCAGCCGCACCCCAGACGCTCCCGGGGTGGCTGGCCCGGACCCAGACTCCGCCGCGGGCCCAGTTGCCGTCCTTTCGGCCCGCGAGCCCCTCGACCTGCACCTGGCCGCCCCCACCGGCTCCCAACCCCGGCGCCGCCACCTGTGTGCCGGTGTGTCCCTCCACAGCTCCCTCCGACAAAAGCCCCCCCCCACCCCGCCCCTCTGGCGTGTCACCGCGGCCGGGTGCGGGAGCGGGATCGAGGGCAGGGGCCGCTTCCCCGGGCCTGCCGGCCACCAGGGGCGGGGTCCTGAGCTCGGCGGGGGGTGTGGGGGCAAGGGTGGCCTTGCCGGGGCTGAGGGGCCGTGGCGACTCAATGGTGGCTCCCGGTGGCTTCGGGCCAGCTGCTGTCGGGCAGGAGGGCCGGCCCGGGCTGCGGCCGGGCTGCGCCTAGGGCCGCGTGGGCGGGCAGGGCCGATGCCCAAGGGACCGCGGGCCCCGGGCCCTGAAGCCTCCGGGGCCACGTCCCTGTGAGCGACGTGCGGGATCTTGGGCGGGGCGCCAAGCGCCGAAGGGTTTGCTGGGTCACGGCCGCCCTGGGCTGGGAGGTGGTCGCCAAACCCTCCGCCGCCGCCCGATACCCGAGACCTCCGTTGCCCCTGCCTGGGCGGGCGAGGGGGCCCTGCCGGGGCGGGCCGGCCGCCAGGCTGGCGTTAAGGCGCCAGCGCCAGCGAAACTGGGCCTCAAGAGGCCGCCCGCGGCCCCCCGCCCCCGTCTACGGCCATACCACCCTGAACGCGCCCGATCTCGTCTGATCTCGGAAGCTAAGCAGGGTCGGGCCTGGTTAGTACTTGGATGGGAGACCGCCTGGGAATACCGGGTGCTGTAGGCTTTTTGCCTCCCGCTCCGCCCGCCTTCTCCTTTACTCGCCCGCGGCGGGGGGGCCGCCGGCTCCGCCCCCGCCGAGCCCCGCTGCAGGCAGTAGTCAAGGTGGGTTTACCTGCCCGAGCAGGAAGCTTGGGCGATGGCAGAAGTGGGAAGAAACTCTTGAGCACAGGTTCTTGGGATCCACGGAGCAGCGCATGCACATGCGATGGGTGCCTACACAGCTGGCTTGCTTGTCTGTGGGGAAAGGCGAGATGGGTCAGGGCCTGGGTTCCTGAGGGGCTGAGAATCAAGGCAGGGATAGAAGAAAGGGGACAGGCCCACATCCCCTGAACCCACGCCGGCGCCCACTCACCTTTGTGGAAAATACGATTGAAAAGTGCCCGCAAGAATCTCTTCAGATGCCTCCAGAGTTGAGGCAAGAAGGGGGGGGGGAGGCCGGGAGCAGGGTGAGCCCTGAAATCCAACCCTTGTCCCGGTCACACCCCAGCAGCCCTCCCACCTCAGCCCCTTCAAGACCCCAGGGCTCCCCCAACCGCGCTGCACAGATCCTGCCCTGACCATAGTCACCATGTTGATCCCCACGTTGAGCAAGATGAAGCTGACCGGGATCAGAAGAATTGAGTATCCTTGCTCCTGGCATTTCCTGGGGATGGGGCCAGTGAACGGCTCGGCTCGGTAGTAGTTTCGCTCACCCATGGCCGTTGGTCCCAGGACTGCCTGGGCCCTCTGCCCTCCAGTTTTAACTGGGAGCCAGACTGGGTCATAATGGGGCAGGTGGTGAGGTCACAGTGAGGGAGGGGGATGAAAAGGAGGGCCCAGAGTGGCATTCCCTGGTAACCAGGGTCAGGTAAGCTGAGCCTGGACAGTCAAACAGGGCCCGGTGGCCGGCATACATCCCCTCGAGCGGTCATTCATTCGCTCACCGCCCGCTGACTCACTTGTTCAAATGACACATTGCGTCTCTTGGCCCCTCTTGAGACTAGGAAGACCTTGGCCTCAGAGGCCTGCTGAAGGCCTGGCTGGAGTCCAGAGCCTCAGCCTTCTTCATGCCCTTCACTGGGCCTGGAGCTGGACCTGCCCAGATGTGGAACCTCCCAGTTTGGAAGCAACTTCTTGTATGAGGCTCTCTGTGGACAGGGACAGCTGAGACACAGAGGAGGTGCCCAGAGACCAGGGGTTTGGAGTCTGCAGCTGCAGATGTACTTAGTGCATGGTATAGGACCAGGAGGGGCCTGCTGGCAGAACTGTGGCCACTAAACCAAAGGGACCCTCAGGCCAAGAAGGGGACACTGGCTTCTTATTGCAGGAAGCCAAGCGCAGGGACCCAGGCTGGCAGAAGGAGTGGCGCTTCCAAGCCACAGACCACCAATGTTTCCTGGACTCTGGCGCTCTTTATTCCTCTCTCCATGCCCTGCCGCCCCCTGCCCCTGCCCCCACTTGCTGCTGGTAAGTTCATTTTCCCAGTCTGGCTCCCGTGCAGAGAGGGCCTGGAGGCCGAGGTGGAAGGTAGCAGCGAGTTGGCCCGCGCTTGGCCCTCCTGCGGTTGCCGCTTCAGCACCAGACTGTCATACACCTGGTAGTTGGCATTGCCTCCCGGGTTCCGGCTGAGTGGCATGAAGGTGGGCGGGGGTGGAGGGTGCTCGGTAGCCTGGACGTCGGGCAGGAGGTGAGAGGGGCGGAGGAGCAGCGCTGAGCTGGGAGCCGGGGCCCGCTGGTCCGAGGCCTCGGCCAGTACCGGGAGGGAGGCGGAGGTGGCCACAGGGCGCCGCAAGGGCAGGATCTCAGCCCATTCGGCCGCCGGGTGCCGCACCTCGTGGGGATCGCGGGAGTAATCCAAGTGTCCCGTGGAGGGATGCAGGCTGCGGTTGGACTCGCTGTGAGCACAGCTGGGGAGGCTACGTCTGTGGGCCGGTGGGGTGTCGCGCTACCAGGCGTCGGGCCGGTAGACCCGAGGCACCAGAGCGGATGGAGGCTCAGAGCCCTCCAGACCCAGACTCCGCCATGGGCCCAGTTGCCGTCCTTTCGGCCCGCGAGCCCCTCGACCTGCACCTGGCCGCCCCCACCGGCGCCCAGCCCCGGCGCCGCCACCTGTGTGCCGGTGTGTCCCTCCACAGCTCCCTCCGTCAAAAGCCCCCCCCCACCCCGCCCCTCTGGCGTGTCACCGCGGCCGGGTGCGGGAGCGGGATCGAGGGCAGGGGCCGCTTCCCCGGGCCTGCCGGCCACCAGGGGCGGGGTCCTGAGCTCGGCGGGGGGTGTGGGGGCAAGGGTGGCCTTGCCGGGGCTGAGGGGCCGTGGCGACTCAATGGTGGCTCCCGGTGGCTTCGGGCCAGCTGCTGTCGGGCAGGAGGGCCGGCCCGGGCTGCGGCCGGGCTGCGCCTAGGGCCGCGTGGGCGGGCAGGGCCGATGCCCAAGGGACCGCGGGCCCCGGGCCCTGAAGCCTCCGGGGCCACGTCCCTGTGAGCGACGTGCGGGATCTTGGGCGGGGCGCCAAGCGCCGAAGGGTTTGCTGGGTCACGGCCGCCCTGGGCTGGGAGGTGGTCGCCAAACCCTCCGCCGCCGCCCGATACCCGAGACCTCCGTTGCCCCTGCCTGGGCGGGCGAGGGGGCCCTGCCGGGGCGGGCCGGCCGCCAGGCTGGCGTTAAGGCGCCAGCGCCAGCGAAACTGGGCCTCAAGAGGCCGCCCGCGGCCCCCCGCCCCCGTCTACGGCCATACCACCCTGAACGCGCCCGATCTCGTCTGATCTCGGAAGCTAAGCAGGGTCGGGCCTGGTTAGTACTTGGATGGGAGACCGCCTGGGAATACCGGGTGCTGTAGGCTTTTTGCCTCCCGCTCCGCCCGCCTTCTCCTTTACTCGCCCGCGGCGGGGGGCCGCCGGCTCCGCCCCCGCCGGGCCCCGCTGCAGGCCCCACCTCCTCAGGCCCCTCCCACCACGGCGCGCGCCGGCGGGGTCGCTCCCCGCCGGCCCGGCCGGCCAGGCGGCCAGAAGGCGGCCCTGGAAGGCAGGCGCACCCCAGACGCTCCCGGGGTGGCTGGCCCGGACCCAGACTCCGCCGCGGGCCCAGTTGCCGTCCTTTCGGCCCGCGAGCCCCTCGACCTGCACCTGGCCGCCCCCACCGGCGCCCAGCCCCGGCTCCGCCACCTGTGTGCCGGTGTGTCCCTCCACAGCTCCCTCCGACAAAAGCCCCCCCCACCCCGCCCCTCTGGCGTGTCACCGCGGCCGGGTGCGGGAGCGGGATCGAGGGCAGGGGCCGCTTCCCCGGGCCTGCCGGCCACCAGGGGCGGGGTCCTGAGCTCGGCGGGGGGTGTGGGGGCAAGGGTGGCCTTGCCGGGGCTGAGGGGCCGTGGCGACTCAATGGTGGCTCCCAGTGGCTTCGGGCCAGCTGCTGTCGGGAAGGAGGGCCGGCCCGGGCTGCGGCCGGGCTGCGCCTAGGGCCGCGTGGGCGGGCAGGGCCGATGCCCAAGGGACCGCGGGCCCCGGGCCCTGAAGCCTCCGGGGCCACGTCCCTGTGAGCGACGTGCGGGATCTTGGGCGGGGCGCCAAGCGCCGAAGGGTTTGCTGGGTCACGGCCGCCCTGGGCTGGGAGGTGGTCGCCAAACCCTCCGCCGCCGCCCGATACCCGAGACCTCCGTTGCCCCTGCCTGGGCGGGCGAGGGGGCCCTGCCGGGGCGGGCCGGCCGCCAGGCTGGCGTTAAGGCGCCAGCGCCAGCGAAACTGGGCCTCAAGAGGCCGCCCGCGGCCCCCCACCCCCGTCTACGGCCATACCACCCTGAACGCGCCCGATCTCGTCTGATCTCGGAAGCTAAGCAGGGTCGGGCCTGGTTAGTACTTGGATGGGAGACCGCCTGGGAATACCGGGTGCTGTAGGCTTTTTGCCTCCCGCTCCGCCCGCCTTCTCCTTTACTCGCCCGCGGCGGGGGCCGCCGGCTCCGCCCCCGCCGGGCCCCGCTGCAGGCCCCACCTCCTCAGGCCCCTCCCACCACGGCGCGCGCCGGCGGGGTCGCTCCCCGCCGGCCCGGCCGGCCAGGCGGCCAGAAGGCGGCCCTGGAAGGCAGCCGCACCCCAGACGCTCCCGGGGTGGCTGGCCCGGACCCAGACTCCGCCGCGGGCCCAGTTGCCGTCCTTTCGGCCCGCGAGCCCCTCGACCTGCACCTGGCCGCCCCCACCGGCTCCCAACCCCGGCGCCGCCACCTGTGTGCCGGTGTGTCCCTCCACAGCTCCCTCCGACAAAAGCCCCCCCCCACCCCGCCCCTCTGGCGTGTCACCGCGGCCGGGTGCGGGAGCGGGATCGAGGGCAGGGGCCGCTTCCCCGGGCCTGCCGGCCACCAGGGGCGGGGTCCTGAGCTCGGCGGGGGGTGTGGGGGCAAGGGTGGCCTTGCCGGGGCTGAGGGGCCGTGGCGACTCAATGGTGGCTCCCGGTGGCTTCGGGCCAGCTGCTGTCGGGCAGGAGGGCCGGCCCGGGCTGCGGCCGGGCTGCGCCTAGGGCCGCGTGGGCGGGCAGGGCCGATGCCCAAGGGACCGCGGGCCCCGGGCCCTGAAGCCTCCGGGGCCACGTCCCTGTGAGCGACGTGCGGGATCTTGGGCGGGGCGCCAAGCGCCGAAGGGTTTGCTGGGTCACGGCCGCCCTGGGCTGGGAGGTGGTCGCCAAACCCTCCGCCGCCGCCCGATACCCGAGACCTCCGTTGCCCCTGCCTGGGCGGGCGAGGGGGCCCTGCCGGGGCGGGCCGGCCGCCAGGCTGGCGTTAAGGCGCCAGCGCCAGCGAAACTGGGCCTCAAGAGGCCGCCCGCGGCCCCCCGCCCCCGTCTACGGCCATACCACCCTGAACGCGCCCGATCTCGTCTGATCTCGGAAGCTAAGCAGGGTCGGGCCTGGTTAGTACTTGGATGGGAGACCGCCTGGGAATACCGGGTGCTGTAGGCTTTTTGCCTCCCGCTCCGCCCGCCTTCTCCTTTACTCGCCCGCGGCGGGGGGGCCGCCGGCTCCGCCCCCGCCGAGCCCCGCTGCAGGCAGTAGTCAAGGTGGGTTTACCTGCCCGAGCAGGAAGCTTGGGCGATGGCAGAAGTGGGAAGAAACTCTTGAGCACAGGTTCTTGGGATCCACGGAGCAGCGCATGCACATGCGATGGGTGCCTACACAGCTGGCTTGCTTGTCTGTGGGGAAAGGCGAGATGGGTCAGGGCCTGGGTTCCTGAGGGGCTGAGAATCAAGGCAGGGATAGAAGAAAGGGGACAGGCCCACATCCCCTGAACCCACGCCGGCGCCCACTCACCTTTGTGGAAAATACGATTGAAAAGTGCCCGCAAGAATCTCTTCAGATGCCTCCAGAGTTGAGGCAAGAAGGGGGGGGGGAGGCCGGGAGCAGGGTGAGCCCTGAAATCCAACCCTTGTCCCGGTCACACCCCAGCAGCCCTCCCACCTCAGCCCCTTCAAGACCCCAGGGCTCCCCCAACCGCGCTGCACAGATCCTGCCCTGACCATAGTCACCATGTTGATCCCCACGTTGAGCAAGATGAAGCTGACCGGGATCAGAAGAATTGAGTATCCTTGCTCCTGGCATTTCCTGGGGATGGGGCCAGTGAACGGCTCGGCTCGGTAGTAGTTTCGCTCACCCATGGCCGTTGGTCCCAGGACTGCCTGGGCCCTCTGCCCTCCAGTTTTAACTGGGAGCCAGACTGGGTCATAATGGGGCAGGTGGTGAGGTCACAGTGAGGGAGGGGGATGAAAAGGAGGGCCCAGAGTGGCATTCCCTGGTAACCAGGGTCAGGTAAGCTGAGCCTGGACAGTCAAACAGGGCCCGGTGGCCGGCATACATCCCCTCGAGCGGTCATTCATTCGCTCACCGCCCGCTGACTCACTTGTTCAAATGACACATTGCGTCTCTTGGCCCCTCTTGAGACTAGGAAGACCTTGGCCTCAGAGGCCTGCTGAAGGCCTGGCTGGAGTCCAGAGCCTCAGCCTTCTTCATGCCCTTCACTGGGCCTGGAGCTGGACCTGCCCAGATGTGGAACCTCCCAGTTTGGAAGCAACTTCTTGTATGAGGCTCTCTGTGGACAGGGACAGCTGAGACACAGAGGAGGTGCCCAGAGACCAGGGGTTTGGAGTCTGCAGCTGCAGATGTACTTAGTGCATGGTATAGGACCAGGAGGGGCCTGCTGGCAGAACTGTGGCCACTAAACCAAAGGGACCCTCAGGCCAAGAAGGGGACACTGGCTTCTTATTGCAGGAAGCCAAGCGCAGGGACCCAGGCTGGCAGAAGGAGTGGCGCTTCCAAGCCACAGACCACCAATGTTTCCTGGACTCTGGCGCTCTTTATTCCTCTCTCCATGCCCTGCCGCCCCCTGCCCCTGCCCCCACTTGCTGCTGGTAAGTTCATTTTCCCAGTCTGGCTCCCGTGCAGAGAGGGCCTGGAGGCCGAGGTGGAAGGTAGCAGCGAGTTGGCCCGCGCTTGGCCCTCCTGCGGTTGCCGCTTCAGCACCAGACTGTCATACACCTGGTAGTTGGCATTGCCTCCCGGGTTCCGGCTGAGTGGCATGAAGGTGGGCGGGGGTGGAGGGTGCTCGGTAGCCTGGACGTCGGGCAGGAGGTGAGAGGGGCGGAGGAGCAGCGCTGAGCTGGGAGCCGGGGCCCGCTGGTCCGAGGCCTCGGCCAGTACCGTGAGGGAGGCGGAGGTGGCCACAGGGCGCCGCAAGGGCAGGATCTCAGCCCATTCGGCCGCCGGGTGCCGCACCTCGTGGGGATCGCGGGAGTAATCCAAGTGTCCCGTGGAGGGATGCAGGCTGCGGTTGGACTCGCTGTGAGCACAGCTGGGGAGGCTACGTCTGTGGGCCGGTGGGGTGTCGCGCTACCAGGCGTCGGGCCGGTAGACCCGAGGCACCAGAGCGGATGGAGGCTCAGAGCCCTCCAGACCCAGACTCCGCCGCGGGCCCAGTTGCCGTCCTTTCGGCCCGCGAGCCCCTCGACCTGCACCTGGCCGCCCCCACCGGCGCCCAACCCCGGCGCCGCCACCTGTGTGCCGGTATGTCCCTCCACAGCTCCCTCCGTCAAAAGCCCCCCCCCACCCCGCCCCTCTGGCGTGTCACCGCGGCCGGGTGCGGGAGCGGGATCGAGGGCAGGGGCCGCTTCCCCGGGCCTGCCGGCCACCAGGGGCGGGGTCCTGAGCTCGGCGGGGGGTGTGGGGGCAAGGGTGGCCTTGCCGGGGCTGAGGGGCCGTGGCGACTCAATGGTGGCTCCCGGTGGCTTCGGGCCAGCTGCTGTCGGGCAGGAGGGCCGGCCCGGGCTGCGGCCGGGCTGCGCCTAGGGCCGCGTGGGCGGGCAGGGCCGATGCCCAAGGGACCGCGGGCCCCGGGCCCTGAAGCCTCCGGGGCCACGTCCCTGTGAGCGACGTGCGGGATCTTGGGCGGGGCGCCAAGCGCCGAAGGGTTTGCTGGGTCACGGCCGCCCTGGGCTGGGAGGTGGTCGCCAAACCCTCCGCCGCCGCCCGATACCCGAGACCTCCGTTGCCCCTGCCTGGGCGGGCGAGGGGGCCCTGCCGGGGCGGGCCGGCCGCCAGGCTGGCGTTAAGGCGCCAGCGCCAGCGAAACTGGGCCTCAAGAGGCCGCCCGCGGCCCCCCGCCCCCGTCTACGGCCATACCACCCTGAACGCGCCCGATCTCGTCTGATCTCGGAAGCTAAGCAGGGTCGGGCCTGGTTAGTACTTGGATGGGAGACCGCCTGGGAATACCGGGTGCTGTAGGCTTTTTGCCTCCCGCTCCGCCCGCCTTCTCCTTTACTCGCCCGCGGCGGGGGCCGCCGGCTCCGCCCCCGCCGGGCCCCGCTGCAGGCCCCACCTCCTCAGGCCCCTCCCACCACGGCGCGCGCCGGCGGGGTCGCTCCCCGCCGGCCCGGCCGGCCAGGCGGCCAGAAGGCGGCCCTGGAAGGCAGCCGCACCCCAGACGCTCCCGGGGTGGCTGGCCCGGACCCAGACTCCGCCGCGGGCCCAGTTGCCGTCCTTTCGGCCCGCGAGCCCCTCGACCTGCACCTGGCCGCCCCCACCGGCGCCCAACCCCGGCGCCGCCACCTGTGTGCCGGTGTGTCCCTCCACAGCTCCCTCCGACAAAAGCCCCCCCCACCCCGCCCCTCTGGCGTGTCACCGCGGCCGGGTGCGGGAGCGGGATCGAGGGCAGGGGCCGCTTCCCCGGGCCTGCCGGCCACCAGGGGCGGGGTCCTGAGCTCGGCGGGGGGTGTGGGGGCAAGGGTGGCCTTGCCGGGGCTGAGGGGCCGTGGCGACTCAATGGTGGCTCCCGGTGGCTTCGGGCCAGCTGCTGTCGGGCAGGAGGGCCGGCCCGGGCTGCGGCCGGGCTGCGCCTAGGGCCGTGTGGGCGGGCAGGGCCGATGCCCAAGGGACCGCGGGCCCCGGGCCCTGAAGCCTCCGGGGCCACGTCCCTGTGAGCGACGTGCGGGATCTTGGGCGGGGCGCCAAGCGCCGAAGGGTTTGCTGGGTCACGGCCGCCCTGGGCTGGGAGGTGGTCGCCAAACCCTCCGCCGCCGCCCGATACCCGAGACCTCCGTTGCCCCTGCCTGGGCGGGCGAGGGGGCCCTGCCGGGGCGGGCCGGCCGCCAGGCTGGCGTTAAGGCGCCAGCGCCAGCGAAACTGGGCCTCAAGAGGCCGCCCGCGGCCCCCCGCCCCCGTCTACGGCCATACCACCCTGAACGCGCCCGATCTCGTCTGATCTCGGAAGCTAAGCAGGGTCGGGCCTGGTTAGTACTTGGATGGGAGACCGCCTGGGAATACCGGGTGCTGTAGGCTTTTTGCCTCCCGCTCCGCCCGCCTTCTCCTTTACTCGCCCGCGGCGGGGGCCGCCGGCTCCGCCCCCGCCGGGCCCCGCTGCAGGCCCCACCTCCTCAGGCCCCTCCCACCACGGCGCGCGCCGGCGGGGTCGCTCCCCGCCGGCCCGGCCGGCCAGGCGGCCAGAAGGCGGCCCTGGAAGGCAGGCGCACCCCAGACGCTCCCGGGGTGGCTGGCCCGGACCCAGACTCCGCCGCGGGCCCAGTTGCCGTCCTTTCGGCCCGCGAGCCCCTCGACCTGCACCTGGCCGCCCCCACCGGCGCCCAGCCCCGGCTCCGCCACCTGTGTGCCGGTGTGTCCCTCCACAGCTCCCTCCGACAAAAGCCCCCCCCACCCCGCCCCTCTGGCGTGTCACCGCGGCCGGGTGCGGGAGCGGGATCGAGGGCAGGGGCCGCTTCCCCGGGCCTGCCGGCCACCAGGGGCGGGGTCCTGAGCTCGGCGGGGGGTGTGGGGGCAAGGGTGGCCTTGCCGGGGCTGAGGGGCCGTGGCGACTCAATGGTGGCTCCCGGTGGCTTCGGGCCAGCTGCTGTCGGGAAGGAGGGCCGGCCCGGGCTGCGGCCGGGCTGCGCCTAGGGCCGCGTGGGCGGGCAGGGCCGATGCCCAAGGGACCGCGGGCCCCGGGCCCTGAAGCCTCCGGGGCCACGTCCCTGTGAGCGACGTGCGGGATCTTGGGCGGGGCGCCAAGCGCCGAAGGGTTTGCTGGGTCACGGCCGCCCTGGGCTGGGAGGTGGTCGCCAAACCCTCCGCCGCCGCCCGATACCCGAGACCTCCGTTGCCCCTGCCTGGGCGGGCGAGGGGGCCCTGCCGGGGCGGGCCGGCCGCCAGGCTGGCGTTAAGGCGCCAGCGCCAGCGAAACTGGGCCTCAAGAGGCCGCCCGCGGCCCCCCGCCCCCGTCTACGGCCATACCACCCTGAACGCGCCCGATCTCGTCTGATCTCGGAAGCTAAGCAGGGTCGGGCCTGGTTAGTACTTGGATGGGAGACCGCCTGGGAATACCGGGTGCTGTAGGCTTTTTGCCTCCCGCTCCGCCCGCCTTCTCCTTTACTCGCCCGCGGCGGGGGCCGCCGGCTCCGCCCCCGCCGGGCCCCGCTGCAGGCCCCACCTCCTCAGGCCCCTCCCACCACGGCGCGCGCCGGCGGGGTCGCTCCCCGCCGGCCCGGCCGGCCAGGCGGCCAGAAGGCGGCCCTGGAAGGCAGGCGCACCCCAGACGCTCCCGGGGTGGCTGGCCCGGACCCAGACTCCGCCGCGGGCCCAGTTGCCGTCCTTTCGGCCCGCGAGCCCCTCGACCTGCACCTGGCCGCCCCCACCGGCGCCCAGCCCCGGCTCCGCCACCTGTGTGCCGGTGTGTCCCTCCACAGCTCCCTCCGACAAAAGCCCCCCCCCACCCCGCCCCTCTGGCGTGTCACCGCGGCCGGGTGCGGGAGCGGGATCGAGGGCAGGGGCCGCTTCCCCGGGCCTGCCGGCCACCAGGGGCGGGGTCCTGAGCTCGGCGGGGGGTGTGGGGGCAAGGGTGGCCTTGCCGGGGCTGAGGGGCCGTGGCGACTCAATGGTGGCTCCCGGTGGCTTCGGGCCAGCTGCTGTCGGGCAGGAGGGCCGGCCCGGGCTGCGGCCGGGCTGCGCCTAGGGCCGCGTGGGCGGGCAGGGCCGATGCCCAAGGGACCGCGGGCCCCGGGCCCTGAAGCCTCCGGGGCCACGTCCCTGTGAGCGACGTGCGGGATCTTGGGCGGGGCGCCAAGCGCCGAAGGGTTTGCTGGGTCACGGCCGCCCTGGGCTGGGAGGTGGTCGCCAAACCCTCCGCCGCCGCCCGATACCCGAGACCTCCGTTGCCCCTGCCTGGGCGGGCGAGGGGGCCCTGCCGGGGCGGGCCGGCCGCCAGGCTGGCGTTAAGGCGCCAGCGCCAGCGAAACTGGGCCTCAAGAGGCCGCCCGCGGCCCCCCGCCCCCGTCTACGGCCATACCACCCTGAACGCGCCCGATCTCGTCTGATCTCGGAAGCTAAGCAGGGTCGGGCCTGGTTAGTACTTGGATGGGAGACCGCCTGGGAATACCGGGTGCTGTAGGCTTTTTGCCTCCCGCTCCGCCCGCCTTCTCCTTTACTCGCCCGCGGCGGGGGCCGCCGGCTCCGCCCCCGCCGGGCCCCGCTGCAGGCCCCACCTCCTCAGGCCCCTCCCACCACGGCGCGCGCCGGCGGGGTCGCTCCCCGCCGGCCCGGCCGGCCAGGCGGCCAGAAGGCGGCCCTGGAAGGCAGCCGCACCCCAGACGCTCCCGGGGTGGCTGGCCCGGACCCAGACTCCGCCGCGGGCCCAGTTGCCGTCCTTTCGGCCCGCGAGCCCCTCGACCTGCACCTGGCCGCCCCCACCGGCGCCCAACCCCGGCGCCGCCACCTGTGTGCCGGTGTGTCCCTCCACAGCTCCCTCCGACAAAAGCCCCCCCCCACCCCGCCCCTCTGGCGTGTCACCGCGGCCGGGTGCGGGAGCGGGATCGAGGGCAGGGGCCGCTTCCCCGGGCCTGCCGGCCACCAGGGGCGGGGTCCTGAGCTCGGCGGGGGGTGTGGGGGCAAGGGTGGCCTTGCCGGGGCTGAGGGGCCGTGGCGACTCAATGGTGGCTCCCGGTGGCTTCGGGCCAGCTGCTGTCGGGCAGGAGGGCCGGCCCGGGCTGCGGCCGGGCTGCGCCTAGGGCCGCGTGGGCGGGCAGGGCCGATGCCCAAGGGACCGCGGGCCCCGGGCCCTGAAGCCTCCGGGGCCACGTCCCTGTGAGCGACGTGCGGGATCTTGGGCGGGGCGCCAAGCGCCGAAGGGTTTGCTGGGTCACGGCCGCCCTGGGCTGGGAGGTGGTCGCCAAACCCTCCGCCGCCGCCCGATACCCGAGACCTCCGTTGCCCCTGCCTGGGCGGGCGAGGGGGCCCTGCCGGGGCGGGCCGGCCGCCAGGCTGGCGTTAAGGCGCCAGCGCCAGCGAAACTGGGCCTCAAGAGGCCGCCCGCGGCCCCCCGCCCCCGTCTACGGCCATACCACCCTGAACGCGCCCGATCTCGTCTGATCTCGGAAGCTAAGCAGGGTCGGGCCTGGTTAGTACTTGGATGGGAGACCGCCTGGGAATACCGGGTGCTGTAGGCTTTTTGCCTCCCGCTCCGCCCGCCTTCTCCTTTACTCGCCCGCGGCGGGGGCCGCCGGCTCCGCCCCCGCCGGGCCCCGCTGCAGGCCCCACCTCCTCAGGCCCCTCCCACCACGGCGCGCGCCGGCGGGGTCGCTCCCCGCCGGCCCGGCCGGCCAGGCGGCCAGAAGGCGGCCCTGGAAGGCAGCCGCACCCCAGACGCTCCCGGGGTGGCTGGCCCGGACCCAGACTCCGCCGCGGGCCCAGTTGCCGTCCTTTCGGCCCGCGAGCCCCTCGACCTGCACCTGGCCGCCCCCACCGGCTCCCAACCCCGGCGCCGCCACCTGTGTGCCGGTGTGTCCCTCCACAGCTCCCTCCGACAAAAGCCCCACCCCCACCCCGCCCCTCTGGCGTGTCACCGCGGCCGGGTGCGGGAGCGGGATCGAGGGCAGGGGCCGCTTCCCCGGGCCTGCCGGCCACCAGGGGCGGGGTCCTGAGCTCGGCGGGGGGTGTGGGGGCAAGGGTGGCCTTGCCGGGGCTGAGGGGCCGTGGCGACTCAATGGTGGCTCCCGGTGGCTTCGGGCCAGCTGCTGTCGGGCAGGAGGGCCGGCCCGGGCTGCGGCCGGGCTGCGCCTAGGGCCGCGTGGGCGGGCAGGGCCGATGCCCAAGGGACCGCGGGCCCCGGGCCCTGAAGCCTCCGGGGCCACGTCCCTGTGAGCGACGTGCGGGATCTTGGGCGGGGCGCCAAGCGCCGAAGGGTTTGCTGGGTCACGGCCGCCCTGGGCTGGGAGGTGGTCGCCAAACCCTCCGCCGCCGCCCGATACCCGAGACCTCCGTTGCCCCTGCCTGGGCGGGCGAGGGGGCCCTGCCGGGGCGGGCCGGCCGCCAGGCTGGCGTTAAGGCGCCAGCGCCAGCGAAACTGGGCCTCAAGAGGCCGCCCGCGGCCCCCCGCCCCCGTCTACGGCCATACCACCCTGAACGCGCCCGATCTCGTCTGATCTCGGAAGCTAAGCAGGGTCGGGCCTGGTTAGTACTTGGATGGGAGACCGCCTGGGAATACCGGGTGCTGTAGGCTTTTTGCCTCCCGCTCCGCCCGCCTTCTCCTTTACTCGCCCGCGGCGGGGGGGCCGCCGGCTCCGCCCCCGCCGAGCCCCGCTGCAGGCAGTAGTCAAGGTGGGTTTACCTGCCCGAGCAGGAAGCTTGGGCGATGGCAGAAGTGGGAAGAAACTCTTGAGCACAGGTTCTTGGGATCCACGGAGCAGCGCATGCACATGCGATGGGTGCCTACACAGCTGGCTTGCTTGTCTGTGGGGAAAGGCGAGATGGGTCAGGGCCTGGGTTCCTGAGGGGCTGAGAATCAAGGCAGGGATAGAAGAAAGGGGACAGGCCCACATCCCCTGAACCCACGCCGGCGCCCACTCACCTTTGTGGAAAATACGATTGAAAAGTGCCCGCAAGAATCTCTTCAGATGCCTCCAGAGTTGAGGCAAGAAGGGGGGGGGGAGGCCGGGAGCAGGGTGAGCCCTGAAATCCAACCCTTGTCCCGGTCACACCCCAGCAGCCCTCCCACCTCAGCCCCTTCAAGACCCCAGGGCTCCCCCAACCGCGCTGCACAGATCCTGCCCTGACCATAGTCACCATGTTGATCCCCACGTTGAGCAAGATGAAGCTGACCGGGATCAGAAGAATTGAGTATCCTTGCTCCTGGCATTTCCTGGGGATGGGGCCAGTGAACGGCTCGGCTCGGTAGTAGTTTCGCTCACCCATGGCCGTTGGTCCCAGGACTGCCTGGGCCCTCTGCCCTCCAGTTTTAACTGGGAGCCAGACTGGGTCATAATGGGGCAGGTGGTGAGGTCACAGTGAGGGAGGGGGATGAAAAGGAGGGCCCAGAGTGGCATTCCCTGGTAACCAGGGTCAGGTAAGCTGAGCCTGGACAGTCAAACAGGGCCCGGTGGCCGGCATACATCCCCTCGAGCGGTCATTCATTCGCTCACCGCCCGCTGACTCACTTGTTCAAATGACACATTGCGTCTCTTGGCCCCTCTTGAGACTAGGAAGACCTTGGCCTCAGAGGCCTGCTGAAGGCCTGGCTGGAGTCCAGAGCCTCAGCCTTCTTCATGCCCTTCACTGGGCCTGGAGCTGGACCTGCCCAGATGTGGAACCTCCCAGTTTGGAAGCAACTTCTTGTATGAGGCTCTCTGTGGACAGGGACAGCTGAGACACAGAGGAGGTGCCCAGAGACCAGGGGTTTGGAGTCTGCAGCTGCAGATGTACTTAGTGCATGGTATAGGACCAGGAGGGGCCTGCTGGCAGAACTGTGGCCACTAAACCAAAGGGACCCTCAGGCCAAGAAGGGGACACTGGCTTCTTATTGCAGGAAGCCAAGCGCAGGGACCCAGGCTGGCAGAAGGAGTGGCGCTTCCAAGCCACAGACCACCAATGTTTCCTGGACTCTGGCGCTCTTTATTCCTCTCTCCATGCCCTGCCGCCCCCTGCCCCTGCCCCCACTTGCTGCTGGTAAGTTCATTTTCCCAGTCTGGCTCCCGTGCAGAGAGGGCCTGGAGGCCGAGGTGGAAGGTAGCAGCGAGTTGGCCCGCGCTTGGCCCTCCTGCGGTTGCCGCTTCAGCACCAGACTGTCATACACCTGGTAGTTGGCATTGCCTCCCGGGTTCCGGCTGAGTGGCATGAAGGTGGGCGGGGGTGGAGGGTGCTCGGTAGCCTGGACGTCGGGCAGGAGGTGAGAGGGGCGGAGGAGCAGCGCTGAGCTGGGAGCCGGGGCCCGCTGGTCCGAGGCCTCGGCCAGTACCGTGAGGGAGGCGGAGGTGGCCACAGGGCGCCGCAAGGGCAGGATCTCAGCCCATTCGGCCGCCGGGTGCCGCACCTCGTGGGGATCGCGGGAGTAATCCAAGTGTCCCGTGGAGGGATGCAGGCTGCGGTTGGACTCGCTGTGAGCACAGCTGGGGAGGCTACGTCTGTGGGCCGGTGGGGTGTCGCGCTACCAGGCGTCGGGCCGGTAGACCCGAGGCACCAGAGCGGATGGAGGCTCAGAGCCCTCCAGACCCAGACTCCGCCATGGGCCCAGTTGCCGTCCTTTCGGCCCGCGAGCCCCTCGACCTGCACCTGGCCGCCCCCACCGGCGCCCAGCCCCGGCGCCGCCACCTGTGTGCCGGTGTGTCCCTCCACAGCTCCCTCCGACAAAAGCCCCACCCCCACCCCGCCCCTCTGGCGTGTCACCGCGGCCGGGTGCGGGAGCGGGATCGAGGGCAGGGGCCGCTTCCCCGGGCCTGCCGGCCACCAGGGGCGGGGTCCTGAGCTCGGCGGGGGGTGTGGGGGCAAGGGTGGCCTTGCCGGGGCTGAGGGGCCGTGGCGACTCAATGGTGGCTCCCGGTGGCTTCGGGCCAGCTGCTGTCGGGCAGGAGGGCCGGCCCGGGCTGCGGCCGGGCTGCGCCTAGGGCCGCGTGGGCGGGCAGGGCCGATGCCCAAGGGACCGCGGGCCCCGGGCCCTGAAGCCTCCGGGGCCACGTCCCTGTGAGCGACGTGCGGGATCTTGGGCGGGGCGCCAAGCGCCGAAGGGTTTGCTGGGTCACGGCCGCCCTGGGCTGGGAGGTGGTCGCCAAACCCTCCGCCGCCGCCCGATACCCGAGACCTCCGTTGCCCCTGCCTGGGCGGGCGAGGGGGCCCTGCCGGGGCGGGCCGGCCGCCAGGCTGGCGTTAAGGCGCCAGCGCCAGCGAAACTGGGCCTCAAGAGGCCGCCCGCGGCCCCCCGCCCCCGTCTACGGCCATACCACCCTGAACGCGCCCGATCTCGTCTGATCTCGGAAGCTAAGCAGGGTCGGGCCTGGTTAGTACTTGGATGGGAGACCGCCTGGGAATACCGGGTGCTGTAGGCTTTTTGCCTCCCGCTCCGCCCGCCTTCTCCTTTACTCGCCCGCGGCTGGGGGGCCGCCGGCTCCGCCCCCGCCGAGCCCCGCTGCAGGCAGTAGTCAAGGTGGGTTTACCTGCCCGAGCAGGAAGCTTGGGCGATGGCAGAAGTGGGAAGAAACTCTTGAGCACAGGTTCTTGGTATCCACGGAGCAGCGCATGCACATGCGATGGGTGCCTACACAGCTGGCTTGCTTGTCTGTGGGGAAAGGCGAGATGGGTCAGGGCCTGGGTTCCTGAGGGGCTGAGAATCAAGGCAGGGATAGAAGAAAGGGGACAGGCCCACATCCCCTGAACCCACGCCGGCGCCCACTCACCTTTGTGGAAAATACGATTGAAAAGTGCCCGCAAGAATCTCTTCAGATGCCTCCAGAGTTGAGGCAAGAAGGGGAGGGGGGAGGCCGGGAGCAGGGTGAGCCCTGAAATCCAACCCTTGTCCCGGTCACACCCCAGCAGCCCTCCCACCTCAGCCCCTTCAAGACCCCAGGGCTCCCCCAACCGCGCTGCACAGATCCTGCCCTGACCATAGTCACCATGTTGATCCCCACGTTGAGCAAGATGAAGCTGACCGGGATCAGAAGAATTGAGTATCCTTGCTCCTGGCATTTCCTGGGGATGGGGCCAGTGAACGGCTCGGCTCGGTAGTAGTTTCGCTCACCCATGGCCGTTGGTCCCAGGACTGCCTGGGCCCTCTGCCCTCCAGTTTTAACTGGGAGCCAGACTGGGTCATAATGGGGCAGGTGGTGAGGTCACAGTGAGGGAGGGGGATGAAAAGGAGGGCCCAGAGTGGCATTCCCTGGTAACCAGGGTCAGGTAAGCTGAGCCTGGACAGTCAAACAGGGCCCGGTGGCCGGCATACATCCCCTCGAGCGGTCATTCATTCGCTCACCGCCCGCTGACTCACTTGTTCAAATGACACATTGCGTCTCTTGGCCCCTCTTGAGACTAGGAAGACCTTGGCCTCAGAGGCCTGCTGAAGGCCTGGCTGGAGTCCAGAGCCTCAGCCTTCTTCATGCCCTTCACTGGGCCTGGAGCTGGACCTGCCCAGATGTGGAACCTCCCAGTTTGGAAGCAACTTCTTGTATGAGGCTCTCTGTGGACAGGGACAGCTGAGACACAGAGGAGGTGCCCAGAGACCAGGGGTTTGGAGTCTGCAGCTGCAGATGTACTTAGTGCATGGTATAGGACCAGGAGGGGCCTGCTGGCAGAACTGTGGCCACTAAACCAAAGGGACCCTCAGGCCAAGAAGGGGACACTGGCTTCTTATTGCAGGAAGCCAAGCGCAGGGACCCAGGCTGGCAGAAGGAGTGGCGCTTCCAAGCCACAGACCACCAATGTTTCCTGGACTCTGGCGCTCTTTATTCCTCTCTCCATGCCCTGCCGCCCCCTGCCCCTGCCCCCACTTGCTGCTGGTAAGTTCATTTTCCCAGTCTGGCTCCCGTGCAGAGAGGGCCTGGAGGCCGAGGTGGAAGGTAGCAGCGAGTTGGCCCGCGCTTGGCCCTCCTGCGGTTGCCGCTTCAGCACCAGACTGTCATACACCTGGTAGTTGGCATTGCCTCCCGGGTTCCGGCTGAGTGGCATGAAGGTGGGCGGGGGTGGAGGGTGCTCGGTAGCCTGGACGTCGGGCAGGAGGTGAGAGGGGCGGAGGAGCAGCGCTGAGCTGGGAGCCGGGGCCCGCTGGTCCGAGGCCTCGGCCAGTACCGTGAGGGAGGCGGAGGTGGCCACAGGGCGCCGCAAGGGCAGGATCTCAGCCCATTCGGCCGCCGGGTGCCGCACCTCGTGGGGATCGCGGGAGTAATCCAAGTGTCCCGTGGAGGGATGCAGGCTGCGGTTGGACTCGCTGTGAGAACAGCTGGGGAGGCTACGTCTGTGGGCCGGTGGGGTGTCGCGCTACCAGGCGTCGGGCCGGTAGACCCGAGGCACCAGAGCGGATGGAGGCTCAGAGCCCTCCAGACCCAGACTCCGCCATGGGCCCAGTTGCCGTCCTTTCGGCCCGCGAGCCCCTCGACCTGCACCTGGCCGCCCCCACCGGCGCCCAGCCCCGGCGCCGCCACCTGTGTGCCGGTGTGTCCCTCCACAGCTCCCTCCGACAAAAGCCCCACCCCCACCCCGCCCCTCTGGCGTGTCACCGCGGCCGGGTGCAGGAGCGGGATCGAGGGCAGGGGCCGCTTCCCCGGGCCTGCCGGCCACCAGGGGCGGGGTCCTGAGCTCGGCGGGGGGTGTGGGGGCAAGGGTGGCCTTGCCGGGGCTGAGGGGCCGTGGCGACTCAATGGTGGCTCCCGGTGGCTTCGGGCCAGCTGCTGTCGGGCAGGAGGGCCGGCCCGGGCTGCGGCCGGGCTGCGCCTAGGGCCGCGTGGGCGGGCAGGGCCGATGCCCAAGGGACCGCGGGCCCCGGGCCCTGAAGCCTCCGGGGCCACGTCCCTGTGAGCGACGTGCGGGATCTTGGGCGGGGCGCCAAGCGCCGAAGGGTTTGCTGGGTCACGGCCGCCCTGGGCTGGGAGGTGGTCGCCAAACCCTCCGCCGCCGCCCGATACCCGAGACCTCCGTTGCCCCTGCCTGGGCGGGCGAGGGGGCCCTGCCGGGGCGGGCCGGCCGCCAGGCTGGCGTTAAGGCGCCAGCGCCAGCGAAACTGGGCCTCAAGAGGCCGCCCGCGGCCCCCCGCCCCCGTCTACGGCCATACCACCCTGAACGCGCCCGATCTCGTCTGATCTCGGAAGCTAAGCAGGGTCGGGCCTGGTTAGTACTTGGATGGGAGACCGCCTGGGAATACCGGGTGCTGTAGGCTTTTTGCCTCCCGCTCCGCCCGCCTTCTCCTTTACTCGCCCGCGGCGGGGGGGCCGCCGGCTCCGCCCCCGCCGAGCCCCGCTGCAGGCAGTAGTCAAGGTGGGTTTACCTGCCCGAGCAGGAAGCTTGGGCGATGGCAGAAGTGGGAAGAAACTCTTGAGCACAGGTTCTTGGGATCCACGGAGCAGCGCATGCACATGCGATGGGTGCCTACACAGCTGGCTTGCTTGTCTGTGGGGAAAGGCGAGATGGGTCAGGGCCTGGGTTCCTGAGGGGCTGAGAATCAAGGCAGGGATAGAAGAAAGGGGACAGGCCCACATCCCCTGAACCCACGCCGGCGCCCACTCACCTTTGTGGAAAATACGATTGAAAAGTGCCCGCAAGAATCTCTTCAGATGCCTCCAGAGTTGAGGCAAGAAGGGGAGGGGGGAGGCCGGGAGCAGGGTGAGCCCTGAAATCCAACCCTTGTCCCGGTCACACCCCAGCAGCCCTCCCACCTCAGCCCCTTCAAGACCCCAGGGCTCCCCCAACCGCGCTGCACAGATCCTGCCCTGACCATAGTCACCATGTTGATCCCCACGTTGAGCAAGATGAAGCTGACCGGGATCAGAAGAATTGAGTATCCTTGCTCCTGGCATTTCCTGGGGATGGGGCCAGTGAACGGCTCGGCTCGGTAGTAGTTTCGCTCACCCATGGCCGTTGGTCCCAGGACTGCCTGGGCCCTCTGCCCTCCAGTTTTAACTGGGAGCCAGACTGGGTCATAATGGGGCAGGTGGTGAGGTCACAGTGAGGGAGGGGGATGAAAAGGAGGGCCCAGAGTGGCATTCCCTGGTAACCAGGGTCAGGTAAGCTGAGCCTGGACAGTCAAACAGGGCCCGGTGGCCGGCATACATCCCCTCGAGCGGTCATTCATTCGCTCACCGCCCGCTGACTCACTTGTTCAAATGACACATTGCGTCTCTTGGCCCCTCTTGAGACTAGGAAGACCTTGGCCTCAGAGGCCTGCTGAAGGCCTGGCTGGAGTCCAGAGCCTCAGCCTTCTTCATGCCCTTCACTGGGCCTGGAGCTGGACCTGCCCAGATGTGGAACCTCCCAGTTTGGAAGCAACTTCTTGTATGAGGCTCTCTGTGGACAGGGACAGCTGAGACACAGAGGAGGTGCCCAGAGACCAGGGGTTTGGAGTCTGCAGCTGCAGATGTACTTAGTGCATGGTATAGGACCAGGAGGGGCCTGCTGGCAGAACTGTGGCCACTAAACCAAAGGGACCCTCAGGCCAAGAAGGGGACACTGGCTTCTTATTGCAGGAAGCCAAGCGCAGGGACCCAGGCTGGCAGAAGGAGTGGCGCTTCCAAGCCACAGACCACCAATGTTTCCTGGACTCTGGCGCTCTTTATTCCTCTCTCCATGCCCTGCCGCCCCCTGCCCCTGCCCCCACTTGCTGCTGGTAAGTTCATTTTCCCAGTCTGGCTCCCGTGCAGAGAGGGCCTGGAGGCCGAGGTGGAAGGTAGCAGCGAGTTGGCCCGCGCTTGGCCCTCCTGCGGTTGCCGCTTCAGCACCAGACTGTCATACACCTGGTAGTTGGCATTGCCTCCCGGGTTCCGGCTGAGTGGCATGAAGGTGGGCGGGGGTGGAGGGTGCTCGGTAGCCTGGACGTCGGGCAGGAGGTGAGAGGGGCGGAGGAGCAGCGCTGAGCTGGGAGCCGGGGCCCGCTGGTCCGAGGCCTCGGCCAGTACCGTGAGGGAGGCGGAGGTGGCCACAGGGCGCCGCAAGGGCAGGATCTCAGCCCATTCGGCCGCCGGGTGCCGCACCTCGTGGGGATCGCGGGAGTAATCCAAGTGTCCCGTGGAGGGATGCAGGCTGCGGTTGGACTCGCTGTGAGAACAGCTGGGGAGGCTACGTCTGTGGGCCGGTGGGGTGTCGCGCTACCAGGCGTCGGGCCGGTAGACCCGAGGCACCAGAGCGGATGGAGGCTCAGAGCCCTCCAGACCCAGACTCCGCCATGGGCCCAGTTGCCGTCCTTTCGGCCCGCGAGCCCCTCGACCTGCACCTGGCCGCCCCCACCGGCGCCCAGCCCCGGCGCCGCCACCTGTGTGCCGGTGTGTCCCTCCACAGCTCCCTCCGACAAAAGCCCCACCCCCACCCCGCCCCTCTGGCGTGTCACCGCGGCCGGGTGCGGGAGCGGGATCGAGGGCAGGGGCCGCTTCCCCGGGCCTGCCGGCCACCAGGGGCGGGGTCCTGAGCTCGGCGGGGGGTGTGGGGGCAAGGGTGGCCTTGCCGGGGCTGAGGGGCCGTGGCGACTCAATGGTGGCTCCCGGTGGCTTCGGGCCAGCTGCTGTCGGGAAGGAGGGCCGGCCCGGGCTGCGGCCGGGCTGCGCCTAGGGCCGCGTGGGCGGGCAGGGCCGATGCCCAAGGGACCGCGGGCCCCGGGCCCTGAAGCCTCCGGGGCCACGTCCCTGTGAGCGACGTGCGGGATCTTGGGCGGGGCGCCAAGCGCCGAAGGGTTTGCTGGGTCACGGCCGCCCTGGGCTGGGAGGTGGTCGCCAAACCCTCCGCCGCCGCCCGATACCCGAGACCTCCGTTGCCCCTGCCTGGGCGGGCGAGGGGGCCCTGCCGGGGCGGGCCGGCCGCCAGGCTGGCGTTAAGGCGCCAGCGCCAGCGAAACTGGGCCTCAAGAGGCCGCCCGCGGCCCCCCGCCCCCGTCTACGGCCATACCACCCTGAACGCGCCCGATCTCGTCTGATCTCGGAAGCTAAGCAGGGTCGGGCCTGGTTAGTACTTGGATGGGAGACCGCCTGGGAATACCGGGTGCTGTAGGCTTTTTGCCTCCCGCTCCGCCCGCCTTCTCCTTTACTCGCCCGCGGCGGGGGGGCCGCCGGCTCCGCCCCCGCCGAGCCCCGCTGCAGGCAGTAGTCAAGGTGGGTTTACCTGCCCGAGCAGGAAGCTTGGGCGATGGCAGAAGTGGGAAGAAACTCTTGAGCACAGGTTCTTGGGATCCACGGAGCAGCGCATGCACATGCGATGGGTGCCTACACAGCTGGCTTGCTTGTCTGTGGGGAAAGGCGAGATGGGTCAGGGCCTGGGTTCCTGAGGGGCTGAGAATCAAGGCAGGGATAGAAGAAAGGGGACAGGCCCACATCCCCTGAACCCACGCCGGCGCCCACTCACCTTTGTGGAAAATACGATTGAAAAGTGCCCGCAAGAATCTCTTCAGATGCCTCCAGAGTTGAGGCAAGAAGGGGAGGGGGGAGGCCGGGAGCAGGGTGAGCCCTGAAATCCAACCCTTGTCCCGGTCACACCCCAGCAGCCCTCCCACCTCAGCCCCTTCAAGACCCCAGGGCTCCCCCAACCGCGCTGCACAGATCCTGCCCTGACCATAGTCACCATGTTGATCCCCACGTTGAGCAAGATGAAGCTGACCGGGATCAGAAGAATTGAGTATCCTTGCTCCTGGCATTTCCTGGGGATGGGGCCAGTGAACGGCTCGGCTCGGTAGTAGTTTCGCTCACCCATGGCCGTTGGTCCCAGGACTGCCTGGGCCCTCTGCCCTCCAGTTTTAACTGGGAGCCAGACTGGGTCATAATGGGGCAGGTGGTGAGGTCACAGTGAGGGAGGGGGATGAAAAGGAGGGCCCAGAGTGGCATTCCCTGGTAACCAGGGTCAGGTAAGCTGAGCCTGGACAAACAGGGCCCGGTGGCCGGCATACATCCCCTCGAGCGGTCATTCATTCGCTCACCGCCCGCTGACTCACTTGTTCAAATGACACATTGCGTCTCTTGGCCCCTCTTGAGACTAGGAAGACCTTGGCCTCAGAGGCCTGCTGAAGGCCTGGCTGGAGTCCAGAGCCTCAGCCTTCTTCATGCCCTTCACTGGGCCTGGAGCTGGACCTGCCCAGATGTGGAACCTCCCAGTTTGGAAGCAACTTCTTGTATGAGGCTCTCTGTGGACAGGGACAGCTGAGACACAGAGGAGGTGCCCAGAGACCAGGGGTTTGGAGTCTGCAGCTGCAGATGTACTTAGTGCATGGTATAGGACCAGGAGGGGCCTGCTGGCAGAACTGTGGCCACTAAACCAAAGGGACCCTCAGGCCAAGAAGGGGACACTGGCTTCTTATTGCAGGAAGCCAAGCGCAGGGACCCAGGCTGGCAGAAGGAGTGGCGCTTCCAAGCCACAGACCACCAATGTTTCCTGGACTCTGGCGCTCTTTATTCCTCTCTCCATGCCCTGCCGCCCCCTGCCCCTGCCCCCACTTGCTGCTGGTAAGTTCATTTTCCGTCTGGCTCCCGTGCAGAGAGGGCCTGGAGGCCGAGGTGGAAGGTAGCAGCGAGTTGGCCCGCGCTTGGCCCTCCTGCGGTTGCCGCTTCAGCACCAGACTGTCATACACCTGGTAGTTGGCATTGCCTCCCGGGTTCCGGCTGAGTGGCATGAAGGTGGGCGGGGGTGGAGGGTGCTCGGTAGCCTGGACGTCGGGCAGGAGGTGAGAGGGGCGGAGGAGCAGCGCTGAGCTGGGAGCCGGGGCCCGCTGGTCCGAGGCCTCGGCCAGTACCGTGAGGGAGGCGGAGGTGGCCACAGGGCGCCGCAAGGGCAGGATCTCAGCCCATTCGGCCGCCGGGTGCCGCACCTCGTGGGGATCGCGGGAGTAATCCAAGTGTCCCGTGGAGGGATGCAGGCTGCGGTTGGACTCGCTGTGAGAACAGCTGGGGAGGCTACGTCTGTGGGCCGGTGGGGTGTCGCGCTACCAGGCGTCGGGCCGGTAGACCCGAGGCACCAGAGCGGATGGAGGCTCAGAGCCCTCCAGACCCAGACTCCGCCATGGGACCAGTTGCCGTCCTTTCGGCCCGCGAGCCCCTCGACCTGCACCTGGCCGCCCCCACCGGCGCCCAGCCCCGGCGCCGCCACCTGTGTGCCGGTGTGTCCCTCCACAGCTCCCTCCGACAAAAGCCCCACCCCCACCCCGCCCCTCTGGCGTGTCACCGCGGCCGGGTGCGGGAGCGGGATCGAGGGCAGGGGCCGCTTCCCCGGGCCTGCCGGCCACCAGGGGCGGGGTCCTGAGCTCGGCGGGGGGTGTGGGGGCAAGGGTGGCCTTGCCGGGGCTGAGGGGCCGTGGCGACTCAATGGTGGCTCCCGGTGGCTTCGGGCCAGCTGCTGTCGGGCAGGAGGGCCGGCCCGGGCTGCGGCCGGGCTGCGCCTAGGGCCGCGTGGGCGGGCAGGGCCGATGCCCAAGGGACCGCGGGCCCCGGGCCCTGAAGCCTCCGGGGCCACGTCCCTGTGAGCGACGTGCGGGATCTTGGGCGGGGCGCCAAGCGCCGAAGGGTTTGCTGGGTCACGGCCGCCCTGGGCTGGGAGGTGGTCGCCAAACCCTCCGCCGCCGCCCGATACCCGAGACCTCCGTTGCCCCTGCCTGGGCGGGCGAGGGGGCCCTGCCGGGGCGGGCCGGCCGCCAGGCTGGCGTTAAGGCGCCAGCGCCAGCGAAACTGGGCCTCAAGAGGCCGCCCGCGGCCCCCCGCCCCCGTCTACGGCCATACCACCCTGAACGCGCCCGATCTCGTCTGATCTCGGAAGCTAAGCAGGGTCGGGCCTGGTTAGTACTTGGATGGGAGACCGCCTGGGAATACCGGGTGCTGTAGGCTTTTTGCCTCCCGCTCCGCCCGCCTTCTCCTTTACTCGCCCGCGGCGGGGGGGCCGCCGGCTCCGCCCCCGCCGAGCCCCGCTGCAGGCAGTAGTCAAGGTGGGTTTACCTGCCCGAGCAGGAAGCTTGGGCGATGGCAGAAGTGGGAAGAAACTCTTGAGCACAGGTTCTTGGGATCCACGGAGCAGCGCATGCACATGCGATGGGTGCCTACACAGCTGGCTTGCTTGTCTGTGGGGAAAGGCGAGATGGGTCAGGGCCTGGGTTCCTGAGGGCCTGAGAATCAAGGCAGGGATAGAAGAAAGGGGACAGGCCCACATCCCCTGAACCCACGCCGGCGCCCACTCACCTTTGTGGAAAATACGATTGAAAAGTGCCCGCAAGAATCTCTTCAGATGCCTCCAGAGTTGAGGGAAGAAGGGGAGGGGGGAGGCCGGGAGCAGGGTGAGCCCTGAAATCCAACCCTTGTCCCGGTCACACCCCAGCAGCCCTCCCACCTCAGCCCCTTCAAGACCCCAGGGCTCCCCCAACCGCGCTGCACAGATCCTGCCCTGACCATAGTCACCATGTTGATCCCCACGTTGAGCAAGATGAAGCTGACCGGGATCAGAAGAATTGAGTATCCTTGCTCCTGGCATTTCCTGGGGATGGGGCCAGTGAACGGCTCGGCTCGGTAGTAGTTTCGCTCACCCATGGCCGTTGGTCCCAGGACTGCCTGGGCCCTCTGCCCTCCAGTTTTAACTGGGAGCCAGACTGGGTCATAATGGGGCAGGTGGTGAGGTCACAGTGAGGGAGGGGGATGAAAAGGAGGGCCCAGAGTGGCATTCCCTGGTAACCAGGGTCAGGTAAGCTGAGCCTGGACAGTCAAACAGGGCCCGGTGGCCGGCATACATCCCCTCGAGCGGTCATTCATTCGCTCACCGCCCGCTGACTCACTTGTTCAAATGACACATTGCGTCTCTTGGCCCCTCTTGAGACTAGGAAGACCTTGGCCTCAGAGGCCTGCTGAAGGCCTGGCTGGAGTCCAGAGCCTCAGCCTTCTTCATGCCCTTCACTGGGCCTGGAGCTGGACCTGCCCAGATGTGGAACCTCCCAGTTTGGAAGCAACTTCTTGTATGAGGCTCTCTGTGGACAGGGACAGCTGAGACACAGAGGAGGTGCCCAGAGACCAGGGGTTTGGAGTCTGCAGCTGCAGATGTACTTAGTGCATGGTATAGGACCAGGAGGGGCCTGCTGGCAGAACTGTGGCCACTAAACCAAAGGGACCCTCAGGCCAAGAAGGGGACACTGGCTTCTTATTGCAGGAAGCCAAGCGCAGGGACCCAGGCTGGCAGAAGGAGTGGCGCTTCCAAGCCACAGACCACCAATGTTTCCTGGACTCTGGCGCTCTTTATTCCTCTCTCCATGCCCTGCCGCCCCCTGCCCCTGCCCCACTTGCTGCTGGTAAGTTCATTTTCCCAGTCTGGCTCCCGTGCAGAGAGGGCCTGGAGGCCGAGGTGGAAGGTAGCAGCGAGTTGGCCCGCGCTTGGCCCTCCTGCGGTTGCCGCTTCAGCACCAGACTGTCATACACCTGGTAGTTGGCATTGCCTCCCGGGTTCCGGCTGAGTGGCATGAAGGTGGGCGGGGGTGGAGGGTGCTCGGTAGCCTGGACGTCGGGCAGGAGGTGAGAGGGGCGGAGGAGCAGCGCTGAGCTGGGAGCCGGGGCCCGCTGGTCCGAGGCCTCGGCCAGTACCGTGAGGGAGGCGGAGGTGGCCACAGGGCGCCGCAAGGGCAGGATCTCAGCCCATTCGGCCGCCGGGTGCCGCACCTCGTGGGGATCGCGGGAGTAATCCAAGTGTCCCGTGGAGGGATGCAGGCTGCGGTTGGACTCGCTGTGAGAACAGCTGGGGAGGCTACGTCTGTGGGCCGGTGGGGTGTCGCGCTACCAGGCGTCGGGCCGGTAGACCCGAGGCACCAGAGCGGATGGAGGCTCAGAGCCCTCCAGACCCAGACTCCGCCATGGGACCAGTTGCCGTCCTTTCGGCCCGCGAGCCCCTCGACCTGCACCTGGCCGCCCCCACCGGCGCCCAGCCCCGGCGCCGCCACCTGTGTGCCGGTGTGTCCCTCCACAGCTCCCTCCGACAAAAGCCCCACCCCCACCCCGCCCCTCTGGCGTGTCACCGCGGCCGGGTGCGGGAGCGGGATCGAGGGCAGGGGCCGCTTCCCCGGGCCTGCCGGCCACCAGGGGCGGGGTCCTGAGCTCGGCGGGGGGTGTGGGGGCAAGGGTGGCCTTGCCGGGGCTGAGGGGCCGTGGCGACTCAATGGTGGCTCCCGGTGGCTTCGGGCCAGCTGCTGTCGGGCAGGAGGGCCGGCCCGGGCTGCGGCCGGGCTGCGCCTAGGGCCGCGTGGGCGGGCAGGGCCGATGCCCAAGGGACCGCGGGCCCCGGGCCCTGAAGCCTCCGGGGCCACGTCCCTGTGAGCGACGTGCGGGATCTTGGGCGGGGCGCCAAGCGCCGAAGGGTTTGCTGGGTCACGGCCGCCCTGGGCTGGGAGGTGGTCGCCAAACCCTCCGCCGCCGCCCGATACCCGAGACCTCCGTTGCCCCTGCCTGGGCGGGCGAGGGGGCCCTGCCGGGGCGGGCCGGCCGCCAGGCTGGCGTTAAGGCGCCAGCGCCAGCGAAACTGGGCCTCAAGAGGCCGCCCGCGGCCCCCCGCCCCCGTCTACGGCCATACCACCCTGAACGCGCCCGATCTCGTCTGATCTCGGAAGCTAAGCAGGGTCGGGCCTGGTTAGTACTTGGATGGGAGACCGCCTGGGAATACCGGGTGCTGTAGGCTTTTTGCCTCCCGCTCCGCCCGCCTTCTCCTTTACTCGCCCGCGGCGGGGGGGCCGCCGGCTCCGCCCCCGCCGAGCCCCGCTGCAGGCAGTAGTCAAGGTGGGTTTACCTGCCCGAGCAGGAAGCTTGGGCGATGGCAGAAGTGGGAAGAAACTCTTGAGCACAGGTTCTTGGGATCCACGGAGCAGCGCATGCACATGCGATGGGTGCCTACACAGCTGGCTTGCTTGTCTGTGGGGAAAGGCGAGATGGGTCAGGGCCTGGGTTCCTGAGGGCCTGAGAATCAAGGCAGGGATAGAAGAAAGGGGACAGGCCCACATCCCCTGAACCCACGCCGGCGCCCACTCACCTTTGTGGAAAATACGATTGAAAAGTGCCCGCAAGAATCTCTTCAGATGCCTCCAGAGTTGAGGGAAGAAGGGGAGGGGGGAGGCCGGGAGCAGGGTGAGCCCTGAAATCCAACCCTTGTCCCGGTCACACCCCAGCAGCCCTCCCACCTCAGCCCCTTCAAGACCCCAGGGCTCCCCCAACCGCGCTGCACAGATCCTGCCCTGACCATAGTCACCATGTTGATCCCCACGTTGAGCAAGATGAAGCTGACCGGGATCAGAAGAATTGAGTATCCTTGCTCCTGGCATTTCCTGGGGATGGGGCCAGTGAACGGCTCGGCTCGGTAGTAGTTTCGCTCACCCATGGCCGTTGGTCCCAGGACTGCCTGGGCCCTCTGCCCTCCAGTTTTAACTGGGAGCCAGACTGGGTCATAATGGGGCAGGTGGTGAGGTCACAGTGAGGGAGGGGGATGAAAAGGAGGGCCCAGAGTGGCATTCCCTGGTAACCAGGGTCAGGTAAGCTGAGCCTGGACAGTCAAACAGGGCCCGGTGGCCGGCATACATCCCCTCGAGCGGTCATTCATTCGCTCACCGCCCGCTGACTCACTTGTTCAAATGACACATTGCGTCTCTTGGCCCCTCTTGAGACTAGGAAGACCTTGGCCTCAGAGGCCTGCTGAAGGCCTGGCTGGAGTCCAGAGCCTCAGCCTTCTTCATGCCCTTCACTGGGCCTGGAGCTGGACCTGCCCAGATGTGGAACCTCCCAGTTTGGAAGCAACTTCTTGTATGAGGCTCTCTGTGGACAGGGACAGCTGAGACACAGAGGAGGTGCCCAGAGACCAGGGGTTTGGAGTCTGCAGCTGCAGATGTACTTAGTGCATGGTATAGGACCAGGAGGGGCCTGCTGGCAGAACTGTGGCCACTAAACCAAAGGGACCCTCAGGCCAAGAAGGGGACACTGGCTTCTTATTGCAGGAAGCCAAGCGCAGGGACCCAGGCTGGCAGAAGGAGTGGCGCTTCCAAGCCACAGACCACCAATGTTTCCTGGACTCTGGCGCTCTTTATTCCTCTCTCCATGCCCTGCCGCCCCCTGCCCCTGCCCCACTTGCTGCTGGTAAGTTCATTTTCCCAGTCTGGCTCCCGTGCAGAGAGGGCCTGGAGGCCGAGGTGGAAGGTAGCAGCGAGTTGGCCCGCGCTTGGCCCTCCTGCGGTTGCCGCTTCAGCACCAGACTGTCATACACCTGGTAGTTGGCATTGCCTCCCGGGTTCCGGCTGAGTGGCATGAAGGTGGGCGGGGGTGGAGGGTGCTCGGTAGCCTGGACGTCGGGCAGGAGGTGAGAGGGGCGGAGGAGCAGCGCTGAGCTGGGAGCCGGGGCCCGCTGGTCCGAGGCCTCGGCCAGTACCGTGAGGGAGGCGGAGGTGGCCACAGGGCGCCGCAAGGGCAGGATCTCAGCCCATTCGGCCGCCGGGTGCCGCACCTCGTGGGGATCGCGGGAGTAATCCAAGTGTCCCGTGGAGGGATGCAGGCTGCGGTTGGACTCGCTGTGAGCACAGCTGGGGAGGCTACGTCTCTGGGCCGGTGGGGTGTCGCGCTACCAGGCGTCGGGCCGGTAGACCCGAGGCAACAGAGCGGATGGAGGCTCAGAGCCCTCCAGACCCAGACTCCGCCATGGGCCCAGTTGCCGTCCTTTCGTCCCGCGAGCCCCTCGACCTGCACCTGGCCGCCCCCACCGGCGCCCAGCCCCGGCGCCGCCACCTGTGTGCCGGTATGTCCCTCCACAGCTCCCTCCGTCAAAAGCCCCCCCCCACCCCGCCCCTCTGGCGTGTCACCGCGGCCGGGTGCGGGAGCGGGATCGAGGGCAGGGGCCGCTTCCCCGGGCCTGCCGGCCACCAGGGGCGGGGTCCTGAGCTCGGCGGGGGGTGTGGGGGCAAGGGTGGCCTTGCCGGGGCTGAGGGGCCGTGGCGACTCAATGGTGGCTCCCGGTGGCTTCGGGCCAGCTGCTGTCGGGCAGGAGGGCCGGCCCGGGCTGCGGCCGGGCTGCGCCTAGGGCCGCGTGGGCGGGCAGGGCCGATGCCCAAGGGACCGCGGGCCCCGGGCCCTGAAGCCTCCGGGGCCACGTCCCTGTGAGCGACGTGCGGGATCTTGGGCGGGGCGCCAAGCGCCGAAGGGTTTGCTGGGTCACGGCCGCCCTGGGCTGGGAGGTGGTCGCCAAACCCTCCGCCGCCGCCCGATACCCGAGACCTCCGTTGCCCCTGCCTGGGCGGGCGAGGGGGCCCTGCCGGGGCGGGCCGGCCGCCAGGCTGGCGTTAAGGCGCCAGCGCCAGCGAAACTGGGCCTCAAGAGGCCGCCCGCGGCCCCCCGCCCCCGTCTACGGCCATACCACCCTGAACGCGCCCGATCTCGTCTGATCTCGGAAGCTAAGCAGGGTCGGGCCTGGTTAGTACTTGGATGGGAGACCGCCTGGGAATACCGGGTGCTGTAGGCTTTTTGCCTCCCGCTCCGCCCGCCTTCTCCTTTACTCGCCCGCGGCGGGGGCCGCCGGCTCCGCCCCCGCCGGGCCCCGCTGCAGGCCCCAACTCCTCAGGCCCCTCCCACCACGGCGCGCGCCGGCGGGGTCGCTCCCCGCCGGCCCGGCCGGCCAGGCGGCCAGAAGGCGGCCCTGGAAGGCAGGCGCACCCCAGACGCTCCCGGGGTGGCTGGCCCGGACCCAGACTCCGCCGCGGGCCCAGTTGCCGTCCTTTCGGCCCGCGAGCCCCTCGACCTGCACCTGGCCGCCCCCACCGGCGCCCAGCCCCGGCGCCGCCACCTGTGTGCCGGTGTGTCCCTCCACAGCTCCCTCCGACAAAAGCCCCCCCCCACCCCGCCCCTCTGGCGTGTCACCGCGGCCGGGTGCGGGAGCGGGATCGAGGGCAGGGGCCGCTTCCCCGGGCCTGCCGGCCACCAGGGGCGGGGTCCTGAGCTCGGCGGGGGGTGTGGGGGCAAGGGTGGCCTTGCCGGGGCTGAGGGGCCGTGGCGACTCAATGGTGGCTCCCGGTGGCTTCGGGCCAGCTGCTGTCGGGCAGGAGGGCCGGCCCGGGCTGCGGCCGGGCTGCGCCTAGGGCCGCGTGGGCGGGCAGGGCCGATGCCCAAGGGACCGCGGGCCCCGGGCCCTGAAGCCTCCGGGGCCACGTCCCTGTGAGCGACGTGCGGGATCTTGGGCGGGGCGCCAAGCGCCGAAGGGTTTGCTGGGTCACGGCCGCCCTGGGCTGGGAGGTGGTCGCCAAACCCTCCGCCGCCGCCCGATACCCGAGACCTCCGTTGCCCCTGCCTGGGCGGGCGAGGGGGCCCTGCCGGGGCGGGCCGGCCGCCAGGCTGGCGTTAAGGCGCCAGCGCCAGCGAAACTGGGCCTCAAGAGGCCGCCCGCGGCCCCCCGCCCCTGTCTACGGCCATACCACCCTGAACGCGCCCGATCTCGTCTGATCTCGGAAGCTAAGCAGGGTCGGGCCTGGTTAGTACTTGGATGGGAGACCGCCTGGGAATACCGGGTGCTGTAGGCTTTTTGCCTCCCGCTCCGCCCGCCTTCTCCTTTACTCGCCCGCGGCGGGGGGGCCGCCGGCTCCGCCCCCGCCGAGCCCCGCTGCAGGCAGTAGTCAAGGTGGGTTTACCTGCCCGAGCAGGAAGCTTGGGCGATGGCAGAAGTGGGAAGAAACTCTTGAGCACAGGTTCTTGGGATCCACGGAGCAGCGCATGCACATGCGATGGGTGCCTACACAGCTGGCTTGCTTGTCTGTGGGGAAAGGCGAGATGGGTCAGGGCCTGGGTTCCTGAGGGGCTGAGAATCAAGGCAGGGATAGAAGAAAGGGGACAGGCCCACATCCCCTGAACCCACGCCGGCGCCCACTCACCTTTGTGGAAAATACGATAGAAAAGTGCCCGCAAGAATCTCTTCAGATGCCTCCAGAGTTGAGGCAAGAAGGGGAGGGGGGAGGCCGGGAGCAGGGTGAGCCCTGAAATCCAACCCTTGTCCCGGTCACACCCCAGCAGCCCTCCCACCTCAGCCCCTTCAAGACCCCAGGGCTCCCCCAACCGCGCTGCACAGATCCTGCCCTGACCATAGTCACCATGTTGATCCCCACGTTGAGCAAGATGAAGCTGACCGGGATCAGAAGAATTGAGTATCCTTGCTCCTGGCATTTCCTGGGGATGGGGCCAGTGAACGGCTCGGCTCGGTAGTAGTTTCGCTCACCCATGGCCGTTGGTCCCAGGACTGCCTGGGCCCTCTGCCCTCCAGTTTTAACTGGGAGCCAGACTGGGTCATAATGGGGCAGGTGGTGAGGTCACAGTGAGGGAGGGGGATGAAAAGGAGGGCCCAGAGTGGCATTCCCTGGTAACCAGGGTCAGGTAAGCTGAGCCTGGACAGTCAAACAGGGCCCGGTGGCCAGCATACATCCCCTCGAGCGGTCATTCATTCGCTCACCGCCCGCTGACTCACTTGTTCAAATGACACATTGCGTCTCTTGGCCCCTCTTGAGACTAGGAAGACCTTGGCCTCAGAGGCCTGCTGAAGGCCTGGCTGGAGTCCAGAGCCTCAGCCTTCTTCATGCCCTTCACTGGGCCTGGAGCTGGACCTGCCCAGATGTGGAACCTCCCAGTTTGGAAGCAACTTCTTGTATGAGGCTCTCTGTGGACAGGGACAGCTGAGACACAGAGGAGGTGCCCAGAGACCAGGGGTTTGGAGTCTGCAGCTGCAGATGTACTTAGTGCATGGTATAGGACCAGGAGGGGCCTGCTGGCAGAACTGTGGCCACTAAACCAAAGGGACCCTCAGGCCAAGAAGGGGACACTGGCTTCTTATTGCAGGAAGCCAAGCGCAGGGACCCAGGCTGGCAGAAGGAGTGGCGCTTCCAAGCCACAGACCACCAATGTTTCCTGGACTCTGGCGCTCTTTATTCCTCTCTCCATGCCCTGCCGCCCCCTGCCCCTGCCCCCACTTGCTGCTGGTAAGTTCATTTTCCCAGTCTGGCTCCCGTGCAGAGAGGGCCTGGAGGCCGAGGTGGAAGGTAGCAGCGAGTTGGCCCGCGCTTGGCCCTCCTGCGGTTGCCGCTTCAGCACCAGACTGTCATACACCTGGTAGTTGGCATTGCCTCCCGGGTTCCGGCTGAGTGGCATGAAGGTGGGCGGGGGTGGAGGGTGCTCGGTAGCCTGGACGTCGGGCAGGAGGTGAGAGGGGCGGAGGAGCAGCGCTGAGCTGGGAGCCGGGGCCCGCTGGTCCGAGGCCTCGGCCAGTACCGTGAGGGAGGCGGAGGTGGCCACAGGGCGCCGCAAGGGCAGGATCTCAGCCCATTCGGCCGCCGGGTGCCGCACCTCGTGGGGATCGCGGGAGTAATCCAAGTGTCCCGTGGAGGGATGCAGGCTGCGGTTGGACTCGCTGTGAGCACAGCTGGGGAGGCTACGTCTCTGGGCCGGTGGGGTGTCGCGCTACCAGGCGTCGGGCCGGTAGACCCGAGGCAACAGAGCGGATGGAGGCTCAGAGCCCTCCAGACCCAGACTCCGCCATGGGCCCAGTTGCCGTCCTTTCGGCCCGCGAGCCCCTCGACCTGCACCTGGCCGCCCCCACCGGCGCCCAACCCCGGCGCCGCCACCTGTGTGCCGGTGTGTCCCTCCACAGCTCCCTCCGACAAAAGCCCCCCCCCACCCCGCCCCTCTGGCGTGTCACCGCGGCCGGGTGCGGGAGCGGGATCGAGGGCAGGGGCCGCTTCCCCGGGCCTGCCGGCCACCAGGGGCGGGGTCCTGAGCTCGGCGGGGGGTGTGGGGGCAAGGGTGGCCTTGCCGGGGCTGAGGGGCCGTGGCGACTCAATGGTGGCTCCCGGTGGCTTCGGGCCAGCTGCTGTCGGGCAGGAGGGCCGGCCCGGGCTGCGGCCGGGCTGCGCCTAGGGCCGCGTGGGCGGGCAGGGCCGATGCCCAAGGGACCGCGGGCCCCGGGCCCTGAAGCCTCCGGGGCCACGTCCCTGTGAGCGACGTGCGGGATCTTGGGCGGGGCGCCAAGCGCCGAAGGGTTTGCTGGGTCACGGCCGCCCTGGGCTGGGAGGTGGTCGCCAAACCCTCCGCCGCCGCCCGATACCCGAGACCTCCGTTGCCCCTGCCTGGGCGGGCGAGGGGGCCCTGCCGGGGCGGGCCGGCCGCCAGGCTGGCGTTAAGGCGCCAGCGCCAGCGAAACTGGGCCTCAAGAGGCCGCCCGCGGCCCCCCGCCCCCGTCTACGGCCATACCACCCTGAACGCGCCCGATCTCGTCTGATCTCGGAAGCTAAGCAGGGTCGGGCCTGGTTAGTACTTGGATGGGAGACCGCCTGGGAATACCGGGTGCTGTAGGCTTTTTGCCTCCCGCTCCGCCCGCCTTCTCCTTTACTCGCCCGCGGCGGGGGCCGCCGGCTCCGCCCCCGCCGGGCCCCGCTGCAGGCCCCACCTCCTCAGGCCCCTCCCACCACGGCGCGCGCCGGCGGGGTCGCTCCCCGCCGGCCCGGCCGGCCAGGCGGCCAGAAGGCGGCCCTGGAAGGCAGGCGCACCCCAGACGCTCCCGGGGTGGCTGGCCCGGACCCAGACTCCGCCGCGGGCCCAGTTGCCGTCCTTTCGGCCCGCGAGCCCCTCGACCTGCACCTGGCCGCCCCCACCGGCGCCCAGCCCCGGCGCCGCCACCTGTGTGCCGGTGTGTCCCTCCACAGCTCCCTCCGACAAAAGCCCCCCCCCACCCCGCCCCTCTGGCGTGTCACCGCGGCCGGGTGCGGGAGCGGGATCGAGGGCAGGGGCCGCTTCCCCGGGCCTGCCGGCCACCAGGGGCGGGGTCCTGAGCTCGGCGGGGGGTGTGGGGGCAAGGGTGGCCTTGCCGGGGCTGAGGGGCCGTGGCGACTCAATGGTGGCTCCCGGTGGCTTCGGGCCAGCTGCTGTCGGGCAGGAGGGCCGGCCCGGGCTGCGGCCGGGCTGCGCCTAGGGCCGCGTGGGCGGGCAGGGCCGATGCCCAAGGGACCGCGGGCCCCGGGCCCTGAAGCCTCCGGGGCCACGTCCCTGTGAGCGACGTGCGGGATCTTGGGCGGGGCGCCAAGCGCCGAAGGGTTTGCTGGGTCACGGCCGCCCTGGGCTGGGAGGTGGTCGCCAAACCCTCCGCCGCCGCCCGATACCCGAGACCTCCGTTGCCCCTGCCTGGGCGGGCGAGGGGGCCCTGCCGGGGCGGGCCGGCCGCCAGGCTGGCGTTAAGGCGCCAGCGCCAGCGAAACTGGGCCTCAAGAGGCCGCCCGCGGCCCCCCGCCCCCGTCTACGGCCATACCACCCTGAACGCGCCCGATCTCGTCTGATCTCGGAAGCTAAGCAGGGTCGGGCCTGGTTAGTACTTGGATGGGAGACCGCCTGGGAATACCGGGTGCTGTAGGCTTTTTGCCTCCCGCTCCGCCCGCCTTCTCCTTTACTCGCCCGCGGCGGGGGCCGCCGGCTCCGCCCCCGCCGGGCCCCGCTGCAGGCCCCACCTCCTCAGGCCCCTCCCACCACGGCGCGCGCCGGCGGGGTCGCTCCCCGCCGGCCCGGCCGGCCAGGCGGCCAGAAGGCGGCCCTGGAAGGCAGGCGCACCCCAGACGCTCCCGGGGTGGCTGGCCCGGACCCAGACTCCGCCGCGGGCCCAGTTGCCGTCCTTTCGGCCCGCGAGCCCCTCGACCTGCACCTGGCCGCCCCCACCGGCGCCCAGCCCCGGCGCCGCCACCTGTGTGCCGGTGTGTCCCTCCACAGCTCCCTCCGTCAAAAGCCCCCCCCCACCCCGCCCCTCTGGCGTGTCACCGCGGCCGGGTGCGGGAGCGGGATCGAGGGCAGGGGCCGCTTCCCCGGGCCTGCCGGCCACCAGGGGCGGGGTCCTGAGCTCGGCGGGGGGTGTGGGGGCAAGGGTGGCCTTGCCGGGGCTGAGGGGCCGTGGCGACTCAATGGTGGCTCCCGGTGGCTTCGGGCCAGCTGCTGTCGGGCAGGAGGGCCGGCCCGGGCTGCGGCCGGGCTGCGCCTAGGGCCGCGTGGGCGGGCAGGGCCGATGCCCAAGGGACCGCGGGCCCCGGGCCCTGAAGCCTCCGGGGCCACGTCCCTGTGAGCGACGTGCGGGATCTTGGGCGGGGCGCCAAGCGCCGAAGGGTTTGCTGGGTCACGGCCGCCCTGGGCTGGGAGGTGGTCGCCAAACCCTCCGCCGCCGCCCGATACCCGAGACCTCCGTTGCCCCTGCCTGGGCGGGCGAGGGGGCCCTGCCGGGGCGGGCCGGCCGCCAGGCTGGCGTTAAGGCGCCAGCGCCAGCGAAACTGGGCCTCAAGAGGCCGCCCGCGGCCCCCCGCCCCCGTCTACGGCCATACCACCCTGAACGCGCCCGATCTCGTCTGATCTCGGAAGCTAAGCAGGGTCGGGCCTGGTTAGTACTTGGATGGGAGACCGCCTGGGAATACCGGGTGCTGTAGGCTTTTTGCCTCCCGCTCCGCCCGCCTTCTCCTTTACTCGCCCGCGGCGGGGGCCGCCGGCTCCGCCCCCGCCGGGCCCCGCTGCAGGCCCCACCTCCTCAGGCCCCTCCCACCACGGCGCGCGCCGGCGGGGTCGCTCCCCGCCGGCCCGGCCGGCCAGGCGGCCAGAAGGCGGCCCTGGAAGGCAGCCGCACCCCAGACGCTCCCGGGGTGGCTGGCCCGGACCCAGACTCCGCCGCGGGCCCAGTTGCCGTCCTTTCGGCCCGCGAGCCCCTCGACCTGCACCTGGCCGCCCCCACCGGCGCCCAACCCCGGCGCCGCCACCTGTGTGCCGGTGTGTCCCTCCACAGCTCCCTCCGACAAAAGCCCCCCCCCACCCCGCCCCTCTGGCGTGTCACCGCGGCCGGGTGCGGGAGCGGGATCGAGGGCAGGGGCCGCTTCCCCGGGCCTGCCGGCCACCAGGGGCGGGGTCCTGAGCTCGGCGGGGGGTGTGGTGGCAAGGGTGGCCTTGCCGGGGCTGAGGGGCCGTGGCGACTCAATGGTGGCTCCCGGTGGCTTCGGGCCAGCTGCTGTCGGGCAGGAGGGCCGGCCCGGGCTGCGGCCGGGCTGCGCCTAGGGCCGCGTGGGCGGGCAGGGCCGATGCCCAAGGGACCGCGGGCCCCGGGCCCTGAAGCCTCCGGGGCCACGTCCCTGTGAGCGACGTGCGGGATCTTGGGCGGGGCGCCAAGCGCCGAAGGGTTTGCTGGGTCACGGCCGCCCTGGGCTGGGAGGTGGTCGCCAAACCCTCCGCCGCCGCCCGATACCCGAGACCTCCGTTGCCCCTGCCTGGGCGGGCGAGGGGGCCCTGCCGGGGCGGGCCGGCCGCCAGGCTGGCGTTAAGGCGCCAGCGCCAGCGAAACTGGGCCTCAAGAGGCCGCCCGCGGCCCCCCGCCCCCGTCTACGGCCATACCACCCTGAACGCGCCCGATCTCGTCTGATCTCGGAAGCTAAGCAGGGTCGGGCCTGGTTAGTACTTGGATGGGAGACCGCCTGGGAATACCGGGTGCTGTAGGCTTTTTGCCTCCCGCTCCGCCCGCCTTCTCCTTTACTCGCCCGCGGCGGGGGCCGCCGGCTCCGCCCCCGCCGGGCCCCGCTGCAGGCCCCACCTCCTCAGGCCCCTCCCACCACGGCGCGCGCCGGCGGGGTCGCTCCCCGCCGGCCCGGCCGGCCAGGCGGCCAGAAGGCGGCCCTGGAAGGCAGGCGCACCCCAGACGCTCCCGGGGTGGCTGGCCCGGACCCAGACTCCGCCGCGGGCCCAGTTGCCGTCCTTTCGGCCCGCGAGCCCCTCGACCTGCACCTGGCCGCCCCCACCGGCGCCCAGCCCCGGCGCCGCCACCTGTGTGCCGGTGTGTCCCTCCACAGCTCCCTCCGACAAAAGCCCCCCCCCACCCCGCCCCTCTGGCGTGTCACCGCGGCCGGGTGCGGGAGCGGGATCGAGGGCAGGGGCCGCTTCCCCGGGCCTGCCGGCCACCAGGGGCGGGGTCCTGAGCTCGGCGGGGGGTGTGGGGGCAAGGGTGGCCTTGCCGGGGCTGAGGGGCCGTGGCGACTCAATGGTGGCTCCCGGTGGCTTCGGGCCAGCTGCTGTCGGGCAGGAGGGCCGGCCCGGGCTGCGGCCGGGCTGCGCCTAGGGCCGCGTGGGCGGGCAGGGCCGATGCCCAAGGGACCGCGGGCCCCGGGCCCTGAAGCCTCCGGGGCCACGTCCCTGTGAGCGACGTGCGGGATCTTGGGCGGGGCGCCAAGCGCCGAAGGGTTTGCTGGGTCACGGCCGCCCTGGGCTGGGAGGTGGTCGCCAAACCCTCCGCCGCCGCCCGATACCCGAGACCTCCGTTGCCCCTGCCTGGGCGGGCGAGGGGGCCCTGCCGGGGCGGGCCGGCCGCCAGGCTGGCGTTAAGGCGCCAGCGCCAGCGAAACTGGGCCTCAAGAGGCCGCCCGCGGCCCCCCGCCCCCGTCTACGGCCATACCACCCTGAACGCGCCCGATCTCGTCTGATCTCGGAAGCTAAGCAGGGTCGGGCCTGGTTAGTACTTGGATGGGAGACCGCCTGGGAATACCGGGTGCTGTAGGCTTTTTGCCTCCCGCTCCGCCCGCCTTCTCCTTTACTCGCCCGCGGCGGGGGCCGCCGGCTCCGCCCCCGCCGGGCCCCGCTGCAGGCCCCACCTCCTCAGGCCCCTCCCACCACGGCGCGCGCCGGCGGGGTCGCTCCCCGCCGGCCCGGCCGGCCAGGCGGCCAGAAGGCGGCCCTGGAAGGCAGGCGCACCCCAGACGCTCCCGGGGTGGCTGGCCCGGACCCAGACTCCGCCGCGGGCCCAGTTGCCGTCCTTTCGGCCCGCGAGCCCCTCGACCTGCACCTGGCCGCCCCCACCGGCGCCCAGCCCCGGCGCCGCCACCTGTGTGCCGGTGTGTCCCTCCACAGCTCCCTCCGACAAAAGCCCCCCCCCACCCCGCCCCTCTGGCGTGTCACCGCGGCCGGGTGCGGGAGCGGGATCGAGGGCAGGGGCCGCTTCCCCGGGCCTGCCGGCCACCAGGGGCGGGGTCCTGAGCTCGGCGGGGGGTGTGGGGGCAAGGGTGGCCTTGCCGGGGCTGAGGGGCCGTGGCGACTCAATGGTGGCTCCCGGTGGCTTCGGGCCAGCTGCTGTCGGGCAGGAGGGCCGGCCCGGGCTGCGGCCGGGCTGCGCCTAGGGCCGCGTGGGCGGGCAGGGCCGATGCCCAAGGGACCGCGGGCCCCGGGCCCTGAAGCCTCCGGGGCCACGTCCCTGTGAGCGACGTGCGGGATCTTGGGCGGGGCGCCAAGCGCCGAAGGGTTTGCTGGGTCACGGCCGCCCTGGGCTGGGAGGTGGTCGCCAAACCCTCCGCCGCCGCCCGATACCCGAGACCTCCGTTGCCCCTGCCTGGGCGGGCGAGGGGGCCCTGCCGGGGCGGGCCGGCCGCCAGGCTGGCGTTAAGGCGCCAGCGCCAGCGAAACTGGGCCTCAAGAGGCCGCCCGCGGCCCCCCGCCCCCGTCTACGGCCATACCACCCTGAACGCGCCCGATCTCGTCTGATCTCGGAAGCTAAGCAGGGTCGGGCCTGGTTAGTACTTGGATGGGAGACCGCCTGGGAATACCGGGTGCTGTAGGCTTTTTGCCTCCCGCTCCGCCCGCCTTCTCCTTTACTCGCCCGCGGCGGGGGGGCCGCCGGCTCCGCCCCCGCCGAGCCCCGCTGCAGGCAGTAGTCAAGGTGGGTTTACCTGCCCGAGCAGGAAGCTTGGGCGATGGCAGAAGTGGGAAGAAACTCTTGAGCACAGGTTCTTGGGATCCACGGAGCAGCGCATGCACATGCGATGGGTGCCTACACAGCTGGCTTGCTTGTCTGTGGGGAAAGGCGAGATGGGTCAGGGCCTGGGTTCCTGAGGGGCTGAGAATCAAGGCAGGGATAGAAGAAAGGGGACAGGCCCACATCCCCTGAACCCACGCCGGCGCCCACTCACCTTTGTGGAAAATACGATTGAAAAGTGCCCGCAAGAATCTCTTCAGATGCCTCCAGAGTTGAGGCAAGAAGGGGAGGGGGGAGGCCGGGAGCAGGGTGAGCCCTGAAATCCAACCCTTGTCCCGGTCACACCCCAGCAGCCCTCCCACCTCAGCCCCTTCAAGACCCCAGGGCTCCCCCAACCGCGCTGCACAGATCCTGCCCTGACCATAGTCACCATGTTGATCCCCACGTTGAGCAAGATGAAGCTGACCGGGATCAGAAGAATTGAGTATCCTTGCTCCTGGCATTTCCTGGGGATGGGGCCAGTGAACGGCTCGGCTCGGTAGTAGTTTCGCTCACCCATGGCCGTTGGTCCCAGGACTGCCTGGGCCCTCTGCCCTCCAGTTTTAACTGGGAGCCAGACTGGGTCATAATGGGGCAGGTGGTGAGGTCACAGTGAGGGAGGGGGATGAAAAGGAGGGCCCAGAGTGGCATTCCCTGGTAACCAGGGTCAGGTAAGCTGAGCCTGGACAGTCAAACAGGGCCCGGTGGCCGGCATACATCCCCTCGAGCGGTCATTCATTCGCTCACCGCCCGCTGACTCACTTGTTCAAATGACACATTGCGTCTCTTGGCCCCTCTTGAGACTAGGAAGACCTTGGCCTCAGAGGCCTGCTGAAGGCCTGGCTGGAGTCCAGAGCCTCAGCCTTCTTCATGCCCTTCACTGGGCCTGGAGCTGGACCTGCCCAGATGTGGAACCTCCCAGTTTGGAAGCAACTTCTTGTATGAGGCTCTCTGTGGACAGGGACAGCTGAGACACAGAGGAGGTGCCCAGAGACCAGGGGTTTGGAGTCTGCAGCTGCAGATGTACTTAGTGCATGGTATAGGACCAGGAGGGGCCTGCTGGCAGAACTGTGGCCACTAAACCAAAGGGACCCTCAGGCCAAGAAGGGGACACTGGCTTCTTATTGCAGGAAGCCAAGCGCAGGGACCCAGGCTGGCAGAAGGAGTGGCGCTTCCAAGCCACAGACCACCAATGTTTCCTGGACTCTGGCGCTCTTTATTCCTCTCTCCATGCCCTGCCGCCCCCTGCCCCTGCCCCCACTTGCTGCTGGTAAGTTCATTTTCCCAGTCTGGCTCCCGTGCAGAGAGGGCCTGGAGGCCGAGGTGGAAGGTAGCAGCGAGTTGGCCCGCGCTTGGCCCTCCTGCGGTTGCCGCTTCAGCACCAGACTGTCATACACCTGGTAGTTGGCATTGCCTCCCGGGTTCCGGCTGAGTGGCATGAAGGTGGGCGGGGGTGGAGGGTGCTCGGTAGCCTGGACGTCGGGCAGGAGGTGAGAGGGGCGGAGGAGCAGCGCTGAGCTGGGAGCCGGGGCCCGCTGGTCCGAGGCCTCGGCCAGTACCGTGAGGGAGGCGGAGGTGGCCACAGGGCGCCGCAAGGGCAGGATCTCAGCCCATTCGGCCGCCGGGTGCCGCACCTCGTGGGGATCGCGGGAGTAATCCAAGTGTCCCGTGGAGGGATGCAGGCTGCGGTTGGACTCGCTGTGAGCACAGCTGGGGAGGCTACGTCTCTGGGCCGGTGGGGTGTCGCGCTACCAGGCGTCGGGCCGGTAGACCCGAGGCAACAGAGCGGATGGAGGCTCAGAGCCCTCCAGACCCAGACTCCGCCATGGGCCCAGTTGCCGTCCTTTCGGCCCGCGAGCCCCTCGACCTGCACCTGGCCGCCCCCACCGGCGCCCAGCCCCGGCGCCGCCACCTGTGTGCCGGTATGTCCCTCCACAGCTCCCTCCGTCAAAAGCCCCCCCCCACCCCGCCCCTCTGGCGTGTCACCGCGGCCGGGTGCGGGAGCGGGATCGAGGGCAGGGGCCGCTTCCCCGGGCCTGCCGGCCACCAGGGGCGGGGTCCTGAGCTCGGCGGGGGGTGTGGGGGCAAGGGTGGCCTTGCCGGGGCTGAGGGGCCGTGGCGACTCAATGGTGGCTCCCGGTGGCTTCGGGCCAGCTGCTGTCGGGCAGGAGGGCCGGCCCGGGCTGCGGCCGGGCTGCGCCTAGGGCCGCGTGGGCGGGCAGGGCCGATGCCCAAGGGACCGCGGGCCCCGGGCCCTGAAGCCTCCGGGGCCACGTCCCTGTGAGCGACGTGCGGGATCTTGGGCGGGGCGCCAAGCGCCGAAGGGTTTGCTGGGTCACGGCCGCCCTGGGCTGGGAGGTGGTCGCCAAACCCTCCGCCGCCGCCCGATACCCGAGACCTCCGTTGCCCCTGCCTGGGCGGGCGAGGGGGCCCTGCCGGGGCGGGCCGGCCGCCAGGCTGGCGTTAAGGCGCCAGCGCCAGCGAAACTGGGCCTCAAGAGGCCGCCCGCGGCCCCCCGCCCCCGTCTACGGCCATACCACCCTGAACGCGCCCGATCTCGTCTGATCTCGGAAGCTAAGCAGGGTCGGGCCTGGTTAGTACTTGGATGGGAGACCGCCTGGGAATACCGGGTGCTGTAGGCTTTTTGCCTCCCGCTCCGCCCGCCTTCTCCTTTACTCGCCCGCGGCGGGGGCCGCCGGCTCCGCCCCCGCCGGGCCCCGCTGCAGGCCCCACCTCCTCAGGCCCCTCCCACCACGGCGCGCGCCGGCGGGGTCGCTCCCCGCCGGCCCGGCCGGCCAGGCGGCCAGAAGGCGGCCCTGGAAGGCAGCCGCACCCCAGACGCTCCCGGGGTGGCTGGCCCGGACCCAGACTCCGCCGCGGGCCCAGTTGCCGTCCTTTCGGCCCGCGAGCCCCTCGACCTGCACCTGGCCGCCCCCACCGGCGCCCAGCCCCGGCGCCGCCACCTGTGTGCCGGTGTGTCCCTCCACAGCTCCCTCCGACAAAAGCCCCCCCCCACCCCGCCCCTCTGGCGTGTCACCGCGGCCGGGTGCGGGAGCGGGATCGAGGGCAGGGGCCGCTTCCCCGGGCCTGCCGGCCACCAGGGGCGGGGTCCTGAGCTCGGCGGGGGGTGTGGGGGCAAGGGTGGCCTTGCTGGGGCTGAGGGGCCGTGGCGACTCAATGGTGGCTCCCGGTGGCTTCGGGCCAGCTGCTGTCGGGCAGGAGGGCCGGCCCGGGCTGCGGCCGGGCTGCGCCTAGGGCCGCGTGGGCGGGCAGGGCCGATGCCCAAGGGACCGCGGGCCCCGGGCCCTGAAGCCTCCGGGGCCACGTCCCTGTGAGCGACGTGCGGGATCTTGGGCGGGGCGCCAAGCGCCGAAGGGTTTGCTGGGTCACGGCCGCCCTGGGCTGGGAGGTGGTCGCCAAACCCTCCGCCGCCGCCCGATACCCGAGACCTCCGTTGCCCCTGCCTGGGCGGGCGAGGGGGCCCTGCCGGGGCGGGCCGGCCGCCAGGCTGGCGTTAAGGCGCCAGCGCCAGCGAAACTGGGCCTCAAGAGGCCGCCCGCGGCCCCCCGCCCCCGTCTACGGCCATACCACCCTGAACGCGCCCGATCTCGTCTGATCTCGGAAGCTAAGCAGGGTCGGGCCTGGTTAGTACTTGGATGGGAGACCGCCTGGGAATACCGGGTGCTGTAGGCTTTTTGCCTCCCGCTCCGCCCGCCTTCTCCTTTACTCGCCCGCGGCGGGGGCCGCCGGCTCCGCCCCCGCCGGGCCCCGCTGCAGGCCCCACCTCCTCAGGCCCCTCCCACCACGGCGCGCGCCGGCGGGGTCGCTCCCCGCCGGCCCGGCCGGCCAGGCGGCCAGAAGGCGGCCCTGGAAGGCAGGCGCACCCCAGACGCTCCCGGGGTGGCTGGCCCGGACCCAGACTCCGCCGCGGGCCCAGTTGCCGTCCTTTCGGCCCGCGAGCCCCTCGACCTGCACCTGGCCGCCCCCACCGGCGCCCAGCCCCGGCGCCGCCACCTGTGTGCCGGTGTGTCCCTCCACAGCTCCCTCCGACAAAAGCCCCCCCCCACCCCGCCCCTCTGGCGTGTCACCGCGGCCGGGTGCGGGAGCGGGATCGAGGGCAGGGGCCGCTTCCCCGGGCCTGCCGGCCACCAGGGGCGGGGTCCTGAGCTCGGCGGGGGGTGTGGGGGCAAGGGTGGCCTTGCCGGGGCTGAGGGGCCGTGGCGACTCAATGGTGGCTCCCGGTGGCTTCGGGCCAGCTGCTGTCGGGCAGGAGGGCCGGCCCGGGCTGCGGCCGGGCTGCGCCTAGGGCCGCGTGGGCGGGCAGGGCCGATGCCCAAGGGACCGCGGGCCCCGGGCCCTGAAGCCTCCGGGGCCACGTCCCTGTGAGCGACGTGCGGGATCTTGGGCGGGGCGCCAAGCGCCGAAGGGTTTGCTGGGTCACGGCCGCCCTGGGCTGGGAGGTGGTCGCCAAACCCTCCGCCGCCGCCCGATACCCGAGACCTCCGTTGCCCCTGCCTGGGCGGGCGAGGGGGCCCTGCCGGGGCGGGCCGGCCGCCAGGCTGGCGTTAAGGCGCCAGCGCCAGCGAAACTGGGCCTCAAGAGGCCGCCCGCGGCCCCCCGCCCCCGTCTACGGCCATACCACCCTGAACGCGCCCGATCTCGTCTGATCTCGGAAGCTAAGCAGGGTCGGGCCTGGTTAGTACTTGGATGGGAGACCGCCTGGGAATACCGGGTGCTGTAGGCTTTTTGCCTCCCGCTCCGCCCGCCTTCTCCTTTACTCGCCCGCGGCGGGGGCCGCCGGCTCCGCCCCCGCCGGGCCCCGCTGCAGGCCCCACCTCCTCAGGCCCCTCCCACCACGGCGCGCGCCGGCGGGGTCGCTCCCCGCCGGCCCGGCCGGCCAGGCGGCCAGAAGGCGGCCCTGGAAGGCAGCCGCACCCCAGACGCTCCCGGGGTGGCTGGCCCGGACCCAGACTCCGCCGCGGGCCCAGTTGCCGTCCTTTCGGCCCGCGAGCCCCTCGACCTGCACCTGGCCGCCCCCACCGGCGCCCAGCCCCGGCGCCGCCACCTGTGTGCCGGTGTGTCCCTCCACAGCTCCCTCCGACAAAAGCCCCCCCCCACCCCGCCCCTCTGGCGTGTCACCGCGGCCGGGTGCGGGAGCGGGATCGAGGGCAGGGGCCGCTTCCCCGGGCCTGCCGGCCACCAGGGGCGGGGTCCTGAGCTCGGCGGGGGGTGTGGGGGCAAGGGTGGCCTTGCCGGGGCTGAGGGGCCGTGGCGACTCATTGGTGGCTCCCGGTGGCTTCGGGCCAGCTGCTGTCGGGCAGGAGGGCCGGCCCGGGCTGCGGCCGGGCTGCGCCTAGGGCCGCGTGGGCGGGCAGGGCCGATGCCCAAGGGACCGCGGGCCCCGGGCCCTGAAGCCTCCGGGGCCACGTCCCTGTGAGCGACGTGCGGGATCTTGGGCGGGGCGCCAAGCGCCGAAGGGTTTGCTGGGTCACGGCCGCCCTGGGCTGGGAGGTGGTCGCCAAACCCTCCGCCGCCGCCCGATACCCGAGACCTCCGTTGCCCCTGCCTGGGCGGGCGAGGGGGCCCTGCCGGGGCGGGCCGGCCGCCAGGCTGGCGTTAAGGCGCCAGCGCCAGCGAAACTGGGCCTCAAGAGGCCGCCCGCGGCCCCCCGCCCCCGTCTACGGCCATACCACCCTGAACGCGCCCGATCTCGTCTGATCTCGGAAGCTAAGCAGGGTCGGGCCTGGTTAGTACTTGGATGGGAGACCGCCTGGGAATACCGGGTGCTGTAGGCTTTTTGCCTCCCGCTCCGCCCGCCTTCTCCTTTACTCGCCCGCGGCGGGGGGGCCGCCGGCTCCGCCCCCGCCGAGCCCCGCTGCAGGCAGTAGTCAAGGTGGGTTTACCTGCCCGAGCAGGAAGCTTGGGCGATGGCAGAAGTGGGAAGAAACTCTTGAGCACAGGTTCTTGGGATCCACGGAGCAGCGCATGCACATGCGATGGGTGCCTACACAGCTGGCTTGCTTGTCTGTGGGGAAAGGCGAGATGGGTCAGGGCCTGGGTTCCTGAGGGGCTGAGAATCAAGGCAGGGATAGAAGAAAGGGGACAGGCCCACATCCCCTGAACCCACGCCGGCGCCCACTCACCTTTGTGGAAAATACGATTGAAAAGTGCCCGCAAGAATCTCTTCAGATGCCTCCAGAGTTGAGGGAAGAAGGGGAGGGGGGAGGCCGGGAGCAGGGTGAGCCCTGAAATCCAACCCTTGTCCCGGTCACACCCCAGCAGCCCTCCCACCTCAGCCCCTTCAAGACCCCAGGGCTCCCCCAACCGCGCTGCACAGATCCTGCCCTGACCATAGTCACCATGTTGATCCCCACGTTGAGCAAGATGAAGCTGACCGGGATCAGAAGAATTGAGTATCCTTGCTCCTGGCATTTCCTGGGGATGGGGCCAGTGAACGGCTCGGCTCGGTAGTAGTTTCGCTCACCCATGGCCGTTGGTCCCAGGACTGCCTGGGCCCTCTGCCCTCCAGTTTTAACTGGGAGCCAGACTGGGTCATAATGGGGCAGGTGGTGAGGTCACAGTGAGGGAGGGGGATGAAAAGGAGGGCCCAGAGTGGCATTCCCTGGTAACCAGGGTCAGGTAAGCTGAGCCTGGACAGTCAAACAGGGCCCGGTGGCCGGCATACATCCCCTCGAGCGGTCATTCATTCGCTCACCGCCCGCTGACTCACTTGTTCAAATGACACATTGCGTCTCTTGGCCCCTCTTGAGACTAGGAAGACCTTGGCCTCAGAGGCCTGCTGAAGGCCTGGCTGGAGTCCAGAGCCTCAGCCTTCTTCATGCCCTTCACTGGGCCTGGAGCTGGACCTGCCCAGATGTGGAACCTCCCAGTTTGGAAGCAACTTCTTGTATGAGGCTCTCTGTGGACAGGGACAGCTGAGACACAGAGGAGGTGCCCAGAGACCAGGGGTTTGGAGTCTGCAGCTGCAGATGTACTTAGTGCATGGTATAGGACCAGGAGGGGCCTGCTGGCAGAACTGTGGCCACTAAACCAAAGGGACCCTCAGGCCAAGAAGGGGACACTGGCTTCTTATTGCAGGAAGCCAAGCGCAGGGACCCAGGCTGGCAGAAGGAGTGGCGCTTCCAAGCCACAGACCACCAATGTTTCCTGGACTCTGGCGCTCTTTATTCCTCTCTCCATGCCCTGCCGCCCCCTGCCCCTGCCCCACTTGCTGCTGGTAAGTTCATTTTCCCAGTCTGGCTCCCGTGCAGAGAGGGCCTGGAGGCCGAGGTGGAAGGTAGCAGCGAGTTGGCCCGCGCTTGGCCCTCCTGCGGTTGCCGCTTCAGCACCAGACTGTCATACACCTGGTAGTTGGCATTGCCTCCCGGGTTCCGGCTGAGTGGCATGAAGGTGGGCGGGGGTGGAGGGTGCTCGGTAGCCTGGACGTCGGGCAGGAGGTGAGAGGGGCGGAGGAGCAGCGCTGAGCTGGGAGCCGGGGCCCGCTGGTCCGAGGCCTCGGCCAGTACCGTGAGGGAGGCGGAGGTGGCCACAGGGCGCCGCAAGGGCAGGATCTCAGCCCATTCGGCCGCCGGGTGCCGCACCTCGTGGGGATCGCGGGAGTAATCCAAGTGTCCCGTGGAGGGATGCAGGCTGCGGTTGGACTCGCTGTGAGCACAGCTGGGGAGGCTACGTCTCTGGGCCGGTGGGGTGTCGCGCTACCAGGCGTCGGGCCGGTAGACCCGAGGCAACAGAGCGGATGGAGGCTCAGAGCCCTCCAGACCCAGACTCCGCCATGGGCCCAGTTGCCGTCCTTTCGGCCCGCGAGCCCCTCGACCTGCACCTGGCCGCCCCCACCGGCGCCCAGCCCCGGCGCCGCCACCTGTGTGCCGGTATGTCCCTCCACAGCTCCCTCCGTCAAAAGCCCCCCCCCACCCCGCCCCTCTGGCGTGTCACCGCGGCCGGGTGCGGGAGCGGGATCGAGGGCAGGGGCCGCTTCCCCGGGCCTGCCGGCCACCAGGGGCGGGGTCCTGAGCTCGGCGGGGGGTGTGGGGGCAAGGGTGGCCTTGCCGGGGCTGAGGGGCCGTGGCGACTCAATGGTGGCTCCCGGTGGCTTCGGGCCAGCTGCTGTCGGGCAGGAGGGCCGGCCCGGGCTGCGGCCGGGCTGCGCCTAGGGCCGCGTGGGCGGGCAGGGCCGATGCCCAAGGGACCGCGGGCCCCGGGCCCTGAAGCCTCCGGGGCCACGTCCCTGTGAGCGACGTGCGGGATCTTGGGCGGGGCGCCAAGCGCCGAAGGGTTTGCTGGGTCACGGCCGCCCTGGGCTGGGAGGTGGTCGCCAAACCCTCCGCCGCCGCCCGATACCCGAGACCTCCGTTGCCCCTGCCTGGGCGGGCGAGGGGGCCCTGCCGGGGCGGGCCGGCCGCCAGGCTGGCGTTAAGGCGCCAGCGCCAGCGAAACTGGGCCTCAAGAGGCCGCCCGCGGCCCCCCGCCCCCGTCTACGGCCATACCACCCTGAACGCGCCCGATCTCGTCTGATCTCGGAAGCTAAGCAGGGTCGGGCCTGGTTAGTACTTGGATGGGAGACCGCCTGGGAATACCGGGTGCTGTAGGCTTTTTGCCTCCCGCTCCGCCCGCCTTCTCCTTTACTCGCCCGCGGCGGGGGCCGCCGGCTCCGCCCCCGCCGGGCCCCGCTGCAGGCCCCACCTCCTCAGGCCCCTCCCACCACGGCGCGCGCCGGCGGGGTCGCTCCCCGCCGGCCCGGCCGGCCAGGCGGCCAGAAGGCGGCCCTGGAAGGCAGCCGCACCCCAGACGCTCCCGGGGTGGCTGGCCCGGACCCAGACTCCGCCGCGGGCCCAGTTGCCGTCCTTTCGGCCCGCGAGCCCCTCGACCTGCACCTGGCCGCCCCCACCGGCGCCCAGCCCCGGCGCCGCCACCTGTGTGCCGGTGTGTCCCTCCACAGCTCCCTCCGACAAAAGCCCCCCCCCACCCCGCCCCTCTGGCGTGTCACCGCGGCCGGGTGCGGGAGCGGGATCGAGGGCAGGGGCCGCTTCCCCGGGCCTGCCGGCCACCAGGGGCGGGGTCCTGAGCTCGGCGGGGGGTGTGGGGGCAAGGGTGGCCTTGCCGGGGCTGAGGGGCCGTGGCGACTCAATGGTGGCTCCCGGTGGCTTCGGGCCAGCTGCTGTCGGGCAGGAGGGCCGGCCCGGGCTGCGGCCGGGCTGCGCCTAGGGCCGCGTGGGCGGGCAGGGCCGATGCCCAAGGGACCGCGGGCCCCGGGCCCTGAAGCCTCCGGGGCCACGTCCCTGTGAGCGACGTGCGGGATCTTGGGCGGGGCGCCAAGCGCCGAAGGGTTTGCTGGGTCACGGCCGCCCTGGGCTGGGAGGTGGTCGCCAAACCCTCCGCCGCCGCCCGATACCCGAGACCTCCGTTGCCCCTGCCTGGGCGGGCGAGGGGGCCCTGCCGGGGCGGGCCGGCCGCCAGGCTGGCGTTAAGGCGCCAGCGCCAGCGAAACTGGGCCTCAAGAGGCCGCCCGCGGCCCCCCGCCCCCGTCTACGGCCATACCACCCTGAACGCGCCCGATCTCGTCTGATCTCGGAAGCTAAGCAGGGTCGGGCCTGGTTAGTACTTGGATGGGAGACCGCCTGGGAATACCGGGTGCTGTAGGCTTTTTGCCTCCCGCTCCGCCCGCCTTCTCCTTTACTCGCCCGCGGCGGGGGCCGCCGGCTCCGCCCCCGCCGGGCCCCGCTGCAGGCCCCACCTCCTCAGGCCCCTCCCACCACGGCGCGCGCCGGCGGGGTCGCTCCCCGCCGGCCCGGCCGGCCAGGCGGCCAGAAGGCGGCCCTGGAAGGCAGCCGCACCCCAGACGCTCCCGGGGTGGCTGGCCCGGACCCAGACTCCGCCGCGGGCCCAGTTGCCGTCCTTTCGGCCCGCGAGCCCCTCGACCTGCACCTGGCCGCCCCCACCGGCGCCCAGCCCCGGCGCCGCCACCTGTGTGCCGGTGTGTCCCTCCACAGCTCCCTCCGACAAAAGCCCCCCCCCACCCCGCCCCTCTGGCGTGTCACCGCGGCCGGGTGCGGGAGCGGGATCGAGGGCAGGGGCCGCTTCCCCGGGCCTGCCGGCCACCAGGGGCGGGGTCCTGAGCTCGGCGGGGGGTGTGGGGGCAAGGGTGGCCTTGCCGGGGCTGAGGGGCCGTGGCGACTCATTGGTGGCTCCCGGTGGCTTCGGGCCAGCTGCTGTCGGGCAGGAGGGCCGGCCCGGGCTGCGGCCGGGCTGCGCCTAGGGCCGCGTGGGCGGGCAGGGCCGATGCCCAAGGGACCGCGGGCCCCGGGCCCTGAAGCCTCCGGGGCCACGTCCCTGTGAGCGACGTGCGGGATCTTGGGCGGGGCGCCAAGCGCCGAAGGGTTTGCTGGGTCACGGCCGCCCTGGGCTGGGAGGTGGTCGCCAAACCCTCCGCCGCCGCCCGATACCCGAGACCTCCGTTGCCCCTGCCTGGGCGGGCGAGGGGGCCCTGCCGGGGCGGGCCGGCCGCCAGGCTGGCGTTAAGGCGCCAGCGCCAGCGAAACTGGGCCTCAAGAGGCCGCCCGCGGCCCCCCGCCCCCGTCTACGGCCATACCACCCTGAACGCGCCCGATCTCGTCTGATCTCGGAAGCTAAGCAGGGTCGGGCCTGGTTAGTACTTGGATGGGAGACCGCCTGGGAATACCGGGTGCTGTAGGCTTTTTGCCTCCCGCTCCGCCCGCCTTCTCCTTTACTCGCCCGCGGCGGGGGCCGCCGGCTCCGCCCCCGCCGGGCCCCGCTGCAGGCCCCACCTCCTCAGGCCCCTCCCACCACGGCGCGCGCCGGCGGGGTCGCTCCCCGCCGGCCCGGCCGGCCAGGCGGCCAGAAGGCGGCCCTGGAAGGCAGGCGCACCCCAGACGCTCCCGGGGTGGCTGGCCCGGACCCAGACTCCGCCGCGGGCCCAGTTGCCGTCCTTTCGGCCCGCGAGCCCCTCGACCTGCACCTGGCCGCCCCCACCGGCGCCCAGCCCCGGCGCCGCCACCTGTGTGCCGGTGTGTCCCTCCACAGCTCCCTCCGACAAAAGCCCCCCCCCACCCCGCCCCTCTGGCGTGTCACCGCGGCCGGGTGCGGGAGCGGGATCGAGGGCAGGGGCCGCTTCCCCGGGCCTGCCGGCCACCAGGGGCGGGGTCCTGAGCTCGGCGGGGGGTGTGGGGGCAAGGGTGGCCTTGCCGGGGCTGAGGGGCCGTGGCGACTCAATGGTGGCTCCCGGTGGCTTCGGGCCAGCTGCTGTCGGGCAGGAGGGCCGGCCCGGGCTGCGGCCGGGCTGCGCCTAGGGCCGCGTGGGCGGGCAGGGCCGATGCCCAAGGGACCGCGGGCCCCGGGCCCTGAAGCCTCCGGGGCCACGTCCCTGTGAGCGACGTGCGGGATCTTGGGCGGGGCGCCAAGCGCCGAAGGGTTTGCTGGGTCACGGCCGCCCTGGGCTGGGAGGTGGTCGCCAAACCCTCCGCCGCCGCCCGATACCCGAGACCTCCGTTGCCCCTGCCTGGGCGGGCGAGGGGGCCCTGCCGGGGCGGGCCGGCCGCCAGGCTGGCGTTAAGGCGCCAGCGCCAGCGAAACTGGGCCTCAAGAGGCCGCCCGCGGCCCCCCGCCCCCGTCTACGGCCATACCACCCTGAACGCGCCCGATCTCGTCTGATCTCGGAAGCTAAGCAGGGTCGGGCCTGGTTAGTACTTGGATGGGAGACCGCCTGGGAATACCGGGTGCTGTAGGCTTTTTGCCTCCCGCTCCGCCCGCCTTCTCCTTTACTCGCCCGCGGCGGGGGCCGCCGGCTCCGCCCCCGCCGGGCCCCGCTGCAGGCCCCACCTCCTCAGGCCCCTCCCACCACGGCGCGCGCCGGCGGGGTCGCTCCCCGCCGGCCCGGCCGGCCAGGCGGCCAGAAGGCGGCCCTGGAAGGCAGCCGCACCCCAGACGCTCCCGGGGTGGCTGGCCCGGACCCAGACTCCGCCGCGGGCCCAGTTGCCGTCCTTTCGGCCCGCGAGCCCCTCGACCTGCACCTGGCCGCCCCCACCGGCGCCCAGCCCCGGCGCCGCCACCTGTGTGCCGGTGTGTCCCTCCACAGCTCCCTCCGACAAAAGCCCCCCCCCACCCCGCCCCTCTGGCGTGTCACCGCGGCCGGGTGCGGGAGCGGGATCGAGGGCAGGGGCCGCTTCCCCGGGCCTGCCGGCCACCAGGGGCGGGGTCCTGAGCTCGGCGGGGGGTGTGGGGGCAAGGGTGGCCTTGCCGGGGCTGAGGGGCCGTGGCGACTCAATGGTGGCTCCCGGTGGCTTCGGGCCAGCTGCTGTCGGGCAGGAGGGCCGGCCCGGGCTGCGGCCGGGCTGCGCCTAGGGCCGCGTGGGCGGGCAGGGCCGATGCCCAAGGGACCGCGGGCCCCGGGCCCTGAAGCCTCCGGGGCCACGTCCCTGTGAGCGACGTGCGGGATCTTGGGCGGGGCGCCAAGCGCCGAAGGGTTTGCTGGGTCACGGCCGCCCTGGGCTGGGAGGTGGTCGCCAAACCCTCCGCCGCCGCCCGATACCCGAGACCTCCGTTGCCCCTGCCTGGGCGGGCGAGGGGGCCCTGCCGGGGCGGGCCGGCCGCCAGGCTGGCGTTAAGGCGCCAGCGCCAGCGAAACTGGGCCTCAAGAGGCCGCCCGCGGCCCCCCGCCCCCGTCTACGGCCATACCACCCTGAACGCGCCCGATCTCGTCTGATCTCGGAAGCTAAGCAGGGTCGGGCCTGGTTAGTACTTGGATGGGAGACCGCCTGGGAATACCGGGTGCTGTAGGCTTTTTGCCTCCCGCTCCGCCCGCCTTCTCCTTTACTCGCCCGCGGCGGGGGGGCCGCCGGCTCCGCCCCCGCCGAGCCCCGCTGCAGGCAGTAGTCAAGGTGGGTTTACCTGCCCGAGCAGGAAGCTTGGGCGATGGCAGAAGTGGGAAGAAACTCTTGAGCACAGGTTCTTGGGATCCACGGAGCAGCGCATGCACATGCGATGGGTGCCTACACAGCTGGCTTGCTTGTCTGTGGGGAAAGGCGAGATGGGTCAGGGCCTGGGTTCCTGAGGGGCTGAGAATCAAGGCAGGGATAGAAGAAAGGGGACAGGCCCACATCCCCTGAACCCACGCCGGCGCCCACTCACCTTTGTGGAAAATACGATTGAAAAGTGCCCGCAAGAATCTCTTCAGATGCCTCCAGAGTTGAGGCAAGAAGGGGAGGGGGGAGGCCGGGAGCAGGGTGAGCCCTGAAATCCAACCCTTGTCCCGGTCACACCCCAGCAGCCCTCCCACCTCAGCCCCTTCAAGACCCCAGGGCTCCCCCAACCGCGCTGCACAGATCCTGCCCTGACCATAGTCACCATGTTGATCCCCACGTTGAGCAAGATGAAGCTGACCGGGATCAGAAGAATTGAGTATCCTTGCTCCTGGCATTTCCTGGGGATGGGGCCAGTGAACGGCTCGGCTCGGTAGTAGTTTCGCTCACCCATGGCCGTTGGTCCCAGGACTGCCTGGGCCCTCTGCCCTCCAGTTTTAACTGGGAGCCAGACTGGGTCATAATGGGGCAGGTGGTGAGGTCACAGTGAGGGAGGGGGATGAAAAGGAGGGCCCAGAGTGGCATTCCCTGGTAACCAGGGTCAGGTAAGCTGAGCCTGGACAGTCAAACAGGGCCCGGTGGCCGGCATACATCCCCTCGAGCGGTCATTCATTCGCTCACCGCCCGCTGACTCACTTGTTCAAATGACACATTGCGTCTCTTGGCCCCTCTTGAGACTAGGAAGACCTTGGCCTCAGAGGCCTGCTGAAGGCCTGGCTGGAGTCCAGAGCCTCAGCCTTCTTCATGCCCTTCACTGGGCCTGGAGCTGGACCTGCCCAGATGTGGAACCTCCCAGTTTGGAAGCAACTTCTTGTATGAGGCTCTCTGTGGACAGGGACAGCTGAGACACAGAGGAGGTGCCCAGAGACCAGGGGTTTGGAGTCTGCAGCTGCAGATGTACTTAGTGCATGGTATAGGACCAGGAGGGGCCTGCTGGCAGAACTGTGGCCACTAAACCAAAGGGACCCTCAGGCCAAGAAGGGGACACTGGCTTCTTATTGCAGGAAGCCAAGCGCAGGGACCCAGGCTGGCAGAAGGAGTGGCGCTTCCAAGCCACAGACCACCAATGTTTCCTGGACTCTGGCGCTCTTTATTCCTCTCTCCATGCCCTGCCGCCCCCTGCCCCTGCCCCCACTTGCTGCTGGTAAGTTCATTTTCCCAGTCTGGCTCCCGTGCAGAGAGGGCCTGGAGGCCGAGGTGGAAGGTAGCAGCGAGTTGGCCCGCGCTTGGCCCTCCTGCGGTTGCCGCTTCAGCACCAGACTGTCATACACCTGGTAGTTGGCATTGCCTCCCGGGTTCCGGCTGAGTGGCATGAAGGTGGGCGGGGGTGGAGGGTGCTCGGTAGCCTGGACGTCGGGCAGGAGGTGAGAGGGGCGGAGGAGCAGCGCTGAGCTGGGAGCCGGGGCCCGCTGGTCCGAGGCCTCGGCCAGTACCGTGAGGGAGGCGGAGGTGGCCACAGGGCGCCGCAAGGGCAGGATCTCAGCCCATTCGGCCGCCGGGTGCCGCACCTCGTGGGGATCGCGGGAGTAATCCAAGTGTCCCGTGGAGGGATGCAGGCTGCGGTTGGACTCGCTGTGAGCACAGCTGGGGAGGCTACGTCTCTGGGCCGGTGGGGTGTCGCGCTACCAGGCGTCGGGCCGGTAGACCCGAGGCAACAGAGCGGATGGAGGCTCAGAGCCCTCCAGACCCAGACTCCGCCATGGGCCCAGTTGCCGTCCTTTCGGCCCGCGAGCCCCTCGACCTGCACCTGGCCGCCCCCACCGGCGCCCAGCCCCGGCGCCGCCACCTGTGTGCCGGTATGTCCCTCCACAGCTCCCTCCGTCAAAAGCCCCCCCCCACCCCGCCCCTCTGGCGTGTCACCGCGGCCGGGTGCGGGAGCGGGATCGAGGGCAGGGGCCGCTTCCCCGGGCCTGCCGGCCACCAGGGGCGGGGTCCTGAGCTCGGCGGGGGGTGTGGGGGCAAGGGTGGCCTTGCCGGGGCTGAGGGGCCGTGGCGACTCAATGGTGGCTCCCGGTGGCTTCGGGCCAGCTGCTGTCGGGCAGGAGGGCCGGCCCGGGCTGCGGCCGGGCTGCGCCTAGGGCCGCGTGGGCGGGCAGGGCCGATGCCCAAGGGACCGCGGGCCCCGGGCCCTGAAGCCTCCGGGGCCACGTCCCTGTGAGCGACGTGCGGGATCTTGGGCGGGGCGCCAAGCGCCGAAGGGTTTGCTGGGTCACGGCCGCCCTGGGCTGGGAGGTGGTCGCCAAACCCTCCGCCGCCGCCCGATACCCGAGACCTCCGTTGCCCCTGCCTGGGCGGGCGAGGGGGCCCTGCCGGGGCGGGCCGGCCGCCAGGCTGGCGTTAAGGCGCCAGCGCCAGCGAAACTGGGCCTCAAGAGGCCGCCCGCGGCCCCCCGCCCCCGTCTACGGCCATACCACCCTGAACGCGCCCGATCTCGTCTGATCTCGGAAGCTAAGCAGGGTCGGGCCTGGTTAGTACTTGGATGGGAGACCGCCTGGGAATACCGGGTGCTGTAGGCTTTTTGCCTCCCGCTCCGCCCGCCTTCTCCTTTACTCGCCCGCGGCGGGGGCCGCCGGCTCCGCCCCCGCCGGGCCCCGCTGCAGGCCCCACCTCCTCAGGCCCCTCCCACCACGGCGCGCGCCGGCGGGGTCGCTCCCCGCCGGCCCGGCCGGCCAGGCGGCCAGAAGGCGGCCCTGGAAGGCAGGCGCACCCCAGACGCTCCCGGGGTGGCTGGCCCGGACCCAGACTCCGCCGCGGGCCCAGTTGCCGTCCTTTCGGCCCGCGAGCCCCTCGACCTGCACCTGGCCGCCCCCACCGGCGCCCAGCCCCGGCGCCGCCACCTGTGTGCCGGTGTGTCCCTCCACAGCTCCCTCCGACAAAAGCCCCCCCCCACCCCGCCCCTCTGGCGTGTCACCGCGGCCGGGTGCGGGAGCGGGATCGAGGGCAGGGGCCGCTTCCCCGGGCCTGCCGGCCACCAGGGGCGGGGTCCTGAGCTCGGCGGGGGGTGTGGGGGCAAGGGTGGCCTTGCCGGGGCTGAGGGGCCGTGGCGACTCAATGGTGGCTCCCGGTGGCTTCGGGCCAGCTGCTGTCGGGCAGGAGGGCCGGCCCGGGCTGCGGCCGGGCTGCGCCTAGGGCCGCGTGGGCGGGCAGGGCCGATGCCCAAGGGACCGCGGGCCCCGGGCCCTGAAGCCTCCGGGGCCACGTCCCTGTGAGCGACGTGCGGGATCTTGGGCGGGGCGCCAAGCGCCGAAGGGTTTGCTGGGTCACGGCCGCCCTGGGCTGGGAGGTGGTCGCCAAACCCTCCGCCGCCGCCCGATACCCGAGACCTCCGTTGCCCCTGCCTGGGCGGGCGAGGGGGCCCTGCCGGGGCGGGCCGGCCGCCAGGCTGGCGTTAAGGCGCCAGCGCCAGCGAAACTGGGCCTCAAGAGGCCGCCCGCGGCCCCCCGCCCCCGTCTACGGCCATACCACCCTGAACGCGCCCGATCTCGTCTGATCTCGGAAGCTAAGCAGGGTCGGGCCTGGTTAGTACTTGGATGGGAGACCGCCTGGGAATACCGGGTGCTGTAGGCTTTTTGCCTCCCGCTCCGCCCGCCTTCTCCTTTACTCGCCCGCGGCGGGGGCCGCCGGCTCCGCCCCCGCCGGGCCCCGCTGCAGGCCCCACCTCCTCAGGCCCCTCCCACCACGGCGCGCGCCGGCGGGGTCGCTCCCCGCCGGCCCGGCCGGCCAGGCGGCCAGAAGGCGGCCCTGGAAGGCAGGCGCACCCCAGACGCTCCCGGGGTGGCTGGCCCGGACCCAGACTCCGCCGCGGGCCCAGTTGCCGTCCTTTCGGCCCGCGAGCCCCTCGACCTGCACCTGGCCGCCCCCACCGGCGCCCAGCCCCGGCGCCGCCACCTGTGTGCCGGTGTGTCCCTCCACAGCTCCCTCCGACAAAAGCCCCCCCCCACCCCGCCCCTCTGGCGTGTCACCGCGGCCGGGTGCGGGAGCGGGATCGAGGGCAGGGGCCGCTTCCCCGGGCCTGCCGGCCACCAGGGGCGGGGTCCTGAGCTCGGCGGGGGGTGTGGGGGCAAGGGTGGCCTTGCCGGGGCTGAGGGGCCGTGGCGACTCAATGGTGGCTCCCGGTGGCTTCGGGCCAGCTGCTGTCGGGCAGGAGGGCCGGCCCGGGCTGCGGCCGGGCTGCGCCTAGGGCCGCGTGGGCGGGCAGGGCCGATGCCCAAGGGACCGCGGGCCCCGGGCCCTGAAGCCTCCGGGGCCACGTCCCTGTGAGCGACGTGCGGGATCTTGGGCGGGGCGCCAAGCGCCGAAGGGTTTGCTGGGTCACGGCCGCCCTGGGCTGGGAGGTGGTCGCCAAACCCTCCGCCGCCGCCCGATACCCGAGACCTCCGTTGCCCCTGCCTGGGCGGGCGAGGGGGCCCTGCCGGGGCGGGCCGGCCGCCAGGCTGGCGTTAAGGCGCCAGCGCCAGCGAAACTGGGCCTCAAGAGGCCGCCCGCGGCCCCCCGCCCCCGTCTACGGCCATACCACCCTGAACGCGCCCGATCTCGTCTGATCTCGGAAGCTAAGCAGGGTCGGGCCTGGTTAGTACTTGGATGGGAGACCGCCTGGGAATACCGGGTGCTGTAGGCTTTTTGCCTCCCGCTCCGCCCGCCTTCTCCTTTACTCGCCCGCGGCGGGGGGGCCGCCGGCTCCGCCCCCGCCGAGCCCCGCTGCAGGCAGTAGTCAAGGTGGGTTTACCTGCCCGAGCAGGAAGCTTGGGCGATGGCAGAAGTGGGAAGAAACTCTTGAGCACAGGTTCTTGGGATCCACGGAGCAGCGCATGCACATGCGATGGGTGCCTACACAGCTGGCTTGCTTGTCTGTGGGGAAAGGCGAGATGGGTCAGGGCCTGGGTTCCTGAGGGGCTGAGAATCAAGGCAGGGATAGAAGAAAGGGGACAGGCCCACATCCCCTGAACCCACGCCGGCGCCCACTCACCTTTGTGGAAAATACGATTGAAAAGTGCCCGCAAGAATCTCTTCAGATGCCTCCAGAGTTGAGGCAAGAAGGGGAGGGGGGAGGCCGGGAGCAGGGTGAGCCCTGAAATCCAACCCTTGTCCCGGTCACACCCCAGCAGCCCTCCCACCTCAGCCCCTTCAAGACCCCAGGGCTCCCCCAACCGCGCTGCACAGATCCTGCCCTGACCATAGTCACCATGTTGATCCCCACGTTGAGCAAGATGAAGCTGACCGGGATCAGAAGAATTGAGTATCCTTGCTCCTGGCATTTCCTGGGGATGGGGCCAGTGAACGGCTCGGCTCGGTAGTAGTTTCGCTCACCCATGGCCGTTGGTCCCAGGACTGCCTGGGCCCTCTGCCCTCCAGTTTTAACTGGGAGCCAGACTGGGTCATAATGGGGCAGGTGGTGAGGTCACAGTGAGGGAGGGGGATGAAAAGGAGGGCCCAGAGTGGCATTCCCTGGTAACCAGGGTCAGGTAAGCTGAGCCTGGACAGTCAAACAGGGCCCGGTGGCCAGCATACATCCCCTCGAGCGGTCATTCATTCGCTCACCGCCCGCTGACTCACTTGTTCAAATGACACACATTGCGTCTCTTGGCCCCTCTTGAGACTAGGAAGACCTTGGCCTCAGAGGCCTGCTGAAGGCCTGGCTGGAGTCCAGAGCCTCAGCCTTCTTCATGCCCTTCACTGGGCCTGGAGCTGGACCTGCCCAGATGTGGAACCTCCCAGTTTGGAAGCAACTTCTTGTATGAGGCTCTCTGTGGACAGGGACAGCTGAGACACAGAGGAGGTGCCCAGAGACCAGGGGTTTGGAGTCTGCAGCTGCAGATGTACTTAGTGCATGGTATAGGACCAGGAGGGGCCTGCTGGCAGAACTGTGGCCACTAAACCAAAGGGACCCTCAGGCCAAGAAGGGGACACTGGCTTCTTATTGCAGGAAGCCAAGCGCAGGGACCCAGGCTGGCAGAAGGAGTGGCGCTTCCAAGCCACAGACCACCAATGTTTCCTGGACTCTGGCGCTCTTTATTCCTCTCTCCATGCCCTGCCGCCCCCTGCCCCTGCCCCCACTTGCTGCTGGTAAGTTCATTTTCCCAGTCTGGCTCCCGTGCAGAGAGGGCCTGGAGGCCGAGGTGGAAGGTAGCAGCGAGTTGGCCCGCGCTTGGCCCTCCTGCGGTTGCCGCTTCAGCACCAGACTGTCATACACCTGGTAGTTGGCATTGCCTCCCGGGTTCCGGCTGAGTGGCATGAAGGTGGGCGGGGGTGGAGGGTGCTCGGTAGCCTGGACGTCGGGCAGGAGGTGAGAGGGGCGGAGGAGCAGCGCTGAGCTGGGAGCCGGGGCCCGCTGGTCCGAGGCCTCGGCCAGTACCGTGAGGGAGGCGGAGGTGGCCACAGGGCGCCGCAAGGGCAGGATCTCAGCCCATTCGGCCGCCGGGTGCCGCACCTCGTGGGGATCGCGGGAGTAATCCAAGTGTCCCGTGGAGGGATGCAGGCTGCGGTTGGACTCGCTGTGAGCACAGCTGGGGAGGCTACGTCTCTGGGCCGGTGGGGTGTCGCGCTACCAGGCGTCGGGCCGGTAGACCCGAGGCAACAGAGCGGATGGAGGCTCAGAGCCCTCCAGACCCAGACTCCGCCATGGGCCCAGTTGCCGTCCTTTCGGCCCGCGAGCCCCTCGACCTGCACCTGGCCGCCCCCACCGGCGCCCAGCCCCGGCGCCGCCACCTGTGTGCCGGTATGTCCCTCCACAGCTCCCTCCGTCAAAAGCCCCCCCCCACCCCGCCCCTCTGGCGTGTCACCGCGGCCGGGTGCGGGAGCGGGATCGAGGGCAGGGGCCGCTTCCCCGGGCCTGCCGGCCACCAGGGGCGGGGTCCTGAGCTCGGCGGGGGCTGTGGGGGCAAGGGTGGCCTTGCCGGGGCTGAGGGGCCGTGGCGACTCAATGGTGGCTCCCGGTGGCTTCGGGCCAGCTGCTGTCGGGCAGGAGGGCCGGCCCGGGCTGCGGCCGGGCTGCGCCTAGGGCCGCGTGGGCGGGCAGGGCCGATGCCCAAGGGACCGCGGGCCCCGGGCCCTGAAGCCTCCGGGGCCACGTCCCTGTGAGCGACGTGCGGGATCTTGGGCGGGGCGCCAAGCGCCGAAGGGTTTGCTGGGTCACGGCCGCCCTGGGCTGGGAGGTGGTCGCCAAACCCTCCGCCGCCGCCCGATACCCGAGACCTCCGTTGCCCCTGCCTGGGCGGGCGAGGGGGCCCTGCCGGGGCGGGCCGGCCGCCAGGCTGGCGTTAAGGCGCCAGCGCCAGCGAAACTGGGCCTCAAGAGGCCGCCCGCGGCCCCCCGCCCCCGTCTACGGCCATACCACCCTGAACGCGCCCGATCTCGTCTGATCTCGGAAGCTAAGCAGGGTCGGGCCTGGTTAGTACTTGGATGGGAGACCGCCTGGGAATACCGGGTGCTGTAGGCTTTTTGCCTCCCGCTCCGCCCGCCTTCTCCTTTACTCGCCCGCGGCGGGGGCCGCCGGCTCCGCCCCCGCCGGGCCCCGCTGCAGGCCCCACCTCCTCAGGCCCCTCCCACCACGGCGCGCGCCGGCGGGGTCGCTCCCCGCCGGCCCGGCCGGCCAGGCGGCCAGAAGGCGGCCCTGGAAGGCAGGCGCACCCCAGACGCTCCCGGGGTGGCTGGCCCGGACCCAGACTCCGCCGCGGGCCCAGTTGCCGTCCTTTCGGCCCGCGAGCCCCTCGACCTGCACCTGGCCGCCCCCACCGGCGCCCAGCCCCGGCGCCGCCACCTGTGTGCCGGTGTGTCCCTCCACAGCTCCCTCCGACAAAAGCCCCCCCCCACCCCGCCCCTCTGGCGTGTCACCGCGGCCGGGTGCGGGAGCGGGATCGAGGGCAGGGGCCGCTTCCCCGGGCCTGCCGGCCACCAGGGGCGGGGTCCTGAGCTCGGCGGGGGGTGTGGGGGCAAGGGTGGCCTTGCCGGGGCTGAGGGGCCGTGGCGACTCAATGGTGGCTCCCGGTGGCTTCGGGCCAGCTGCTGTCGGGCAGGAGGGCCGGCCCGGGCTGCGGCCGGGCTGCGCCTAGGGCCGCGTGGGCGGGCAGGGCCGATGCCCAAGGGACCGCGGGCCCCGGGCCCTGAAGCCTCCGGGGCCACGTCCCTGTGAGCGACGTGCGGGATCTTGGGCGGGGCGCCAAGCGCCGAAGGGTTTGCTGGGTCACGGCCGCCCTGGGCTGGGAGGTGGTCGCCAAACCCTCCGCCGCCGCCCGATACCCGAGACCTCCGTTGCCCCTGCCTGGGCGGGCGAGGGGGCCCTGCCGGGGCGGGCCGGCCGCCAGGCTGGCGTTAAGGCGCCAGCGCCAGCGAAACTGGGCCTCAAGAGGCCGCCCGCGGCCCCCCGCCCCCGTCTACGGCCATACCACCCTGAACGCGCCCGATCTCGTCTGATCTCGGAAGCTAAGCAGGGTCGGGCCTGGTTAGTACTTGGATGGGAGACCGCCTGGGAATACCGGGTGCTGTAGGCTTTTTGCCTCCCGCTCCGCCCGCCTTCTCCTTTACTCGCCCGCGGCGGGGGGGCCGCCGGCTCCGCCCCCGCCGAGCCCCGCTGCAGGCAGTAGTCAAGGTGGGTTTACCTGCCCGAGCAGGAAGCTTGGGCGATGGCAGAAGTGGGAAGAAACTCTTGAGCACAGGTTCTTGGGATCCACGGAGCAGCGCATGCACATGCGATGGGTGCCTACACAGCTGGCTTGCTTGTCTGTGGGGAAAGGCGAGATGGGTCAGGGCCTGGGTTCCTGAGGGGCTGAGAATCAAGGCAGGGATAGAAGAAAGGGGACAGGCCCACATCCCCTGAACCCACGCCGGCGCCCACTCACCTTTGTGGAAAATACGATTGAAAAGTGCCCGCAAGAATCTCTTCAGATGCCTCCAGAGTTGAGGCAAGAAGGGGAGGGGGGAGGCCGGGAGCAGGGTGAGCCCTGAAATCCAACCCTTGTCCCGGTCACACCCCAGCAGCCCTCCCACCTCAGCCCCTTCAAGACCCCAGGGCTCCCCCAACCGCGCTGCACAGATCCTGCCCTGACCATAGTCACCATGTTGATCCCCACGTTGAGCAAGATGAAGCTGACCGGGATCAGAAGAATTGAGTATCCTTGCTCCTGGCATTTCCTGGGGATGGGGCCAGTGAACGGCTCGGCTCGGTAGTAGTTTCGCTCACCCATGGCCGTTGGTCCCAGGACTGCCTGGGCCCTCTGCCCTCCAGTTTTAACTGGGAGCCAGACTGGGTCATAATGGGGCAGGTGGTGAGGTCACAGTGAGGGAGGGGGATGAAAAGGAGGGCCCAGAGTGGCATTCCCTGGTAACCAGGGTCAGGTAAGCTGAGCCTGGACAGTCAAACAGGGCCCGGTGGCCGGCATACATCCCCTCGAGCGGTCATTCATTCGCTCACCGCCCGCTGACTCACTTGTTCAAATGACACATTGCGTCTCTTGGCCCCTCTTGAGACTAGGAAGACCTTGGCCTCAGAGGCCTGCTGAAGGCCTGGCTGGAGTCCAGAGCCTCAGCCTTCTTCATGCCCTTCACTGGGCCTGGAGCTGGACCTGCCCAGATGTGGAACCTCCCAGTTTGGAAGCAACTTCTTGTATGAGGCTCTCTGTGGACAGGGACAGCTGAGACACAGAGGAGGTGCCCAGAGACCAGGGGTTTGGAGTCTGCAGCTGCAGATGTACTTAGTGCATGGTATAGGACCAGGAGGGGCCTGCTGGCAGAACTGTGGCCACTAAACCAAAGGGACCCTCAGGCCAAGAAGGGGACACTGGCTTCTTATTGCAGGAAGCCAAGCGCAGGGACCCAGGCTGGCAGAAGGAGTGGCGCTTCCAAGCCACAGACCACCAATGTTTCCTGGACTCTGGCGCTCTTTATTCCTCTCTCCATGCCCTGCCGCCCCCTGCCCCTGCCCCCACTTGCTGCTGGTAAGTTCATTTTCCCAGTCTGGCTCCCGTGCAGAGAGGGCCTGGAGGCCGAGGTGGAAGGTAGCAGCGAGTTGGCCCGCGCTTGGCCCTCCTGCGGTTGCCGCTTCAGCACCAGACTGTCATACACCTGGTAGTTGGCATTGCCTCCCGGGTTCCGGCTGAGTGGCATGAAGGTGGGCGGGGGTGGAGGGTGCTCGGTAGCCTGGACGTCGGGCAGGAGGTGAGAGGGGCGGAGGAGCAGCGCTGAGCTGGGAGCCGGGGCCCGCTGGTCCGAGGCCTCGGCCAGTACCGTGAGGGAGGCGGAGGTGGCCACAGGGCGCCGCAAGGGCAGGATCTCAGCCCATTCGGCCGCCGGGTGCCGCACCTCGTGGGGATCGCGGGAGTAATCCAAGTGTCCCGTGGAGGGATGCAGGCTGCGGTTGGACTCGCTGTGAGCACAGCTGGGGAGGCTACGTCTCTGGGCCGGTGGGGTGTCGCGCTACCAGGCGTCGGGCCGGTAGACCCGAGGCAACAGAGCGGATGGAGGCTCAGAGCCCTCCAGACCCAGACTCCGCCATGGGCCCAGTTGCCGTCCTTTCGGCCCGCGAGCCCCTCGACCTGCACCTGGCCGCCCCCACCGGCGCCCAGCCCCGGCGCCGCCACCTGTGTGCCGGTATGTCCCTCCACAGCTCCCTCCGTCAAAAGCCCCCCCCCACCCCGCCCCTCTGGCGTGTCACCGCGGCCGGGTGCGGGAGCGGGATCGAGGGCAGGGGCCGCTTCCCCGGGCCTGCCGGCCACCAGGGGCGGGGTCCTGAGCTCGGCGGGGGGTGTGGGGGCAAGGGTGGCCTTGCCGGGGCTGAGGGGCCGTGGCGACTCAATGGTGGCTCCCGGTGGCTTCGGGCCAGCTGCTGTCGGGCAGGAGGGCCGGCCCGGGCTGCGGCCGGGCTGCGCCTAGGGCCGCGTGGGCGGGCAGGGCCGATGCCCAAGGGACCGCGGGCCCCGGGCCCTGAAGCCTCCGGGGCCACGTCCCTGTGAGCGACGTGCGGGATCTTGGGCGGGGCGCCAAGCGCCGAAGGGTTTGCTGGGTCACGGCCGCCCTGGGCTGGGAGGTGGTCGCCAAACCCTCCGCCGCCGCCCGATACCCGAGACCTCCGTTGCCCCTGCCTGGGCGGGCGAGGGGGCCCTGCCGGGGCGGGCCGGCCGCCAGGCTGGCGTTAAGGCGCCAGCGCCAGCGAAACTGGGCCTCAAGAGGCCGCCCGCGGCCCCCCGCCCCCGTCTACGGCCATACCACCCTGAACGCGCCCGATCTCGTCTGATCTCGGAAGCTAAGCAGGGTCGGGCCTGGTTAGTACTTGGATGGGAGACCGCCTGGGAATACCGGGTGCTGTAGGCTTTTTGCCTCCCGCTCCGCCCGCCTTCTCCTTTACTCGCCCGCGGCGGGGGCCGCCGGCTCCGCCCCCGCCGGGCCCCGCTGCAGGCCCCACCTCCTCAGGCCCCTCCCACCACGGCGCGCGCCGGCGGGGTCGCTCCCCGCCGGCCCGGCCGGCCAGGCGGCCAGAAGGCGGCCCTGGAAGGCAGGCGCACCCCAGACGCTCCCGGGGTGGCTGGCCCGGACCCAGACTCCGCCGCGGGCCCAGTTGCCGTCCTTTCGGCCCGCGAGCCCCTCGACCTGCACCTGGCCGCCCCCACCGGCGCCCAGCCCCGGCGCCGCCACCTGTGTGCCGGTGTGTCCCTCCACAGCTCCCTCCGACAAAAGCCCCCCCCCACCCCGCCCCTCTGGCGTGTCACCGCGGCCGGGTGCGGGAGCGGGATCGAGGGCAGGGGCCGCTTCCCCGGGCCTGCCGGCCACCAGGGGCGGGGTCCTGAGCTCGGCGGGGGGTGTGGGGGCAAGGGTGGCCTTGCCGGGGCTGAGGGGCCGTGGCGACTCAATGGTGGCTCCCGGTGGCTTCGGGCCAGCTGCTGTCGGGCAGGAGGGCCGGCCCGGGCTGCGGCCGGGCTGCGCCTAGGGCCGCGTGGGCGGGCAGGGCCGATGCCCAAGGGACCGCGGGCCCCGGGCCCTGAAGCCTCCGGGGCCACGTCCCTGTGAGCGACGTGCGGGATCTTGGGCGGGGCGCCAAGCGCCGAAGGGTTTGCTGGGTCACGGCCGCCCTGGGCTGGGAGGTGGTCGCCAAACCCTCCGCCGCCGCCCGATACCCGAGACCTCCGTTGCCCCTGCCTGGGCGGGCGAGGGGGCCCTGCCGGGGCGGGCCGGCCGCCAGGCTGGCGTTAAGGCGCCAGCGCCAGCGAAACTGGGCCTCAAGAGGCCGCCCGCGGCCCCCCGCCCCCGTCTACGGCCATACCACCCTGAACGCGCCCGATCTCGTCTGATCTCGGAAGCTAAGCAGGGTCGGGCCTGGTTAGTACTTGGATGGGAGACCGCCTGGGAATACCGGGTGCTGTAGGCTTTTTGCCTCCCGCTCCGCCCGCCTTCTCCTTTACTCGCCCGCGGCGGGGGGGCCGCCGGCTCCGCCCCCGCCGAGCCCCGCTGCAGGCAGTAGTCAAGGTGGGTTTACCTGCCCGAGCAGGAAGCTTGGGCGATGGCAGAAGTGGGAAGAAACTCTTGAGCACAGGTTCTTGGGATCCACGGAGCAGCGCATGCACATGCGATGGGTGCCTACACAGCTGGCTTGCTTGTCTGTGGGGAAAGGCGAGATGGGTCAGGGCCTGGGTTCCTGAGGGGCTGAGAATCAAGGCAGGGATAGAAGAAAGGGGACAGGCCCACATCCCCTGAACCCACGCCGGCGCCCACTCACCTTTGTGGAAAATACGATTGAAAAGTGCCCGCAAGAATCTCTTCAGATGCCTCCAGAGTTGAGGCAAGAAGGGGAGGGGGGAGGCCGGGAGCAGGGTGAGCCCTGAAATCCAACCCTTGTCCCGGTCACACCCCAGCAGCCCTCCCACCTCAGCCCCTTCAAGACCCCAGGGCTCCCCCAACCGCGCTGCACAGATCCTGCCCTGACCATAGTCACCATGTTGATCCCCACGTTGAGCAAGATGAAGCTGACCGGGATCAGAAGAATTGAGTATCCTTGCTCCTGGCATTTCCTGGGGATGGGGCCAGTGAACGGCTCGGCTCGGTAGTAGTTTCGCTCACCCATGGCCGTTGGTCCCAGGACTGCCTGGGCCCTCTGCCCTCCAGTTTTAACTGGGAGCCAGACTGGGTCATAATGGGGCAGGTGGTGAGGTCACAGTGAGGGAGGGGGATGAAAAGGAGGGCCCAGAGTGGCATTCCCTGGTAACCAGGGTCAGGTAAGCTGAGCCTGGACAGTCAAACAGGGCCCGGTGGCCGGCATACATCCCCTCGAGCGGTCATTCATTCGCTCACCGCCCGCTGACTCACTTGTTCAAATGACACATTGCGTCTCTTGGCCCCTCTTGAGACTAGGAAGACCTTGGCCTCAGAGGCCTGCTGAAGGCCTGGCTGGAGTCCAGAGCCTCAGCCTTCTTCATGCCCTTCACTGGGCCTGGAGCTGGACCTGCCCAGATGTGGAACCTCCCAGTTTGGAAGCAACTTCTTGTATGAGGCTCTCTGTGGACAGGGACAGCTGAGACACAGAGGAGGTGCCCAGAGACCAGGGGTTTGGAGTCTGCAGCTGCAGATGTACTTAGTGCATGGTATAGGACCAGGAGGGGCCTGCTGGCAGAACTGTGGCCACTAAACCAAAGGGACCCTCAGGCCAAGAAGGGGACACTGGCTTCTTATTGCAGGAAGCCAAGCGCAGGGACCCAGGCTGGCAGAAGGAGTGGCGCTTCCAAGCCACAGACCACCAATGTTTCCTGGACTCTGGCGCTCTTTATTCCTCTCTCCATGCCCTGCCGCCCCCTGCCCCTGCCCCCACTTGCTGCTGGTAAGTTCATTTTCCCAGTCTGGCTCCCGTGCAGAGAGGGCCTGGAGGCCGAGGTGGAAGGTAGCAGCGAGTTGGCCCGCGCTTGGCCCTCCTGCGGTTGCCGCTTCAGCACCAGACTGTCATACACCTGGTAGTTGGCATTGCCTCCCGGGTTCCGGCTGAGTGGCATGAAGGTGGGCGGGGGTGGAGGGTGCTCGGTAGCCTGGACGTCGGGCAGGAGGTGAGAGGGGCGGAGGAGCAGCGCTGAGCTGGGAGCCGGGGCCCGCTGGTCCGAGGCCTCGGCCAGTACCGTGAGGGAGGCGGAGGTGGCCACAGGGCGCCGCAAGGGCAGGATCTCAGCCCATTCGGCCGCCGGGTGCCGCACCTCGTGGGGATCGTGGGAGTAATCCAAGTGTCCCGTGGAGGGATGCAGGCTGCGGTTGGACTCGCTGTGAGCACAGCTGGGGAGGCTACGTCTCTGGGCCGGTGGGGTGTCGCGCTACCAGGCGTCGGGCCGGTAGACCCGAGGCAACAGAGCGGATGGAGGCTCAGAGCCCTCCAGACCCAGACTCCGCCATGGGCCCAGTTGCCGTCCTTTCGGCCCGCGAGCCCCTCGACCTGCACCTGGCCGCCCCCACCGGCGCCCAGCCCCGGCGCCGCCACCTGTGTGCCGGTATGTCCCTCCACAGCTCCCTCCGTCAAAAGCCCCCCCCCACCCCGCCCCTCTGGCGTGTCACCGCGGCCGGGTGCGGGAGCGGGATCGAGGGCAGGGGCCGCTTCCCCGGGCCTGCCGGCCACCAGGGGCGGGGTCCTGAGCTCGGCGGGGGGTGTGGGGGCAAGGGTGGCCTTGCCGGGGCTGAGGGGCCGTGGCGACTCAATGGTGGCTCCCGGTGGCTTCGGGCCAGCTGCTGTCGGGCAGGAGGGCCGGCCCGGGCTGCGGCCGGGCTGCGCCTAGGGCCGCGTGGGCGGGCAGGGCCGATGCCCAAGGGACCGCGGGCCCCGGGCCCTGAAGCCTCCGGGGCCACGTCCCTGTGAGCGACGTGCGGGATCTTGGGCGGGGCGCCAAGCGCCGAAGGGTTTGCTGGGTCACGGCCGCCCTGGGCTGGGAGGTGGTCGCCAAACCCTCCGCCGCCGCCCGATACCCGAGACCTCCGTTGCCCCTGCCTGGGCGGGCGAGGGGGCCCTGCCGGGGCGGGCCGGCCGCCAGGCTGGCGTTAAGGCGCCAGCGCCAGCGAAACTGGGCCTCAAGAGGCCGCCCGCGGCCCCCCGCCCCCGTCTACGGCCATACCACCCTGAACGCGCCCGATCTCGTCTGATCTCGGAAGCTAAGCAGGGTCGGGCCTGGTTAGTACTTGGATGGGAGACCGCCTGGGAATACCGGGTGCTGTAGGCTTTTTGCCTCCCGCTCCGCCCGCCTTCTCCTTTACTCGCCCGCGGCGGGGGCCGCCGGCTCCGCCCCCGCCGGGCCCCGCTGCAGGCCCCACCTCCTCAGGCCCCTCCCACCACGGCGCGCGCCGGCGGGGTCGCTCCCCGCCGGCCCGGCCGGCCAGGCGGCCAGAAGGCGGCCCTGGAAGGCAGCCGCACCCCAGACGCTCCCGGGGTGGCTGGCCCGGACCCAGACTCCGCCGCGGGCCCAGTTGCCGTCCTTTCGGCCCGCGAGCCCCTCGACCTGCACCTGGCCGCCCCCACCGGCGCCCAACCCCGGCGCCGCCACCTGTGTGCCGGTGTGTCCCTCCACAGCTCCCTCCGACAAAAGCCCCCCCCCACCCCGCCCCTCTGGCGTGTCACCGCGGCCGGGTGCGGGAGCGGGATCGAGGGCAGGGGCCGCTTCCCCGGGCCTGCCGGCCACCAGGGGCGGGGTCCTGAGCTCGGCGGGGGGTGTGGGGGCAAGGGTGGCCTTGCCGGGGCTGAGGGGCCGTGGCGACTCAATGGTGGCTCCCGGTGGCTTCGGGCCAGCTGCTGTCGGGCAGGAGGGCCGGCCCGGGCTGCGGCCGGGCTGCGCCTAGGGCCGCGTGGGCGGGCAGGGCCGATGCCCAAGGGACCGCGGGCCCCGGGCCCTGAAGCCTCCGGGGCCACGTCCCTGTGAGCGACGTGCGGGATCTTGGGCGGGGCGCCAAGCGCCGAAGGGTTTGCTGGGTCACGGCCGCCCTGGGCTGGGAGGTGGTCGCCAAACCCTCCGCCGCCGCCCGATACCCGAGACCTCCGTTGCCCCTGCCTGGGCGGGCGAGGGGGCCCTGCCGGGGCGGGCCGGCCGCCAGGCTGGCGTTAAGGCGCCAGCGCCAGCGAAACTGGGCCTCAAGAGGCCGCCCGCGGCCCCCCGCCCCCGTCTACGGCCATACCACCCTGAACGCGCCCGATCTCGTCTGATCTCGGAAGCTAAGCAGGGTCGGGCCTGGTTAGTACTTGGATGGGAGACCGCCTGGGAATACCGGGTGCTGTAGGCTTTTTGCCTCCTGCTCCGCCCGCCTTCTCCTTTACTCGCCCGCGGCGGGGGCCGCCGGCTCCGCCCCCGCCGGGCCCCGCTGCAGGCCCCACCTCCTCAGGCCCCTCCCACCACGGCGCGCGCCGGCGGGGTCGCTCCCCGCCGGCCCGGCCGGCCAGGCGGCCAGAAGGCGGCCCTGGAAGGCAGGCGCACCCCAGACGCTCCCGGGGTGGCTGGCCCGGACCCAGACTCCGCCGCGGGCCCAGTTGCCGTCCTTTCGGCCCGCGAGCCCCTCGACCTGCACCTGGCCGCCCCCACCGGCGCCCAACCCCGGCGCCGCCACCTGTGTGCCGGTGTGTCCCTCCACAGCTCCCTCCGACAAAAGCCCCCCCCCACCCCGCCCCTCTGGCGTGTCACCGCGGCCGGGTGCGGGAGCGGGATCGAGGGCAGGGGCCGCTTCCCCGGGCCTGCCGGCCACCAGGGGCGGGGTCCTGAGCTCGGCGGGGGGTGTGGGGGCAAGGGTGGCCTTGCCGGGGCTGAGGGGCCGTGGCGACTCAATGGTGGCTCCCGGTGGCTTCGGGCCAGCTGCTGTCGGGCAGGAGGGCCGGCCCGGGCTGCGGCCGGGCTGCGCCTAGGGCCGCGTGGGCGGGCAGGGCCGATGCCCAAGGGACCGCGGGCCCCGGGCCCTGAAGCCTCCGGGGCCACGTCCCTGTGAGCGACGTGCGGGATCTTGGGCGGGGCGCCAAGCGCCGAAGGGTTTGCTGGGTCACGGCCGCCCTGGGCTGGGAGGTGGTCGCCAAACCCTCCGCCGCCGCCCGATACCCGAGACCTCCGTTGCCCCTGCCTGGGCGGGCGAGGGGGCCCTGCCGGGGCGGGCCGGCCGCCAGGCTGGCGTTAAGGCGCCAGCGCCAGCGAAACTGGGCCTCAAGAGGCCGCCCGCGGCCCCCCGCCCCCGTCTACGGCCATACCACCCTGAACGCGCCCGATCTCGTCTGATCTCGGAAGCTAAGCAGGGTCGGGCCTGGTTAGTACTTGGATGGGAGACCGCCTGGGAATACCGGGTGCTGTAGGCTTTTTGCCTCCCGCTCCGCCCGCCTTCTCCTTTACTCGCCCGCGGCGGGGGCCGCCGGCTCCGCCCCCGCCGGGCCCCGCTGCAGGCCCCACCTCCTCAGGCCCCTCCCACCACGGCGCGCGCCGGCGGGGTCGCTCCCCGCCGGCCCGGCCGGCCAGGCGGCCAGAAGGCGGCCCTGGAAGGCAGGCGCACCCCAGACGCTCCCGGGGTGGCTGGCCCGGACCCAGACTACGCCGCGGGCCCAGTTGCCGTCCTTTCGGCCCGCGAGCCCCTCGACCTGCACCTGGCCGCCCCCACCGGCGCCCAGCCCCGGCGCCGCCACCTGTGTGCCGGTGTGTCCCTCCACAGCTCCCTCCGACAAAAGCCCCCCCCCACCCCGCCCCTCTGGCGTGTCACCGCGGCCGGGTGCGGGAGCGGGATCGAGGGCAGGGGCCGCTTCCCCGGGCCTGCCGGCCACCAGGGGCGGGGTCCTGAGCTCGGCGGGGGGTGTGGGGGCAAGGGTGGCCTTGCCGGGGCTGAGGGGCCGTGGCGACTCAATGGTGGCTCCCGGTGGCTTCGGGCCAGCTGCTGTCGGGCAGGAGGGCCGGCCCGGGCTGCGGCCGGGCTGCGCCTAGGGCCGCGTGGGCGGGCAGGGCCGATGCCCAAGGGACCGCGGGCCCCGGGCCCTGAAGCCTCCGGGGCCACGTCCCTGTGAGCGACGTGCGGGATCTTGGGCGGGGCGCCAAGCGCCGAAGGGTTTGCTGGGTCACGGCCGCCCTGGGCTGGGAGGTGGTCGCCAAACCCTCCGCCGCCGCCCGATACCCGAGACCTCCGTTGCCCCTGCCTGGGCGGGCGAGGGGGCCCTGCCGGGGCGGGCCGGCCGCCAGGCTGGCGTTAAGGCGCCAGCGCCAGCGAAACTGGGCCTCAAGAGGCCGCCCGCGGCCCCCCGCCCCCGTCTACGGCCATACCACCCTGAACGCGCCCGATCTCGTCTGATCTCGGAAGCTAAGCAGGGTCGGGCCTGGTTAGTACTTGGATGGGAGACCGCCTGGGAATACCGGGTGCTGTAGGCTTTTTGCCTCCCGCTCCGCCCGCCTTCTCCTTTACTCGCCCGCGGCGGGGGCCGCCGGCTCCGCCCCCGCCGGGCCCCGCTGCAGGCCCCACCTCCTCAGGCCCCTCCCACCACGGCGCGCGCCGGCGGGGTCGCTCCCCGCCGGCCCGGCCGGCCAGGCGGCCAGAAGGCGGCCCTGGAAGGCAGGCGCACCCCAGACGCTCCCGGGGTGGCTGGCCCGGACCCAGACTCCGCCGCGGGCCCAGTTGCCGTCCTTTCGGCCCGCGAGCCCCTCGACCTGCACCTGGCCGCCCCCACCGGCGCCCAGCCCCGGCGCCGCCACCTGTGTGCCGGTGTGTCCCTCCACAGCTCCCTCCGACAAAAGCCCCCCCCCACCCCGCCCCTCTGGCGTGTCACCGCGGCCGGGTGCGGGAGCGGGATCGAGGGCAGGGGCCGCTTCCCCGGGCCTGCCGGCCACCAGGGGCGGGGTCCTGAGCTCGGCGGGGGGTGTGGGGGCAAGGGTGGCCTTGCCGGGGCTGAGGGGCCGTGGCGACTCAATGGTGGCTCCCGGTGGCTTCGGGCCAGCTGCTGTCGGGCAGGAGGGCCGGCCCGGGCTGCGGCCGGGCTGCGCCTAGGGCCGCGTGGGCGGGCAGGGCCGATGCCCAAGGGACCGCGGGCCCCGGGCCCTGAAGCCTCCGGGGCCACGTCCCTGTGAGCGACGTGCGGGATCTTGGGCGGGGCGCCAAGCGCCGAAGGGTTTGCTGGGTCACGGCCGCCCTGGGCTGGGAGGTGGTCGCCAAACCCTCCGCCGCCGCCCGATACCCGAGACCTCCGTTGCCCCTGCCTGGGCGGGCGAGGGGGCCCTGCCGGGGCGGGCCGGCCGCCAGGCTGGCGTTAAGGCGCCAGCGCCAGCGAAACTGGGCCTCAAGAGGCCGCCCGCGGCCCCCCGCCCCCGTCTACGGCCATACCACCCTGAACGCGCCCGATCTCGTCTGATCTCGGAAGCTAAGCAGGGTCGGGCCTGGTTAGTACTTGGATGGGAGACCGCCTGGGAATACCGGGTGCTGTAGGCTTTTTGCCTCCCGCTCCGCCCGCCTTCTCCTTTACTCGCCCGCGGCGGGGGCCGCCGGCTCCGCCCCCGCCGGGCCCCGCTGCAGGCCCCACCTCCTCAGGCCCCTCCCACCACGGCGCGCGCCGGCGGGGTCGCTCCCCGCCGGCCCGGCCGGCCAGGCGGCCAGAAGGCGGCCCTGGAAGGCAGGCGCACCCCAGACGCTCCCGGGGTGGCTGGCCCGGACCCAGACTCCGCCGCGGGCCCAGTTGCCGTCCTTTCGGCCCGCGAGCCCCTCGACCTGCACCTGGCCGCCCCCACCGGCGCCCAGCCCCGGCGCCGCCACCTGTGTGCCGGTGTGTCCCTCCACAGCTCCCTCCGACAAAAGCCCCCCCCCACCCCGCCCCTCTGGCGTGTCACCGCGGCCGGGTGCGGGAGCGGGATCGAGGGCAGGGGCCGCTTCCCCGGGCCTGCCGGCCACCAGGGGCGGGGTCCTGAGCTCGGCGGGGGGTGTGGGGGCAAGGGTGGCCTTGCCGGGGCTGAGGGGCCGTGGCGACTCAATGGTGGCTCCCGGTGGCTTCGGGCCAGCTGCTGTCGGGCAGGAGGGCCGGCCCGGGCTGCGGCCGGGCTGCGCCTAGGGCCGCGTGGGCGGGCAGGGCCGATGCCCAAGGGACCGCGGGCCCCGGGCCCTGAAGCCTCCGGGGCCACGTCCCTGTGAGCGACGTGCGGGATCTTGGGCGGGGCGCCAAGCGCCGAAGGGTTTGCTGGGTCACGGCCGCCCTGGGCTGGGAGGTGGTCGCCAAACCCTCCGCCGCCGCCCGATACCCGAGACCTCCGTTGCCCCTGCCTGGGCGGGCGAGGGGGCCCTGCCGGGGCGGGCCGGCCGCCAGGCTGGCGTTAAGGCGCCAGCGCCAGCGAAACTGGGCCTCAAGAGGCCGCCCGCGGCCCCCCGCCCCCGTCTACGGCCATACCACCCTGAACGCGCCCGATCTCGTCTGATCTCGGAAGCTAAGCAGGGTCGGGCCTGGTTAGTACTTGGATGGGAGACCGCCTGGGAATACCGGGTGCTGTAGGCTTTTTGCCTCCCGCTCCGCCCGCCTTCTCCTTTACTCGCCCGCGGCGGGGGCCGCCGGCTCCGCCCCCGCCGGGCCCCGCTGCAGGCCCCACCTCCTCAGGCCCCTCCCACCACGGCGCGCGCCGGCGGGGTCGCTCCCCGCCGGCCCGGCCGGCCAGGCGGCCAGAAGGCGGCCCTGGAAGGCAGGCGCACCCCAGACGCTCCCGGGGTGGCTGGCCCGGACCCAGACTCCGCCGCGGGCCCAGTTGCCGTCCTTTCGGCCCGCGAGCCCCTCGACCTGCACCTGGCCGCCCCCACCGGCGCCCAGCCCCGGCGCCGCCACCTGTGTGCCGGTGTGTCCCTCCACAGCTCCCTCCGACAAAAGCCCCCCCCCACCCCGCCCCTCTGGCGTGTCACCGCGGCCGGGTGCGGGAGCGGGATCGAGGGCAGGGGCCGCTTCCCCGGGCCTGCCGGCCACCAGGGGCGGGGTCCTGAGCTCGGCGGGGGGTGTGGGGGCAAGGGTGGCCTTGCCGGGGCTGAGGGGCCGTGGCGACTCAATGGTGGCTCCCGGTGGCTTCGGGCCAGCTGCTGTCGGGCAGGAGGGCCGGCCCGGGCTGCGGCCGGGCTGCGCCTAGGGCCGCGTGGGCGGGCAGGGCCGATGCCCAAGGGACCGCGGGCCCCGGGCCCTGAAGCCTCCGGGGCCACGTCCCTGTGAGCGACGTGCGGGATCTTGGGCGGGGCGCCAAGCGCCGAAGGGTTTGCTGGGTCACGGCCGCCCTGGGCTGGGAGGTGGTCGCCAAACCCTCCGCCGCCGCCCGATACCCGAGACCTCCGTTGCCCCTGCCTGGGCGGGCGAGGGGGCCCTGCCGGGGCGGGCCGGCCGCCAGGCTGGCGTTAAGGCGCCAGCGCCAGCGAAACTGGGCCTCAAGAGGCCGCCCGCGGCCCCCCGCCCCCGTCTACGGCCATACCACCCTGAACGCGCCCGATCTCGTCTGATCTCGGAAGCTAAGCAGGGTCGGGCCTGGTTAGTACTTGGATGGGAGACCGCCTGGGAATACCGGGTGCTGTAGGCTTTTTGCCTCCCGCTCCGCCCGCCTTCTCCTTTACTCGCCCGCGGCGGGGGCCGCCGGCTCCGCCCCCGCCGGGCCCCGCTGCAGGCCCCACCTCCTCAGGCCCCTCCCACCACGGCGCGCGCCGGCGGGGTCGCTCCCCGCCGGCCCGGCCGGCCAGGCGGCCAGAAGGCGGCCCTGGAAGGCAGGCGCACCCCAGACGCTCCCGGGGTGGCTGGCCCGGACCCAGACTCCGCCGCGGGCCCAGTTGCCGTCCTTTCGGCCCGCGAGCCCCTCGACCTGCACCTGGCCGCCCCCACCGGCGCCCAGCCCCGGCGCCGCCACCTGTGTGCCGGTGTGTCCCTCCACAGCTCCCTCTGACAAAAGCCCCCCCCCACCCCGCCCCTCTGGCGTGTCACCGCGGCCGGGTGCGGGAGCGGGATCGAGGGCAGGGGCCGCTTCCCCGGGCCTGCCGGCCACCAGGGGCGGGGTCCTGAGCTCGGCGGGGGGTGTGGGGGCAAGGGTGGCCTTGCCGGGGCTGAGGGGCCGTGGCGACTCAATGGTGGCTCCCGGTGGCTTCGGGCCAGCTGCTGTCGGGCAGGAGGGCCGGCCCGGGCTGCGGCCGGGCTGCGCCTAGGGCCGCGTGGGCGGGCAGGGCCGATGCCCAAGGGACCGCGGGCCCCGGGCCCTGAAGCCTCCGGGGCCACGTCCCTGTGAGCGACGTGCGGGATCTTGGGCGGGGCGCCAAGCGCCGAAGGGTTTGCTGGGTCACGGCCGCCCTGGGCTGGGAGGTGGTCGCCAAACCCTCCGCCGCCGCCCGATACCCGAGACCTCCGTTGCCCCTGCCTGGGCGGGCGAGGGGGCCCTGCCGGGGCGGGCCGGCCGCCAGGCTGGCGTTAAGGCGCCAGCGCCAGCGAAACTGGGCCTCAAGAGGCCGCCCGCGGCCCCCCGCCCCCGTCTACGGCCATACCACCCTGAACGCGCCCGATCTCGTCTGATCTCGGAAGCTAAGCAGGGTCGGGCCTGGTTAGTACTTGGATGGGAGACCGCCTGGGAATACCGGGTGCTGTAGGCTTTTTGCCTCCCGCTCCGCCCGCCTTCTCCTTTACTCGCCCGCGGCGGGGGCCGCCGGCTCCGCCCCCGCCGGGCCCCGCTGCAGGCCCCACCTCCTCAGGCCCCTCCCACCACGGCGCGCGCCGGCGGGGTCGCTCCCCGCCGGCCCGGCCGGCCAGGCGGCCAGAAGGCGGCCCTGGAAGGCAGGCGCACCCCAGACGCTCCCGGGGTGGCTGGCCCGGACCCAGACTCCGCCGCGGGCCCAGTTGCCGTCCTTTCGGCCCGCGAGCCCCTCGACCTGCACCTGGCCGCCCCCACCGGCGCCCAGCCCCGGCGCCGCCACCTGTGTGCCGGTGTGTCCCTCCACAGCTCCCTCCGACAAAAGCCCCCCCCCACCCCGCCCCTCTGGCGTGTCACCGCGGCCGGGTGCGGGAGCGGGATCGAGGGCAGGGGCCGCTTCCCCGGGCCTGCCGGCCACCAGGGGCGGGGTCCTGAGCTCGGCGGGGGGTGTGGGGGCAAGGGTGGCCTTGCCGGGGCTGAGGGGCCGTGGCGACTCATTGGTGGCTCCCGGTGGCTTCGGGCCAGCTGCTGTCGGGCAGGAGGGCCGGCCCGGGCTGCGGCCGGGCTGCGCCTAGGGCCGCGTGGGCGGGCAGGGCCGATGCCCAAGGGACCGCGGGCCCCGGGCCCTGAAGCCTCCGGGGCCACGTCCCTGTGAGCGACGTGCGGGATCTTGGGCGGGGCGCCAAGCGCCGAAGGGTTTGCTGGGTCACGGCCGCCCTGGGCTGGGAGGTGGTCGCCAAACCCTCCGCCGCCGCCCGATACCCGAGACCTCCGTTGCCCCTGCCTGGGCGGGCGAGGGGGCCCTGCCGGGGCGGGCCGGCCGCCAGGCTGGCGTTAAGGCGCCAGCGCCAGCGAAACTGGGCCTCAAGAGGCCGCCCGCGGCCCCCCGCCCCCGTCTACGGCCATACCACCCTGAACGCGCCCGATCTCGTCTGATCTCGGAAGCTAAGCAGGGTCGGGCCTGGTTAGTACTTGGATGGGAGACCGCCTGGGAATACCGGGTGCTGTAGGCTTTTTGCCTCCCGCTCCGCCCGCCTTCTCCTTTACTCGCCCGCGGCGGGGGCCGCCGGCTCCGCCCCCGCCGGGCCCCGCTGCAGGCCCCACCTCCTCAGGCCCCTCCCACCACGGCGCGCGCCGGCGGGGTCGCTCCCCGCCGGCCCGGCCGGCCAGGCGGCCAGAAGGCGGCCCTGGAAGGCAGGCGCACCCCAGACGCTCCCGGGGTGGCTGGCCCGGACCCAGACTCCGCCGCGGGCCCAGTTGCCGTCCTTTCGGCCCGCGAGCCCCTCGACCTGCACCTGGCCGCCCCCACCGGCGCCCAGCCCCGGCGCCGCCACCTGTGTGCCGGTGTGTCCCTCCACAGCTCCCTCTGACAAAAGCCCCCCCCCACCCCGCCCCTCTGGCGTGTCACCGCGGCCGGGTGCGGGAGCGGGATCGAGGGCAGGGGCCGCTTCCCCGGGCCTGCCGGCCACCAGGGGCGGGGTCCTGAGCTCGGCGGGGGGTGTGGGGGCAAGGGTGGCCTTGCCGGGGCTGAGGGGCCGTGGCGACTCAATGGTGGCTCCCGGTGGCTTCGGGCCAGCTGCTGTCGGGCAGGAGGGCCGGCCCGGGCTGCGGCCGGGCTGCGCCTAGGGCCGCGTGGGCGGGCAGGGCCGATGCCCAAGGGACCGCGGGCCCCGGGCCCTGAAGCCTCCGGGGCCACGTCCCTGTGAGCGACGTGCGGGATCTTGGGCGGGGCGCCAAGCGCCGAAGGGTTTGCTGGGTCACGGCCGCCCTGGGCTGGGAGGTGGTCGCCAAACCCTCCGCCGCCGCCCGATACCCGAGACCTCCGTTGCCCCTGCCTGGGCGGGCGAGGGGGCCCTGCCGGGGCGGGCCGGCCGCCAGGCTGGCGTTAAGGCGCCAGCGCCAGCGAAACTGGGCCTCAAGAGGCCGCCCGCGGCCCCCCGCCCCCGTCTACGGCCATACCACCCTGAACGCGCCCGATCTCGTCTGATCTCGGAAGCTAAGCAGGGTCGGGCCTGGTTAGTACTTGGATGGGAGACCGCCTGGGAATACCGGGTGCTGTAGGCTTTTTGCCTCCCGCTCCGCCCGCCTTCTCCTTTACTCGCCCGCGGCGGGGTCGCCGGCTCCGCCCCCGCCGGGCCCCGCTGCAGGCCCCACCTCCTCAGGCCCCTCCCACCACGGCGCGCGCCGGCGGGGTCGCTCCCCGCCGGCCCGGCCGGCCAGGCGGCCAGAAGGCGGCCCTGGAAGGCAGCCGCACCCCAGACGCTCCCGGGGTGGCTGGCCCGGACCCAGACTCCGCCGCGGGCCCAGTTGCCGTCCTTTCGGCCCGCGAGCCCCTCGACCTGCACCTGGCCGCCCCCACCGGCGCCCAACCCCGGCGCCGCCACCTGTGTGCCGGTGTGTCCCTCCACAGCTCCCTCCGACAAAAGCCCCCCCCCACCCCGCCCCTCTGGCGTGTCACCGCGGCCGGGTGCGGGAGCGGGATCGAGGGCAGGGGCCGCTTCCCCGGGCCTGCCGGCCACCAGGGGCGGGGTCCTGAGCTCGGCGGGGGGTGTGGGGGCAAGGGTGGCCTTGCCGGGGCTGAGGGGCCGTGGCGACTCAATGGTGGCTCCCGGTGGCTTCGGGCCAGCTGCTGTCGGGCAGGAGGGCCGGCCCGGGCTGCGGCCGGGCTGCGCCTAGGGCCGCGTGGGCGGGCAGGGCCGATGCCCAAGGGACCGCGGGCCCCGGGCCCTGAAGCCTCCGGGGCCACGTCCCTGTGAGCGACGTGCGGGATCTTGGGCGGGGCGCCAAGCGCCGAAGGGTTTGCTGGGTCACGGCCGCCCTGGGCTGGGAGGTGGTCGCCAAACCCTCCGCCGCCGCCCGATACCCGAGACCTCCGTTGCCCCTGCCTGGGCGGGCGAGGGGGCCCTGCCGGGGCGGGCCGGCCGCCAGGCTGGCGTTAAGGCGCCAGCGCCAGCGAAACTGGGCCTCAAGAGGCCGCCCGCGGCCCCCCGCCCCCGTCTACGGCCATACCACCCTGAACGCGCCCGATCTCGTCTGATCTCGGAAGCTAAGCAGGGTCGGGCCTGGTTAGTACTTGGATGGGAGACCGCCTGGGAATACCGGGTGCTGTAGGCTTTTTGCCTCCCGCTCCGCCCGCCTTCTCCTTTACTCGCCCGCGGCGGGGGCCGCCGGCTCCGCCCCCGCCGGGCCCCGCTGCAGGCCCCACCTCCTCAGGCCCCTCCCACCACGGCGCGCGCCGGCGGGGTCGCTCCCCGCCGGCCCGGCCGGCCAGGCGGCCAGAAGGCGGCCCTGGAAGGCAGGCGCACCCCAGACGCTCCCGGGGTGGCTGGCCCGGACCCAGACTCCGCCGCGGGCCCAGTTGCCGTCCTTTCGGCCCGCGAGCCCCTCGACCTGCACCTGGCCGCCCCCACCGGCGCCCAGCCCCGGCGCCGCCACCTGTGTGCCGGTGTGTCCCTCCACAGCTCCCTCTGACAAAAGCCCCCCCCCACCCCGCCCCTCTGGCGTGTCACCGCGGCCGGGTGCGGGAGCGGGATCGAGGGCAGGGGCCGCTTCCCCGGGCCTGCCGGCCACCAGGGGCGGGGTCCTGAGCTCGGCGGGGGGTGTGGGGGCAAGGGTGGCCTTGCCGGGGCTGAGGGGCCGTGGCGACTCAATGGTGGCTCCCGGTGGCTTCGGGCCAGCTGCTGTCGGGCAGGAGGGCCGGCCCGGGCTGCGGCCGGGCTGCGCCTAGGGCCGCGTGGGCGGGCAGGGCCGATGCCCAAGGGACCGCGGGCCCCGGGCCCTGAAGCCTCCGGGGCCACGTCCCTGTGAGCGACGTGCGGGATCTTGGGCGGGGCGCCAAGCGCCGAAGGGTTTGCTGGGTCACGGCCGCCCTGGGCTGGGAGGTGGTCGCCAAACCCTCCGCCGCCGCCCGATACCCGAGACCTCCGTTGCCCCTGCCTGGGCGGGCGAGGGGGCCCTGCCGGGGCGGGCCGGCCGCCAGGCTGGCGTTAAGGCGCCAGCGCCAGCGAAACTGGGCCTCAAGAGGCCGCCCGCGGCCCCCCGCCCCCGTCTACGGCCATACCACCCTGAACGCGCCCGATCTCGTCTGATCTCGGAAGCTAAGCAGGGTCGGGCCTGGTTAGTACTTGGATGGGAGACCGCCTGGGAATACCGGGTGCTGTAGGCTTTTTGCCTCCCGCTCCGCCCGCCTTCTCCTTTACTCGCCCGCGGCGGGGGCCGCCGGCTCCGCCCCCGCCGGGCCCCGCTGCAGGCCCCACCTCCTCAGGCCCCTCCCACCACGGCGCGCGCCGGCGGGGTCGCTCCCCGCCGGCCCGGCCGGCCAGGCGGCCAGAAGGCGGCCCTGGAAGGCAGGCGCACCCCAGACGCTCCCGGGGTGGCTGGCCCGGACCCAGACTCCGCCGCGGGCCCAGTTGCCGTCCTTTCGGCCCGCGAGCCCCTCGACCTGCACCTGGCCGCCCCCACCGGCGCCCAGCCCCGGCGCCGCCACCTGTGTGCCGGTGTGTCCCTCCACAGCTCCCTCCGACAAAAGCCCCCCCCCACCCCGCCCCTCTGGCGTGTCACCGCGGCCGGGTGCGGGAGCGGGATCGAGGGCAGGGGCCGCTTCCCCGGGCCTGCCGGCCACCAGGGGCGGGGTCCTGAGCTCGGCGGGGGGTGTGGGGGCAAGGGTGGCCTTGCCGGGGCTGAGGGGCCGTGGCGACTCATTGGTGGCTCCCGGTGGCTTCGGGCCAGCTGCTGTCGGGCAGGAGGGCCGGCCCGGGCTGCGGCCGGGCTGCGCCTAGGGCCGCGTGGGCGGGCAGGGCCGATGCCCAAGGGACCGCGGGCCCCGGGCCCTGAAGCCTCCGGGGCCACGTCCCTGTGAGCGACGTGCGGGATCTTGGGCGGGGCGCCAAGCGCCGAAGGGTTTGCTGGGTCACGGCCGCCCTGGGCTGGGAGGTGGTCGCCAAACCCTCCGCCGCCGCCCGATACCCGAGACCTCCGTTGCCCCTGCCTGGGCGGGCGAGGGGGCCCTGCCGGGGCGGGCCGGCCGCCAGGCTGGCGTTAAGGCGCCAGCGCCAGCGAAACTGGGCCTCAAGAGGCCGCCCGCGGCCCCCCGCCCCCGTCTACGGCCATACCACCCTGAACGCGCCCGATCTCGTCTGATCTCGGAAGCTAAGCAGGGTCGGGCCTGGTTAGTACTTGGATGGGAGACCGCCTGGGAATACCGGGTGCTGTAGGCTTTTTGCCTCCCGCTCCGCCCGCCTTCTCCTTTACTCGCCCGCGGCGGGGGCCGCCGGCTCCGCCCCCGCCGGGCCCCGCTGCAGGCCCCACCTCCTCAGGCCCCTCCCACCACGGCGCGCGCCGGCGGGGTCGCTCCCCGCCGGCCCGGCCGGCCAGGCGGCCAGAAGGCGGCCCTGGAAGGCAGGCGCACCCCAGACGCTCCCGGGGTGGCTGGCCCGGACCCAGACTCCGCCGCGGGCCCAGTTGCCGTCCTTTCGGCCCGCGAGCCCCTCGACCTGCACCTGGCCGCCCCCACCGGCGCCCAGCCCCGGCGCCGCCACCTGTGTGCCGGTGTGTCCCTCCACAGCTCCCTCTGACAAAAGCCCCCCCCCACCCCGCCCCTCTGGCGTGTCACCGCGGCCGGGTGCGGGAGCGGGATCGAGGGCAGGGGCCGCTTCCCCGGGCCTGCCGGCCACCAGGGGCGGGGTCCTGAGCTCGGCGGGGGGTGTGGGGGCAAGGGTGGCCTTGCCGGGGCTGAGGGGCCGTGGCGACTCAATGGTGGCTCCCGGTGGCTTCGGGCCAGCTGCTGTCGGGCAGGAGGGCCGGCCCGGGCTGCGGCCGGGCTGCGCCTAGGGCCGCGTGGGCGGGCAGGGCCGATGCCCAAGGGACCGCGGGCCCCGGGCCCTGAAGCCTCCGGGGCCACGTCCCTGTGAGCGACGTGCGGGATCTTGGGCGGGGCGCCAAGCGCCGAAGGGTTTGCTGGGTCACGGCCGCCCTGGGCTGGGAGGTGGTCGCCAAACCCTCCGCCGCCGCCCGATACCCGAGACCTCCGTTGCCCCTGCCTGGGCGGGCGAGGGGGCCCTGCCGGGGCGGGCCGGCCGCCAGGCTGGCGTTAAGGCGCCAGCGCCAGCGAAACTGGGCCTCAAGAGGCCGCCCGCGGCCCCCCGCCCCCGTCTACGGCCATACCACCCTGAACGCGCCCGATCTCGTCTGATCTCGGAAGCTAAGCAGGGTCGGGCCTGGTTAGTACTTGGATGGGAGACCGCCTGGGAATACCGGGTGCTGTAGGCTTTTTGCCTCCCGCTCCGCCCGCCTTCTCCTTTACTCGCCCGCGGCGGGGTCGCCGGCTCCGCCCCCGCCGGGCCCCGCTGCAGGCCCCACCTCCTCAGGCCCCTCCCACCACGGCGCGCGCCGGCGGGGTCGCTCCCCGCCGGCCCGGCCGGCCAGGCGGCCAGAAGGCGGCCCTGGAAGGCAGCCGCACCCCAGACGCTCCCGGGGTGGCTGGCCCGGACCCAGACTCCGCCGCGGGCCCAGTTGCCGTCCTTTCGGCCCGCGAGCCCCTCGACCTGCACCTGGCCGCCCCCACCGGCGCCCAACCCCGGCGCCGCCACCTGTGTGCCGGTGTGTCCCTCCACAGCTCCCTCCGACAAAAGCCCCCCCCCACCCCGCCCCTCTGGCGTGTCACCGCGGCCGGGTGCGGGAGCGGGATCGAGGGCAGGGGCCGCTTCCCCGGGCCTGCCGGCCACCAGGGGCGGGGTCCTGAGCTCGGCGGGGGGTGTGGGGGCAAGGGTGGCCTTGCCGGGGCTGAGGGGCCGTGGCGACTCAATGGTGGCTCCCGGTGGCTTCGGGCCAGCTGCTGTCGGGCAGGAGGGCCGGCCCGGGCTGCGGCCGGGCTGCGCCTAGGGCCGCGTGGGCGGGCAGGGCCGATGCCCAAGGGACCGCGGGCCCCGGGCCCTGAAGCCTCCGGGGCCACGTCCCTGTGAGCGACGTGCGGGATCTTGGGCGGGGCGCCAAGCGCCGAAGGGTTTGCTGGGTCACGGCCGCCCTGGGCTGGGAGGTGGTCGCCAAACCCTCCGCCGCCGCCCGATACCCGAGACCTCCGTTGCCCCTGCCTGGGCGGGCGAGGGGGCCCTGCCGGGGCGGGCCGGCCGCCAGGCTGGCGTTAAGGCGCCAGCGCCAGCGAAACTGGGCCTCAAGAGGCCGCCCGCGGCCCCCCGCCCCCGTCTACGGCCATACCACCCTGAACGCGCCCGATCTCGTCTGATCTCGGAAGCTAAGCAGGGTCGGCCTGGTTAGTACTTGGATGGGAGACCGCCTGGGAATACCGGGTGCTGTAGGCTTTTTGCCTCCCGCTCCGCCCGCCTTCTCCTTTACTCGCCCGCGGCGGGGGCCGCCGGCTCCGCCCCCGCCGGGCCCCGCTGCAGGCCCCACCTCCTCAGGCCCCTCCCACCACGGCGCGCGCCGGCGGGGTCGCTCCCCGCCGGCCCGGCCGGCCAGGCGGCCAGAAGGCGGCCCTGGAAGGCAGGCGCACCCCAGACGCTCCCGGGGTGGCTGGCCCGGACCCAGACTCCGCCGCGGGCCCAGTTGCCGTCCTTTCGGCCCGCGAGCCCCTCGACCTGCACCTGGCCGCCCCCACCGGCGCCCAGCCCCGGCGCCGCCACCTGTGTGCCGGTGTGTCCCTCCACAGCTCCCTCTGACAAAAGCCCCCCCCCACCCCGCCCCTCTGGCGTGTCACCGCGGCCGGGTGCGGGAGCGGGATCGAGGGCAGGGGCCGCTTCCCCGGGCCTGCCGGCCACCAGGGGCGGGGTCCTGAGCTCGGCGGGGGGTGTGGGGGCAAGGGTGGCCTTGCCGGGGCTGAGGGGCCGTGGCGACTCAATGGTGGCTCCCGGTGGCTTCGGGCCAGCTGCTGTCGGGCAGGAGGGCCGGCCGGGCTGCGGCCGGGCTGCGCCTAGGGCCGCGTGGGCGGGCAGGGCCGATGCCCAAGGGACCGCGGGCCCCGGGCCCTGAAGCCTCCGGGGCCACGTCCCTGTGAGCGACGTGCGGGATCTTGGGCGGGGCGCCAAGCGCCGAAGGGTTTGCTGGGTCACGGCCGCCCTGGGCTGGGAGGTGGTCGCCAACCCTCCGCCGCCGCCCGATACCCGAGACCTCCGTTGCCCCTGCCTGGGCGGGCGAGGGGGCCCTGCCGGGGCGGGCCGGCCGCCAGGCTGGCGTTAAGGCGCCAGCGCCAGCGAAACTGGGCCTCAAGAGGCCGCCCGCGGCCCCCCGCCCCCGTCTACGGCCATACCACCCTGAACGCGCCCGATCTCGTCTGATCTCGGAAGCTAAGCAGGGTCGGGCCTGGTTAGTACTTGGATGGGAGACCGCCTGGGAATACCGGGTGCTGTAGGCTTTTTGCCTCCCGCTCCGCCCGCCTTCTCCTTTACTCGCCCGCGGCGGGGGCCGCCGGCTCCGCCCCCGCCGGGCCCCGCTGCAGGCCCCACCTCCTCAGGCCCCTCCCACCACGGCGCGCGCCGGCGGGGTCGCTCCCCGCCGGCCCGGCCGGCCAGGCGGCCAGAAGGCGGCCCTGGAAGGCAGGCGCACCCCAGACGCTCCCGGGGTGGCTGGCCCGGACCCAGACTCCGCCGCGGGCCCAGTTGCCGTCCTTTCGGCCCGCGAGCCCCTCGACCTGCACCTGGCCGCCCCCACCGGCGCCCAGCCCCGGCGCCGCCACCTGTGTGCCGGTGTGTCCCTCCACAGCTCCCTCCGACAAAAGCCCCCCCCACCCCGCCCTCTGGCGTGTCACCGCGGCCGGGTGCGGGAGCGGGATCGAGGGCAGGGGCCGCTTCCCCGGGCCTGCCGGCCACCAGGGGCGGGGTCCTGAGCTCGGCGGGGGGTGTGGGGGCAAGGGTGGCCTTGCCGGGGCTGAGGGGCCGTGGCGACTCATTGGTGGCTCCCGGTGGCTTCGGGCCAGCTGCTGTCGGGCAGGAGGGCCGGCCCGGGCTGCGGCCGGGCTGCGCCTAGGGCCGCGTGGGCGGGCAGGGCCGATGCCAAGGGACCGCGGGCCCCGGGCCCTGAAGCCTCCGGGGCCACGTCCCTGTGAGCGACGTGCGGGATCTTGGGCGGGGCGCCAAGCGCCGAAGGGTTTGCTGGGTCACGGCCGCCCTGGGCTGGGAGGTGGTCGCCAAACCCTCCGCCGCCGCCCGATACCCGAGACCTCCGTTGCCCCTGCCTGGGCGGGCGAGGGGCCCTGCCGGGGCGGGCCGGCCGCCAGGCTGGCGTTAAGGCGCCAGCGCCAGCGAAACTGGGCCTCAAGAGGCCGCCCGCGGCCCCCCGCCCCCGTCTACGGCCATACCACCCTGAACGCGCCCGATCTCGTCTGATCTCGGAAGCTAAGCAGGGTCGGGCCTGGTTAGTACTTGGATGGGAGACCGCCTGGGAATACCGGGTGCTGTAGGCTTTTTGCCTCCCGCTCCGCCCGCCTTCTCCTTTACTCGCCCGCGGCGGGGGCCGCCGGCTCCGCCCCCGCCGGGCCCCGCTGCAGGCCCCACCTCCTCAGGCCCCTCCCACCACGGCGCGCGCCGGCGGGGTCGCTCCCCGCCGGCCCGGCCGGCCAGGCGGCCAGAAGGCGGCCCTGGAAGGCAGGCGCACCCCAGACGCTCCCGGGGTGGCTGGCCCGGACCCAGACTCCGCCGCGGGCCCAGTTGCCGTCCTTTCGGCCCGCGAGCCCCTCGACCTGCACCTGGCCGCCCCCACCGGCGCCCAGCCCCGGCGCCGCCACCTGTGTGCCGGTGTGTCCCTCCACAGCTCCCTCTGACAAAAGCCCCCCCCCACCCCGCCCCTCTGGCGTGTCACCGCGGCCGGGTGCGGGAGCGGGATCGAGGGCAGGGGCCGCTTCCCCGGGCCTGCCGGCCACCAGGGGCGGGGTCCTGAGCTCGGCGGGGGTGTGGGGGCAAGGGTGGCCTTGCCGGGGCTGAGGGGCCGTGGCGACTCAATGGTGGCTCCCGGTGGCTTCGGGCCAGCTGCTGTCGGGCAGGAGGGCCGGCCCGGGCTGCGGCCGGGCTGCGCCTAGGGCCGCGTGGGCGGGCAGGGCCGATGCCCAAGGGACCGCGGGCCCGGGCCCTGAAGCCTCCGGGGCCACGTCCCTGTGAGCGACGTGCGGGATCTTGGGCGGGGCGCCAAGCGCCGAAGGGTTTGCTGGGTCACGGCCGCCCTGGGCTGGGAGGTGGTCGCCAAACCCTCCGCCGCCGCCCGATACCCGAGACCTCCGTTGCCCCTGCCTGGGCGGGCGAGGGGGCCCTGCCGGGGCGGGCCGGCCGCCAGGCTGGCGTTAAGGCGCCAGCGCCAGCGAAACTGGGCCTCAAGAGGCCGCCCGCGGCCCCCCGCCCCCGTCTACGGCCATACCACCCTGAACGCGCCCGATCTCGTCTGATCTCGGAAGCTAAGCAGGGTCGGGCCTGGTTAGTACTTGGATGGGAGACCGCCTGGGAATACCGGGTGCTGTAGGCTTTTTGCCTCCCGCTCCGCCCGCCTTCTCCTTTACTCGCCCGCGGCGGGGTCGCCGGCTCCGCCCCCGCCGGGCCCCGCTGCAGGCCCACCTCCTCAGGCCCCTCCCACCACGGCGCGCGCCGGCGGGGTCGCTCCCCGCCGGCCCGGCCGGCCAGGCGGCCAGAAGGCGGCCCTGGAAGGCAGGCGCACCCCAGACGCTCCCGGGGTGGCTGGCCCGGACCCAGACTCCGCCGCGGGCCCAGTTGCCGTCCTTTCGGCCCGCGAGCCCCTCGACCTGCACCTGGCCGCCCCACCGGCGCCCAACCCCGGCGCCGCCACCTGTGTGCCGGTGTGTCCCTCCACAGCTCCCTCCGACAAAAGCCCCCCCCACCCCGCCCCTCTGGCGTGTCACCGCGGCCGGGTGCGGGAGCGGGATCGAGGGCAGGGGCCGCTTCCCCGGGCCTGCCGGCCACCAGGGGCGGGGTCCTGAGCTCGGCGGGGGGTGTGGGGGCAAGGGTGGCCTTGCCGGGGCTGAGGGGCCGTGGCGACTCAATGGTGGCTCCCGGTGGCTTCGGGCCAGCTGCTGTCGGGCAGGAGGGCCGGCCCGGGCTGCGGCCGGGCTGCGCCTAGGGCCGCGTGGGCGGGCAGGGCCGATGCCCAAGGGACCGCGGGCCCCGGGCCCTGAAGCCTCCGGGGCCACGTCCCTGTGAGCGACGTGCGGGATCTTGGGCGGGGCGCCAAGCGCCGAAGGGTTTGCTGGGTCACGGCCGCCCTGGGCTGGGAGGTGGTCGCCAAACCCTCCGCCGCCGCCCGATACCCGAGACCTCCGTTGCCCCTGCCTGGGCGGGCGAGGGGGCCCTGCCGGGGCGGGCCGGCCGCCAGGCTGGCGTTAAGGCGCCAGCGCCAGCGAAACTGGGCCTCAAGAGGCCGCCCGCGGCCCCCCGCCCCCGTCTACGGCCATACCACCCTGAACGCGCCCGATCTCGTCTGATCTCGGAAGCTAAGCAGGGTCGGGCCTGGTTAGTACTTGGATGGGAGACCGCCTGGGAATACCGGGTGCTGTAGGCTTTTTGCCTCCCGCTCCGCCCGCCTTCTCCTTTACTCGCCCGCGGCGGGGGCCGCCGGCTCCGCCCCCGCCGGGCCCCGCTGCAGGCCCCACCTCCTCAGGCCCCTCCCACCACGGCGCGCGCCGGCGGGGTCGCTCCCCGCCGGCCCGGCCGGCCAGGCGGCCAGAAGGCGGCCCTGGAAGGCAGGCGCACCCCAGACGCTCCCGGGGTGGCTGGCCCGGACCCAGACTCCGCCGCGGGCCCAGTTGCCGTCCTTTCGGCCCGCGAGCCCCTCGACCTGCACCTGGCCGCCCCCACCGGCGCCCAGCCCCGGCGCCGCCACCTGTGTGCCGGTGTGTCCCTCCACAGCTCCCTCCGACAAAAGCCCCCCCCACCCCGCCCCTCTGGCGTGTCACCGCGGCCGGGTGCGGGAGCGGGATCGAGGGCAGGGGCCGCTTCCCCGGGCCTGCCGGCCACCAGGGGCGGGGTCCTGAGCTCGGCGGGGGGTGTGGGGGCAAGGGTGGCCTTGCCGGGGCTGAGGGGCCGTGGCGACTCAATGGTGGCTCCCGGTGGCTTCGGGCCAGCTGCTGTCGGGCAGGAGGGCCGGCCCGGGCTGCGGCCGGGCTGCGCCTAGGGCCGCGTGGGCGGGCAGGGCCGATGCCCAAGGGACCGCGGGCCCCGGGCCCTGAAGCCTCCGGGGCCACGTCCCTGTGAGCGACGTGCGGGATCTTGGGCGGGGCGCCAAGCGCCGAAGGGTTTGCTGGGTCACGGCCGCCCTGGGCTGGGAGGTGGTCGCCAAACCCTCCGCCGCCGCCCGATACCCGAGACCTCCGTTGCCCTGCCTGGGCGGGCGAGGGGGCCCTGCCGGGGCGGGCCGGCCGCCAGGCTGGCGTTAAGGCGCCAGCGCCAGCGAAACTGGG